>NW_027526203.1:379872154-380187154 GCF_048455015.1 Haemaphysalis longicornis | reverse complement strand
CACAGAAATTTGATCCCAGGAATGCATCAGCATATACCAATGTAGCTGACTTTGAAGGGACTCGGTGTATAGAGGTTCATAGGGAGACATGGGGTCTGAAATAAGCATGCAGTAAAAGGTCTATATGCCCTCCATACTTTGATATCAAACTGCTTGTTTGCCACCAAAAAAAAAAAAAAAAAAAAACGAACGAATATACATATACACACAGAAATAAGGGTTGGCAAAGGGGAGAATGTGGTCAGTCATTGAAACAGATAAAGAATTTGGAAAGACAGAAAGAAAGTGGAGAAAAAAAATGCCCGCCAGGTGGGATCCGAACCCACGAGCTCCAGAATACCGGTCTGGTGCGATGACCACTACGCTACCGGCGGGACGATTTTCCCCTCCACTTTCTAGGGTATTTATGTTGAGATATTTTTTGTTTCCTGTGCTTGGGGGTGGTAGCCAGCGCCACTCGGACTACTCGGGGTGAAGGGGACCTTCTTTTTAACCCCCGGGCCGTGACTCGAGTGTCTACGACATGTCCAGAGTGGTCGACCAGCGTTGAACCCTCTTAAGCTACCTTTGGCACCAAGACTGCCAGAACAGAGGCCCTCGCTATGCAAATCAGAAATGGGATATGAGAGGACTAACATTCGTCTGCATGTTCCGGACATTGGAAAGAAGGCCGACTTACCACCACTGGCTCTCAGACAGTTTTCTATGCAGTTACTGCACGAACAGCACAATGACCGGAAGCATGTATACACACATGGTTCTGTTACGGCCTCGAGCTCGGCAGGTGCGGTGGTTATACCCTCAGAATCAACCAAAATTCGATTCCATGTCGCCATATCACGATCTCGACGGCTACTGAACTTGCAGCCATCCGTGAAGCTTTTCAATACATTATGGAAGCTTCTCCCCAAAAATGGTCTATTTTTACCGACTCCAAAGGCGCCCTGCAAAGCTTCCGAGCAGCCCTGCGCTACGGTCCTTTGCACCAACTAGTGACAGAAATTCGAGAATTATTTCACCAGGTTATCATAAAGGGCCACAGAATTGTATTTCATTGGCTGCCAAGTCACTGTGGAATCACCGGCAATGTTTCGGCTGATGCAGCTGCCCGGACACGCCATGACAGTGAAAGGACCATCTTGCTTCCGCTTCCAAAGACTGATGCCGCTAGGCTGCTTCGTCAGTTTGCGGGCAGGACCTCCATTACTCGATGGAATACACCGGACTTTGTGCATCCGCGCATCCATAACCAGGACCCTCTATATTCCAGCGCCGTTTTCCGTGTGGGCTGTCTCGATCACAGTCTACTTTACTTTGTAGACTGTGGTTGGGAGTGGCTTTCACAAAAGCCTACTCCTTCCTCATCGGAATGGCCAGTAGTGCCCAGTGCGACGCCTGCGAGGTTGAAGAGACAATCGAACATGTGCTTTGTCGTTGCCCGCAGTATTCATCAGAAAGACGTGTTTTGGCCGCCGAGCTCAACCGATTGGACAATCAACCGTTTACACTAGAGACTATTCTAGGACACCGACCCCTACAATCGACTTCGCAGAAGGCAACAAAAGCCCTTTTGCATTTTATGAAGGAAACAGGCTTAGCCGAAAGACTATAATGCCCGCAAAGGGACTCAAGTGTGTATGCGGCCCTGCTCATTTCCCCTCTTTTTTGCCTGCCCTCTCTTTCATCTCATGCACACCCCTTCGCCAGTGTCGAGTAGCAATCCGGACTTTAAGCCTGGATAACCTCTCGGCCTTTCCGTTTGCTTTTCTCTCTCTCTATGTTAAGGTATTTTTGTTTCCTGCGCTTGGGGGTGGTAGCCAGTGCCACTCGGACTACTCGGGGTGAAGGGGACCTTTTTAACCCCCGGGCCGTCACTCGAGTGTCTACGACATGTCGAGAGTGGTCGACCAGCGTTGAACCCTCTTAAGCTCCCTATGGCACCAAGACTGCCACAACAGAGGCCCTCGCTATGCATGTAGCGAATCAGAAAAGGAAATGAGGCGCTCTTTGAATATAAGACAGAAATAAGGGTTGGCAGTCAAGAAAACCTCGGAAAGCAAAGGGGAGAATGTGGTAGGTCATTGAAACAGATAACAAATTTGGAAAGACACAACGAAAGTGGAGAAAAAAAAATGCCCTCCGGGTGGGATCCGAACCACGAACTCCGGAATACGCGTCTGGTGCGATGACCACCACGCTACCAGCGGGGCTATTTTCCCCTCCACTTTCTGGGGTATATATGTTAAAGTATTATTGTTTCCTGCGCAAGCGCAAGAAACAAATATACAAGGGAGCAGGGCCAGGGGCGTGCATGGACCAAAGTAAATGAGATTGTTGCTTTTTCCAAAGCTTCTACCCTCAGGATGACTGCTTTTAAAGGGGCCCTAAGGAGGGTTCCAACGGTTTCGATTCCAAGGAGCGTCCTGCTGCAAAAGAAAAAAAGGTTTGAAAGCGTTGAGTATTAGCCGAATTATCGTTCTTTAAAAAAGGGCCGGCAATAAGGCCTGGAGCTTTTACCCTCTCATCGCGTCTCCAAAGCACTGTGGAAGCTGTGACGTCACCGACCAGGCGCAAGACCCCCTAGAGAAACAGGGCAAGGCCCTTGCTTCAAGGTCCGCGCAGCCATTGGCTCCACTCGGCGGTACATCACGCTTTTTTCTAGCAGTCGACGCCATGCTCTGCTGTACTACAGCCGCTACTGCTGAGCAGGACCAGTCGGCGGCCGGCCCGCATCGAACTTCGATGCGGCCGGGCTCCCAGCGTCGGCCGCGTCCGCGTCGGCACGTCAGTTTTATAATAGGGGGTACGAGCGTTTGAAGGCCAGGTAGGGGGACCAAAGACAACATGCCCGGTCACGACAGTAATTGAAGATTACACCGACGACTAGCGACACGCTAGCGTTTCCGCATGCGGCGCGGCCACTGCGAGGCCGACGCTCCGAAAATTCTTAGCATCGCCACAGTTTTACAGTCGCCGCTTTACGAAGCCGCGCCGACGACGCTCATCAGCGCAATCTTTCACTGCACTATCACCCCCTCTCACGCAGTTGTAAACTTATTTTCAGCAATAGTCCCGCTTTGGCGGGCGGTGACAAGTTTTAGCTGCAGTGGTGCACGCCGTATTGTGCATACACCTTAGAGGGGGCCCCTCGTCGACCGTGCAGGTATATGAGTGCCGCGGTCGCGGGTGTAGCGGTGTTTCCATCTGAAGAGACTCTCCGCGTTTTTCAGCGTTATTCATACCTTGTAAACGACGCGTTCTATGTACAAACTCAGCTAAGCTCGTGTGGCGGATGGTGACGATCGACATTCGTCCCTATGATACGCCGTGCCGTCGGTGCAGAAGCGCCGCTCGTTGAAACATGCACCCGCGTTTCCACCAGAGCCGGGAACGCTTATTGGCTACATCATTTAAAGGGGACCACCAATAGCGGCGCCGTACTGTTCAGTGCTTCGTGCGTCATAGCGTATGCGTCAGAGCATTCTGCCGCACGTCAGAGCGCGGCACTCCTTGGCGGCACTATGGCGACGAGGATCATTACGTAAACAAGTAAAGAAAAAAATCTTTTTTTTTTCGTGTTTGTGTGGCCCCTGCTTCACGCAGAGGTGTAATATTTGGTATACGTTGCCAGGAGGGGGTACTCTAGCGATTGCGCGATTGAAATAGCGACCTTCGGAAGCCTATTTAGGGTACCTTTAACAGCACAGCTGGTTAAGCTTTTAGTTCCGCCGTGGAGCGTCACCAGAAAACTTAGCCCAGCCGAGCGCACGTGAGCGTGTGCCTCGTGAGGAGCGCCAGGCGTCTGCCATGCTTGCACCTGGGCTTGCACCACGTGAGGAGTTCGCAAAAAATACCAAGAAAAAATACTGAGCGCCTGTGAGCGTGTGCCTCGTGAGGAGCGACCGGCGTCGGCCAGTTCGACCTTCGAGAACACTCTGCCCAGCGTCCGTGGCGTGATCTCTCGCGTGCTGTTCTCCTCGCCAGTTCACGTGCGTTTGCGCCTGAACTGGGAAGCACAGACGCCGAGTTCGCGAAGCCGGTTGCCGCAGGTTCTAGCGTGTCGCGGTCCACTTTGGGAGATCTGTGAAAGCCTGCGGACTTTTTAAAACGATGCGGGCCTGCCAGTCATGTAGAACTTTCATCGGCAAGTTCGGAAATCCATGTGAGATACAACAGTCGGGTCTCCGATCAATCGAGAGGGGCCACCAGCTCTGCTGTTTCTCCAGCCTTGAACCACTAGTGCAAGCTGCGCCAATTTTTTATTGTTTATTTTTGCATTTGAGCATCTATTTCTCTCAAAATGCTTTCAATTGCGCCCAGAAGATCGCACTGCAAATAATTTGTGGAAGTAACGATAATTTGTAAGCTCGCAGAGGTTCGACGAATTGAAGGATGAGTTCCCATCAGTTGCCTTCGAGCTGGTATGCTTTGTCGAGAAGAATTACGCCGTGGGAAAGCCGCGCCGGCTGCCTGGTGGACTGCTGATCCAAGCACCACTTTGATTTCCCCCTACCTTCTATCCGTTCAGTCTTTAAATGAAAAAGGACATTAAGCGGTAGAAAGCTGGCACACTAGGCTTTCGAAAGCTGTCGGAACCGCACGTCCCGGCTCTTGGCGCGGTTCCTCAGCTGCATGCAACAGTAGTGAAAAAACACACGCCCTACCAGCTATCCTCAGAAGCCTGGTAAATGCATAAGATATGCCTCCCAGGACGGCTTGGAATCGTAGCATTCACTAGCCGAGGCCTACACAGTGCATGAACGCCCTCCGCGTCCCCGCAGACGCTCAAATGCCATGCGCTTTTCCCCTGTATTTGGAGCTTGCCTCACTCATCCCTGTATCGTAAAGATTCGTTCAGTTTACTATTTAACCGACGTATTTATTCATGTATTTATTCATTTGTTTGTCGTTTGTTCTTTGGTTCGTTTATTTATTTATTTATTTATTTATTTATTTACAGGACAGCTCACAGTGGAAAAGACATCCCCCTCGCGAGGGGCACGATCAAATGCACAGCATTTCCGAGGGGGTGCGCCGGCAAGTCGTATCTCTTGATCGCGGGACCCGTGTCGCCATCTTTTGGAAGCGCGGGACAACTTGTGGCGCTTTCGAAACAAACGAGAAATGAGTGAAGGATATAAGGCGCGTTCGGTGCATCGAAATCTGTGTCGGTTTCGTGGCTCGGTCGGTTGTGCGCCGGGCACCTTGCGTTCCGCCCGCGGCGTCATGGGTTCGAAACCGGGCGCCGGAAACTGTTATTTCTTCCTGGCTGCGGACTACGACAAGGCGCGCCTGCGGACTACGACAGGGCGCGCATGCGGACTACGACAGGGCGCGCATGCGGACTACGACAAGGCGCGCATGCGGACTACGACAGCGCACGCCAACGCCGCGTGACATTGTGAGTTACTAAAATGCTATGCATTTAAAAGTTACAGCAGCCGGTTGGAAGCACTCCTGCGAACCCAGCAGCCGCCAAAGCGGATATCGGCTGTACTGGACAAAGAAGAGGCCCTCAAACGCGTCTCTAACCATCGGCAAAACATGCCAGTAAAAGGATTTTTGAGCGTGATTGCAGACCAACTAAATCAGTCACTGCATTCTTGTACGCTTTTATGCATGCCATTGTACCATAGACACGCACGGGACTTTTAGGATGCCTGACGGACTGTCCAAGCATGACGGAGTGGTTCTTCACCGCGTGCGGCTAAATGTCGCTTACACAAGTTATTTTCGTTTCGAGATGAAACAGGCCGCTTCCACCTCCTGCCCTCTTTGTCACGTGCGCGAGGACTTGAACCACGTATTATGTGGATGTACGCGGTATAAAGAAGTTAGGACGCCCCTTATAGTGTCCTTGGGTCTTCCGCTTTCTAGAGGACTAACTCTAAGTGACGTGTTGGGCCCTTGGTCTAACTCTAAACGAGCATCTCGCGCGACAAAAGCTCTATTGTCTTTCCTGCGAAGTGCAGGACTTGGTCAGACTCTTTAAACAGCCTCTATAAATGAGCGCATCAGCTTCATCACAGTCATCATCATCATCTCTTCATCGATTTTATTTTTTCATACACCTGGTGTAGAAATCTAGGCGCCTTGGCCGGGCTAACCTCACCCGTATCATTAAAGACAATTATCTCTCTCTCTACACAGCTCATTCATTCCTTGAAAAATGGACGTCTTTTAGATTTCTGCCAGTCCATTGACGAATTTTCAGTGCGTACGTACAAAAATGTGTGCCTTCTAGCAATTCGTGCTGTCAAAAGCTCCGAAGAAACACGGTTTCAGAAAAAGAAATAAAGGTTAATAGAGAGCAAACTTCTGTAAAGATAACACAAAACCCAGCACCACCCGAAGCGCGTTCGTTGTGTTGCACATTGCCGATATTCACCGCTTAAGTGGGCCGCACGAAGACTTGTGCTCGAAAAAGACGCGGTTTTCCTATGCGACAATAAAAGTACAAAGGATTTCGCAATTTCGAACTTCAGGTATTCCTTGATGATGAAATAGCAGCAATACTAATTGCTTTCGACGCTTCCGAGCAGCATTCGATGAAACAGGCGACGTCACTTCGACGAAACGGCGTTCGATGAATCGGCTTCGATGAAAAGACATGCCTTCAATAATTCGGCGTTCGACGAAACGGTGTTCGATGAATTATCGCGTACCCGGCCCTTATATACTGCTCACCGTTTTCGTAGAATGCTGTTGGTAGCCCACTGCCCCAGTAGATATATACAGGGACGCATCTAAGAACTTTCTGATCGAACGCTTTGTAAACTAGCACCCTTGAGACTTCAAACACATGCAATATACGCCCCCCCCCCTCCCAACTCCTTGAAATAATTGGTCTGAAACTGTCTCTAAGTAGATGTAACCAACAAGGTCATGTAGAATGGCCAAAGCACACGCATACACACACACAAAAAAATGAATTGAAGATCGCGCTGCTGCTCGCGAATCGTTTAGATTGCCTGCCCTTTAGTCGGCATTTGGTATTTTTGGTTCTACTTCGCGTTTCCTAAAGCCCCTCCATCACGGACAGAGCGGATGAGAGCAGTATGGAGGGGCTTTAGCGTTTCCTGCCCTCGGAGCTTGTTTCTGCCGACGAAAAGAATATAGATATTTCAATTCGATATTTCAAAAGCGCAGTACCTGCTATGGAGACGTGAATTTTGAGTGTTGTTATACTGTCAGCAATATGCAGCAGCCACAAGAAAAACATGAAATAGGACAGTGCAATGCCATGTAGCGCAACCTTTGTACAATGCTGTGATTGTCGACAGTCCTGTCACCTCGGTAGCTCCAGTCGTCACTCGCAGCCGCGCTTAGTCATAGCCCGCAATTCTCTCGCAAATGACAATGCCCACCTCTGGCGAAATCTGCTCCGCAAATGAAGCATTCTTATGCAGTAGTGCGTGAAAGTTCAATGCTCTCCTTCGCATTTCTAAGAGCTGCTACTTGCGTGACCTGTACACACTGTGCACATACCGCTGTCACTATTATTTCCGATTGGTTTACGTTTGAACTGAAAAACGAAAACAGCTCGCCCGCACGCGGGTCAACGGAAACTTTGTGCCGCAACGGTCGAGCTCATCGTGCGAGAGTCGGTGTCACCAAATAGAAGGGAGCTCGAGGAGACACCCTCCCGTATTTTCTTGACAAGCGTCCGGGCGAGGACAGGCACGTTTACTAAACAGCACTGAACAGCGCCTTCGGCCAAAGATCACGACAGCGCCAGTCACTAGCATGAACTTTCGACCGGCGCCAAGCCACGTGCGCGGTTGTACTCATCGTACAACGGCAGGTGTTTTCTTGTATACAGGCCCACAATAAAGTTTATACTCACTGTGGTCTGGTCAGCCTGGTGGGCGCCGGTGCACGGCCTCCGAACGCGCTTGGTTTGCGGTGTCGGCCGGTTCGTTCAGGCGGCAGCGCTGCGGCCGTAGTGGAGGTAGGACATCGTCGCAGCGGCGGCGTGGGGCGGTGTTGCAATTCGCGCCGCTTCCAAGGCCCTTGCGCGAGGGAGCGCTCCAAGCTGCAGCGTGCGGCCGCGCACCTGCACGACGACGACGACTCCACCTGGCGCCTCCCTGGCGGTCAATGAAACCGCAAGGCGGGCAGCGCGCTGCAGGCGAGGAGCTGCAAGAGAGCCCCGCGCGGAGCCGGTAATCGTCGACAATGAGTTTTGGGGCCGCCCTCAGTGTTTAATCTTATCGGCCGCCATCGTGCTAGGTTGATGGCAGCGGGAAGAGACATTGCCAACTCTCAATTGTTGCGTTCTAGCTTTCGGCATGAGGTGCGTTTGCTGCGTTAATTGCACGCATGCAATCGTGGCCAGGCATGAAGGTCCCTGCTAAACAAACAGCTGAGGCCCAGCCGCAGCGACGACAATGACAGCGTACACTGAAGATCCTCTTTTGCACTGCTTGGCCCCCAAGTCCACATATTTTCCCTTCCCCTTCACTGTCGGCGCTTCAGCAGTGACTATGACATCAGGTCTGCGCAGCGACGCAGACATCCTCACTACGTGCCTTCCACGCCGGTACCAGCGGAAAATACCGCAACCTTCGCAAGAGTGGGCTTAATTTTACAGCGACCAGCTGCTGCGAGCTCAATTTCGGGAAGAGTTTGTCCCATACGAACCTGGCATCGTTGTATGTCTGTTCTCTCACCGAAAAAAAGATAGCATTTCGCGCAGTCCCGGTCGTGACGGCGCCATGTCTTCGGCAATGCGCTCAGCGGTTACCGGTGTCTCGTCGCCAGTATCGGTTCTTCGCTGAATCTTCTCGCGTTCAGTCCATGAGAGCAGCTTGTTCACGGACAAGCTGCTCTCACCCGAAGTACACAATGGAGACGATCTATATTGTGGGTATGCGCAGGTGAGCAGCGTAATTGATTAAGGACCACCGTAGGAACTGAACGACTGCTGAAGAGCTTTGCATACGTCGCGCTGAACAACAGGCGAGCGCCGCGATAAACAGGTCTTGGCTGTCGTTCATTCGAAATAAGCATCTGCAATCATATCTGCCGGGATCTGTTTTCCTTCCTTCAAGTTCAGCTCGCATCAAGCGTGCGATGTAACAACATCCCTTCACGGCATGGCTTGCGTAAACCTTTTAAAGTGGAGGAAGCTTGCGCTGATAACCGAGTTAGGCATTTTGGAGGCACACGCATCCGTACTTCACCGACGTCGCCGAAGTCGTCACAACCGCTCCCACCTCATGTGTCTCAAAGAGACGCAGTACACTTGTACGTTTGCACTTACCCGTTTTTGACCCAAAGGTCCCGTTCTCGCACTCAAAAAAAAACTTAACATGCAGTCCCTGAAGCGGTATCCTTTCACTGAGCTCGAACTTATTAGCACGTTTGGGCGCTTGCGTCTTGATCATTTCTTCACACCATGACGTTAGATATCTATAATTGAGATAATTTGATCAATTCTCCGAATTGATGCAATGGTCAGCAGTTTTCTCGATTCTTTCTTGCTGTACACGTAAAGGAAAAGAGAACCAGATAAAAGCTACCAGGTTTCGTCGAACCCGAATAAGCGGGAAGCGAACAGAAATGCTACGTGTCCGCCCAAGGGCCACGAGAGAGTCTTTACGCATTGGTCTGAGGATTTTCACATCGTTGAGCAGGCGATTATCCGGTCAGCTCATCGCATCTATTGGCGCTGTAGTCGGGAAGGGGGGAGGGCGGCTGAGCGAGAGACACGCGGGCGCAAAACATGTTCAATAGTCTATTCAACATTGCAGGCTTCATACAAGGTGCTGTTTACCATCCCCGTGAGAAACGCCGAGTAGGCAGACGTTTGCCAATGCAATTCACATCCAGAGGAAGCACGAGAGAGTTTTCGGATAGAGGCGGCCCGAAGGGAAGTTCACGTTGGTGCCAGGAATAGAGGTGATCGAGACGTACGCTCATGCCCTTGGGTTCAGCGCCGCTGCAGTCGGTACGTGGGAAAATGGACGGAGTGCCTTCGAGGACTCTGATCTGGAAAGTGGCCTACACACGCTTTAGGCTCCGTCATAGGCTGAACGAGCAACGTGATAGGTAAGTTTAAGGTAAGATAGGTAAGTTTCCCGACGACACACACATACATTTGACGCCAGGTGATGCGAACCCGTGCGGCTCTTATAGGTGATGTGATGAAGGACATGCCTTTAATTTTTTTTGTCAGACCTCTACGGGCGATGAGTTCACGCTGAAAATAATGACCATGTTGATTAGCTCAAGATTCGTCAATGCGTACCGGCGTGGAGATTCACATGCTTGGCGGCGGAAAAGCCCCTACTCTTCTACTCTTCCGTCCGTGTTCGACACTCATGCATGCAGCTGACTCGTTCACTGCGACGTGGTAAGGGCGGAGTTCAACCTCGAGCGTCAGGATTGTAGCGGCCATCGTAGATTCCTGCATTTGCCGCGAAGTGGTGGCGTTAAAATTTACTGAGCGGGCTTGCGAGCGGGCTCCGTATACACGCCGCTTGAGCGCCGAGCACAAAGATGATAAAGTGCGCTGAGACGTATGAGCATCAGTGAGTACCTAAGCTCAGAAGGCTAGACGACCATACAGGCAAATCAGGCTGCAGTCCGGCGAGCGGCAACAAACAGCAGAAATAAGCACGGCACACTACGCGATTGCAGGAGACACTGGTACGCACAATCATTTTCCATCACGACCATTTTGCAATACAGTGAAATCTCGTTGAACCGTACCTGACGGGGACGGGAAGAAAGTACGCACTAACCGGCACTACGGTTTATCCGAATGCATTACGTTAAAAGGAAACCGAGTCGGGGATTAGGCTTAACTACGTATAAAAAGAAGCTCCGGCTTATCCGGGTACGGTTTAACGAGATTCCACTGTATTTTTCTTTCCCTTACACCGCCCGTATGATAAGGGACTGACCAGGGTCTCGCGTCCCACCTACCGTGCCCTTTCCCCCTTAGTCTTGTTATGACTGGTTGGCCGACCACAGCGCTGGGAAGCTGACCCTCACCACCCAGGCCAGCTACGCGCTGCTGTGCATCGAAGGAATCGGACTGAGGTTCTCGCCGCCAGCTGGTTGCAAAAGAAGTTTAATCCATTCATTCCGGTTTGTTCTGAGATCATCGTTTGAACTTGGCGCTCTGTGCAGAAATCATACCCAGTAAATTTTACATGCACACTTGAGCCGTCCCAGTATTGCACAGCTATATTGCCCAGAATGATAAAGAGGCCTGGCAACTTTTTAGATTTTTCGAGGTACTATTGCTCCTGGAACATGTTTCTGCCCGGCCGCACTGCCGCGCACTCGTAAGCAGCTGTTCCGCAGCTGTACCGGCTCGGGTGATGCAACAGGAGGCCGGGGAAACTTCAGCAGAGCGGAATGGAAGAACGCTCTTTCATGAGATTAGCGATGTTAGCCTAGCAACAGGGCGCCTAGCTTGCTACGCCAGATATACGCGTCGGCGAAAATGACATAATAATAATTAGCAAACAATAAAGATACTTACGAGTACAGTTAGAACGCGACCTAGTGAAATCACCGGGAACCGCAAATTATATCGTTAAGTCGAGAACTTCGTAAAAAAGGGGCTGTAACTTGACAAGCAGTTGACTCCATAAATTCGATGTCAGAAGGGAAGCGCATCCCAACAACTCTCGTAATTGCGGTGGCCGCGGCGCTCGCCTTCTAATAATTTAGCAATGCGGTGAAAGTCCGCGGTGAAAATAATAATCCAGCCGGGGTTTGCCCTCAAGTTGTCGCACCCCAGCAGACGCGCGAAACTCAGCGCTTTTCGTTGTGGTAACACGTTCTTGGCTCTCGTATTCTTGAACCACGTAAGCGGGGGTTCCTTTAACTTCTCGTGCGGGGTGGTCTTGAGCAGGGGGTAGCCAGGAGGGGTGTTTCGGTGTCAGACCCCCTTAAATTTTGTTATCGCTACTTCACTCTTCTCCTGCTCCTTCTGGACTTTAAACGAAAAACATAATGCATCGCGCTTGTTTGCGAAGCAAGAGCAGGGAGTCCAGGGTGCACTGGTGTTTTGTCGTAGATATCACAGTGAACAAAAAAAAACCAACCATACTGATTCATAAAGGAGAAGTATGGCTGCGATACTGTTTGGGCGGTGCTCTCTTTGTTTTTTCGGCAGCGTTTGCGCCCACGGGGCTGCAGAGTTCCGCAGAGCTGCGTGAAAACGAAACCTGATGTCTGTTCTCTTTCTTTTTTGACTTGGCGCAACAAACTTGTGGCGTTCTGACGAAACACATTCGAAGTTGCTCCTTTTTTAAGTGTCTATTCCTTGGCACACTTCGTTAAATCGGAAATGGGGCTAAATGTACTTCGATCGTTCGAGTTCACAAAAGCACTCAGCCGTATAGACACCTCACGGGAATCTGAGTTTGCTCGTTAGATCAGGAAATTCGTAAGATCGGGTTTCGTTAGATCGAGTTCTGACTGCATAATGGCTGTGCGTGCATAATCTACGTACGTGCATATTATTTGCAGGCCTGGAGCTCGCAGCCACGGGAATATAAATAAAAGTGTTTCTTTACAGCCATTTTAAAAATGCTAATTTTGTAACAAGATACGGAAGATCGCAAACCGACTAGAACCAATTTCGTTACTTGGAAGGAATGTGCAAGACCAGTTACCCACGCAAACTCCTAGAAACAAACCTCCGGATTTTTCCCTCATCGATACCTAAAATCTTGATTTGGGGGCGAACTCTGATTTTTCGCAAATTTATCGATTTTGCTGGGGATCATTGAAATAACGAATTTATCACTGGTAGCGAAAATATCCATTGAATGTATAAAAAATTGCGCCCACCTCCCCGCGAGGGGAACCCTGTGTAGATGCGACGCATCGTGGGGTTCACTTGGTGTTTCCGTTGGATTGATTCTGAAATCGCGTGAAACGTGTCGGGAACGCGTATGATTATTATGTTTTATGATTATTATTATGTTTTATTGGCCAATCTTGGTCAATCTCTCTAAGCGGTACGCTTGGGGCTTCGCTGTCGCAACGACCTTTACTCCATCATTGTTGCTGTAAGTGGGAGCTTCTTTTCTTTTATTGCAAGTGTTAATCATTGCCCCATCATGCGTTGTATCAGTAGCATCTTGACGTAGTTTGAATGAGTCGAGGATATAAAGCGCGTTCGTAGCATTTGATTCTGTCTCGGTTTTGTGGCGCAGTGGGAAGAGCACCATGTACCTCGCGTTCCGCCCACACGGTCGTGGGATCGAAACCGGGCGCCGCTAACTATTATTTTTTTTATAGTGTAGGGGGAGGTGCGGACAACGCCGTATGGAGGGACAAAGCGAGTGAATGAGATGCAGTCGCATCTAAAAGTCTTACTAAATTCCAAATCTTAATAGTTTACAATATATAAATGGAGTCCTCCTGGGGTCGTCAATATCTTCTGACATGTCAAAACAGCTGTAACGTGGAAGCTCGCTGCAAGATCTCTCAGGTTATTTTCCATCTCGTCGCAAACGACGAGCCTTGTCATCTGCTTTGTGATTAGCGGCAGCAAGTGTCAAAGTTGCCCACCGCTATGCGTGGAGCCACAACAGTTTATGGGGAGTCTGCTTTGATAAAGCATCCCTTAGAAGCAGAGAACACAACACACACTTTTAGTTTCCTAAGGGTCGTTAGAAGATAACTGAGTAGGTCGTGATGCAAGGCGAGGATAGCGACGACCATTTTACCGATGCTCATGGAGACCCTCCTCCAACTGCTGGTCGGCACAGTAGCTACTACCGACAATAGCCTTCGGCTGTTGTCGTTCTTCGTTCTTCTATAGCCCAGGAAATACACTCCCTGCAGATTCAGACTACTAACATGCTTCACGCCGTTGTTCTACAGTGGCGACCTGACCACTGGCCCACGGCGGAGCCAATGGAAACGTGGGCGGCCACCGAACAGCTAACGCCCCCCATAGGCAGTCGAGTGTTATTATAATAGAGTGTGGTACTAATATATACTAGAGGAAAATAGGGCGATGGTGTCTGCAAGAGCCAGCTTCAATGACTGCGCCGTCGTGTAGTGCCTTTTCTTTCCTCCATGTGCACCGCGGAGAAGGTTTCCACATTTACTTGGCATGGCTCGCCAACAAGCTCAAAAATAAAAACTAACTATTTTCATAAAAAGTAGTAAAGTTAATTTAATATCATAAAAAGTAAAACACCGAAAAATCTTGTGTGTAAAATTTTTAAAAGCTTCTTGCAACCTAAACAAGGAAAACAATCTTGCCCAATTTGTTTTCGCTGTCGTCAGGAGGCACAAACAGGCAAGTTGTAAGCCAGGCCAAGTGTCAGAGGAAAGCTTTCAACTGCCGCGACAGACTGAGAGAGCATAACTTTAATGAAAACCAGCGATGTTAGCCGAGCCGTCGCGCTGGCTTGCTACGCTAGATGAGAGAAGAAAACAAAAAGGAAAAAAAAGGAAAAAAATGTGAAAACGGAAAGATGTCATTTAAGAGCGACAGATTTCCCTCTGATACACATTACAGTCGGCTCGATAATTCGAAGTCACTTAATTGTAATTTTCTGACACACACACACACACACACACACACACACACACACACACACACACACACACACACACACACACACACACACACACACACACACACACACACACACACACACACACACACACCCGTACGCACGCCCGCACGCCCGCACGCCCGCACATACACAAACACACACGCACGCAAGCCCGCACGCCCGCACGCCCGCACACGCACACACACACACGCCCGCACGCCCGCACGCACACACACACACACGCCCGCACGCCCGCACGCACGCATGCGCGCACACACACGCACACACGCACAGACGCACGCACGCACACACACACACACACGCACGCACGTCCACCCGCACGCACACACGCACATGGGCACACACACACGCCTGCACGCCCGCACACAAACACACACGCACACACACACTCACGCATACAGGCACACACACGCACACACACACACGCACACACACACACGCATACACATGCACACACACACACACACACACACACATTATAAAGCACTCCTGTGGATTTTCGATAGAGTTTGTTAGATATCTTGTAGACCTGGGCATACGTATTAGTAGCGCCCTAACATCCACATTCCTTGAGAAACGCAGCACACACACACGCACGCACGCACGCACGCACGCGCACACATACACGCACACACATACACCACACTATAAACGCACTCCTGTGGATTTTCGATAGGGTTTGTTAGAGATCTTGTAGACCTGGGCATACGTATTAGTAGCTTCCTAACATCCAAGTTCCTTGAGAAACACAGGATTAAGCTTACCGAGAGCTACATGTAGTACCCTCTGTCCAGAAATTTCATTTTTGTTCTGAAACGTATAGTTCTCACCAAAAGGAGAGATCACGTCAATTTCGCGTTGGAGGTAAGCTGATCGTATCACGACCAGTTCGAAGATACCAGCATGGGTAGCTTTTGAAAACCATAGCGCCCGCCCTCACAGTTAATTATCTCACACGTGTATATATAACGACCGTACCAGAAGAGTAAATTTGAAACAGCTGGGTTGCAAGTACTGGCCTGCAATATAGGTACAGGAACTGCAGTGAGCGTGTATTGCCTTCGAGAAAAAATTCGATGGATATCGAATTTATCGATGGACATCCACTTTCACAGGGTCTAGATGGCAAATGATCCAGTTCCAGCGAAAGTAAATGTCCATCGAAGCTGTAGCAAAGGCAATACACCTTCTGATGGGGGTATGATGCTTTATTGCTTTAGAGCAATAGTATCATATACCAAATACAAACACTGTCTCTACAGTGTGGTTGGATGAGTGGGGTATTTTCAGCATGTGCGTAAAACGTTTCCCAAGACAACTCTGAAACCAGTCCTCCTCGTCGTATTACGCAACGACATCAGGCCCATCTCTCTTACCCCTCATTCCTGCAAGATATTAGAGCATATTATATACTACAAACATATTATTGCATTTCTCGAATCTAACAATCTGTTGTCTAACTTCCAACATGGATTCAGACGAAGTTATAGTACTGTTACGCAGTTAACCGAATTCGTGCACGACATTACCAGTAACATGGACATTGGTAATCAGGTTGACGCACTATTCATTGACTTTTCGAAAGCGTTCGACACTGTACTTCACTCTAAACTACTATGTAAATTAAACATCATATTAAACAACCCGCAACTAGTTCCTTGGATTTCTAATTTTCTTTCTGAGCGCTCGCGATACGTTTGTTATAACTCAACTGACTCTGAAATTGTTAGTGTTAGTTCAGGCGTTCAACAAGGTTCTGCACTTGGCCCGTTACTGTTTCTACTGTACATAAACGATTTGCCTAATAACGTCACCTCTAAAATTCGTCTGTACGCGGATGATTGTGTTTTGTATGAACCCATTGACTCTCCTGAAGCTCATCATCGTCTAATTGACTAATTTACTAAATTTTGTGATTGGTGTGCTACCTGGCAAATGAGTATCAATTTTAACAAATACGTGCTTATGTCTTTCACGAATAGTAAGTCCCCTTCTTGCTTCACGTACTCGTTTAACGGATCCACCTTAAAAAAAGTAACAGAATACAAATAGCTTGGTGTTGTTCTTTCCAGCAATCTATCTTGGACTCAGCATATTAACTTTATCGGCACAAAATCTTAAAAAAAAATTGCCCCCACCTCCCCGAAGGGAATCGTGAGGAAGTGCGAATGCATTTCTTGCGCCGAGAGTACACGGCGTAGTAATTCTGCCATCGCCTTGAGAGGCGCAGTACCGGCGAGGGGGAGCTGTCAGGCGAGGGGAGAGGCGCGCGCCGAGGGTGAGTGCAAACCTAACGGGGGGAGAGGCGCGCCAGCTGCAGAGCATGTGACGTCACGGCGCGAGGAGAGGGGGAGCAGACGCAAAGGCGCCAGCGCGCTGTCACGTGGGAGTGTGACGTCACGGCGCGAGGAGCGGTGCGGGAGCCGGCGCGGGCGCGCGCAGCCACGGCGCGGGAGGCGGAGCGCGCGCAGTCACGTGGTGTGTGACGTCGCTGCGCCGTTGCTACGGACGCTCCTCTCCGCTCCTCGCGCCGTTGCTAGGGGAGAGGAGGAGGAGCAATGCGGACGGCGGATTCAGGGTCGCTTATAAAGTGCATTCGCACTTAAAAAATAGGTTATTTAAGACGAACACTGTCCCAATCCCCAAAAAGCACTAAATTACTAATGTATAAAACACTGATTCGTCCTGTACTTGACTACGCATGCCCCGTATGGAACCCAAACAAGCAGGGATAAATCGATAGAATTGAGGCCATTCAAAAAAAAGCTATCAGATTTATTTGTAATCGCTATGATCGCTACTTTTCACCTTCCCTTGTCCTGTCTTCTCTTGAACTCACCACACTACGCATGCGCCGACTAAAGGATTCTATGAAATTGCTTTACTGTTTTATTAACTGAGTATATCGCATGTCTGACAATACCTACATCTCATTTGCTTCGCCGTCCATAACTAGAAGTAATCACCACCTTAATATCAAGGCTTACTATTGTCGAACCAACGCATTCAAATTTAGTTTTTTTTTTCCTTTCACTGCCGAACTCTAGAATGGATTGTCCGGTGATACTCGCTCCCTTCCGTTGGAAAATTTTTTACTTGCCCTTGCTGATTTGCGCTAACTGTTCTTTTGTTTTATTGCTCTGTTGATCTGTTTAATTGCTATTTTTTGTTCCGTGAATGCTCACTCCTGCCATAGCCCCAAATTGGGGGCTGCAGTATGTATAAATAAATAAAATAAATATCCCCTGGTAAGTCTCGTTCTTGTATCAGCCACGCATGAAATGTGTCGATGTCTGTTTTGGATTTTCCAGGGGTGAAGTAGGCTGTGAATGTTAACATACATCAAAGATATCCGCATAGTCGATAGCATTGTTCCCTGGCTCCAGCGTCAGCGAGCGCATGTTGGCCACATTGAGCAAGTTTTAGGACTGGCACGAAAAGGAAAATCCTGGGGAAAGAGTTGGTCAGTACATCGCTGCGGGTGTATGTGCTGCTCTGTGGGAATGAGTAACACTGTGCGAGTTTTGGGACTCGCTTGCAAAGATTAAACACGGGGGTAATCGTTGACCAATACACCTCGACGGGGCACGGGCTACTCTGTGGATATGTACCATGTGTGAGCATTTGCACTCGCAGGAATGTAAAATCCTGGTGGTAGTAAGTTCGTTATTGGCAAAGGACAGGCAGGTTGGCCCGAGGGGTAAATAGGAGTAACAGGGGAACCTTTCAGGGGTCTTAAACGATGCATCCAAAGCAGGATAACGAGTTGAAGATATCCAGCTGGGTGTAGGATTCGGCTTACACTACTCGCTGCAGACCGCTCGCAAGGGAATAAGTCCCTAGAGGGGGCAGGAAATGGCGGTCATAGCATGGGGTGGCATCAGGTGAAGAACCATTTGTGAAGATACGTCGATAGTCTGCGAATTAGGTGCAATGACAAATTAAATCGTGTAGGTAAGGGTTGAGAGTTCGCTGAACCGTGCGGACAGCGTGGGGGTGGTGATTTATCAGGGATAAGACATGTGTTGTGAGTGGCAAGTGCAGCATTGGCAAGAGTTTTGTTGATACAAATTTTGGTGGGCCATGGTTGATAGGGGGCTCCGTAGAGATAGCCAAGCGTATTGTTCGATGCGAGGCGGCATCGGCGCGCGTGGCGAACATGGTCTAGTTGCAGGCGGAAGGCAGTGAGCGGAACAGCGGACGGCTGTTGGTCAGCCAGCGGAGAGGTTACGAGCAGGCTGTTCCTAGACACAGAGTGCGCGGTATGGTTACCACGGCCCTGCGTCGCGATATTCCGTTCGAATTTGGGTACACGTGGTGGCCGTTTTTATGGTGGAGGCGAAAATTGAAAACTCCCGTGTGTTCGAGATTTGTGCGCACGTTAAAGATTCCCAGGTGGTCAAAATTAATTCGGAGTTCTCCACTACGGCGAGGCCCATCACCTGTGTAGCGTCGGCGCGTTAAACCTCACACTCAATCAATCAATTTAGGTACAAGCCCGGCACTTACGGTGAGATGCAGAATTAAGTAAACGAGTTGATACGCCCCCCCCCCCCCCCCCATTAAACCAACCTAAAAGATACTAAGAAACCCTTATTTACAAAAGGAACGAAGAAAATTGAGCTAGCACAATATTTACAGTAAAAAATAAATACATGCCATAAAGGGGAAAAAAATAGCAAGGCTAGTGCTCGAGCCCAGGCCGTTCGATTTGAAAACCGTGGTTCTACGCCGAGGCTACTGGGGCCGAACAGTGCCATTTATGTTTTTAAGCAGTTACTCAAAAGATAGGAGTGTTCAAAGCGAACTAGTAGGCGGCGCTAGGCGCGTACAGAAGATACCAGGCGTTACCTATCTGGAAATTAAATGCCGCCTCTAGATCACGTGTTACATGCCAGACGAGGTTCTGAGTGAGGAGGTTGACCATAGCTTGAGTCCGGTGAGCAGTGGGTAGTCAGAGAAGGTCTTCTTGAACTCCTCACTAGTAGTTCTGGAATCGGTGAGGATACGAATGCGCCAGGGTAGTCTCTGCGCTTATATGCAGTGCCCTTTTTTTGGACTTACCGGTAGAAATCCCTAGCGTTGCGCCTAACGACGTGCCAAGCAACGCCAAACTGAAGAGGTCGGGTAACCCCCGTCCGGAAGGCTATGTCCCGTGATGATGAAGCGAAGCTGAAAAGTGTTGGGGTTACCCACTATAGGCCTCCTGCACTGCCCAGGCTGCGCCACAGGGAAGGATGTCTTGTGTAGTACATGCCTCCGCGTTTTCTATACGTTTGTATTGCTGATCAACGCTCGAGAGCGCGGAGCTTTTGATATTCTTGCTGAACCGGCCCCAGAGCACCCCCAGGGTATAATATATTATTGGGCACTCCATATCGCAGAAAATAAAAATTATTTGGCGCGAGAATTGGTTTACAGCGTCAAGGAAACGGGAGGTGAGTGACGGAGCTCTCCCACTCGCAGGAGCACCGATGGTCATGTGATAGAAGAACAGTTTGAGCTGCATGCTTTTTCCTTAATCTAATACACTTTATGACATAGAACTTCCAATTACCGCCTGTCATTGGAAACGAAAGCGAGTCCCCTGACCTATTATTGAACAATTCATGTGCTGAGGGCTCCGTGCCGCGCCGATCGAAGGAAGCTGCATGCGCTGGCCGCGCAGCCTGCACACTATGTAATTTCGCCGTTTTCGATCGTTGGCAGTAATTTAACGGTGCAACGTAATGTGGCAGTAACCTAAGTTCGCTTTGCGTTTGGATCAGTGATATGCAGCGGCGAGCGATGGCTGTGTATAACTGAGGGTGAAGTAGAACAGACCCACAGCGAATCACAAGTATACGTAACAGGTGACCTCAAGTCAGTGCAAGTTTTGCGTCCTTGCATTGCTTTCATTTCGTATATTTACGTTCTATTCTATTCTATTCTATACTATTCTATTCTATTCTAGCTCCTTTTACGTCGCCTAGCCTCTGTTCACATGAATTAAGCCACCTTGCTTTCTCAAAAAAAAAGCGCGTGTTTTAATGAAAAAATAAAGCATAAAAAATAAATAAACGTGAAAGCTGTCGGAAGTCCAAACAGTGATTCGTCATAGGGGCTGTGGCCCCGTTATGCGCTCATTGCTACCACCCCTCACGCTCTTCCCCTCCATGTCCCACCCCTCTCTCTATGAATTTAACACAGGTTTGTACAATGCAATTAAATTTTCCCGCCTTCGCAGTTCTCGCGCGCCTTCTGCCTGGAACAGCACGAACGGTAGCTCTGTTCTTTTGTGCTTGCTTTTCCTTTCAAATGAAAGCTTCAACTAACTAACTTTCATCTTGCACGTGCTAGAGCCTTACTGCGCCATTCTGAACACGTCGTTCTTTTTTCTTCCGCGGCCACTTTTTTTCGCTTACTTTCGTAAAAACCAACCCAATGAGCATTCCTAACTAAAGGAACGCGGGGACTGTCGGATAAGTGCATATATTTGCCTCAAATGTACCTGCAGTTTTCTTCGCGCTAGATAATGGGGACATGTATAAACAATTCCAGCGGTTCCAGGAGTTTCGAACGGTTCTGCGTTTATAAACCTCTTGTTCAAGTATCCTCATAGCTAACGTTTGAGTTTGGGCTAGTTGGTTCATAACTAAACTGTGAAACAGTGCTTTAAACGAAGACAGTGAGAGAAGAAGACACGCTCGTGTCTGTGTCTTCTTCTCTCACTGTCTTCCTTTAAAACGCTGTTTAACAGTTTAATCCTCTTAAGTTTTGGCCGGAAGGCTGAATCTAGGGGCAAGCGGGTATCTATTCGTAAGCTCTGTTTGGGTGCGCAACTCCGCGTAACACCGTGACCCCGGGCGAGCTACGACGACACGCCAGGGGCCCCTACAGTGATCCGCACTTAAAAATCGGCTCGCGCGAGTATGGGCTCGTGAAAACCTAAGTTTGTATCTTATATTGCATAAAGTGACAATGCTATATTCATTTTGTAAGAAGCCAGTCGTTTCCAGTGCTAATAAAATTCATCCGTGCTGCGCGCATTGCACAACGTTATGTGCTCATTTCTGTGCGCGTGCACCTCAAGGTGGCATAACATATGCAGAGTGGCATTGCGTACATCTGCAAGTGATGGCAGGAGTAAGCCCTGCGCGGACAGAGTTTGTACTCGTGAAAACACGGACACAGCTAAACAAACTAGAACATGAACAACAAATTCGACAACTAATATTTACGGCCAAAATCCCATAATATTGTGCCACCATATAAATCTGTACATCAGACTCCACCGACCAGTTTGGTACTCCCGTAACTTTATAGCGATTGCTATACGCGCACACTCGCATAAAATAAGAAAAATAATGCACTCCGTTTATTTCCCCACCAGGGGATACTTTCCGGTAGTTTCGATTCCTGCAACAGGCATGGGACGCTATTCCAGAAGGCCCGACTTCTGCCTACGCCCGAGCTCAAGCTACTTGGATTATAGAAGTAGAGGTAGCGGGGCACCTGGTAAACCTCAGGCGAAACCGGCGCGATCGCGCCCAGTACGCCTGCCATATTCAGAGCGCCGTATGGAAGCCGCTTCCGTTCATAAAGTACGTCTTGTAATACCATCCGCATGCATCGTCATCTGAAATCGATCTGCAATACTCATTCCCTAGCATAAGCTAGATAACCCCGCTACTACTCTGAAATCCCCAGCCAGGCTGTTGGCCACGCCCAGCGCAGGACGGTCCGTTTTAAAGCAAAGCTTTCTACCTCTACCCCCCAAGGGTTCTTTCGCGACCGTTGGTGTCACCAGAAAACTCTAGCGAACAAATAAAAATTTACTGGCACCGCCGGGAATCGAACCTGGAACTAATAGACTTACAAAGCGAGAGCCCGTCGCCTTACCGATTCAGCTACGAGCCCACGCGAACTCGGGAAGACAAATGGTGTACTCACCAAGCACATCTACGGGTTTACCCCCTGCCTTCTCGATGAATGCCACGTGAAAGCGTCACACGACCCCTCACGCCCGTCTAGTGGCCCTGTGCGCACCTTGCTCATGTGCTAAGGATTACAAAAATTAAAGGAATCTCGCACCAATCCATGGAATCTCACTTTTAGTACGCCAATGTGCTAAAGCCTGTGGCCTCCAGTATTCACGTAAAAAATCCCAGCTTCTTGTCGTCCGCCCTCACGCCAAATCAAGGAATACATTCAAATACTCCTTGATGACCAGGCCATCACTCCAAGCCCCAGCATCAAGATCCTGGACCTACATCTCGAGGCTAACACCAAGAGTGACGTCTCCTTGCAGCGCCTCAAAAAGAGCATTAATCAAATCATACACATAATCAGGCGAGTTGCCACCAAGAAGCGAGGCCTAAAGGAATCCGGTACCTTTCGATTAATTGAAGCTTTTGTCCTCTCGAGAGTTACTTACGTCAACCCCCTGTCTTCTTCTCGACAAGGAAGACATAAAGATGCTTTATATAATGATTAGAAAGGCGGTTGAGCAGGCCATTGGTCTTCTCATGAGTGCGTCCACACTGAGGCTGCTTAGCACGGGCTCCACAACACGGTGGAAGAGCTGATAGAAGGCCATCTTTCTAACCAGAAGGTCCGACTCAGAACTGCGGTGGGTAACCGCATACTTCACCAGATTGGCTGGGCAGCCCAGAATGTCACTCCGCTTGACGTACTCCCAGACTCTTGGTGACTAAAACTAAAGATGCTCCCTTTGCTTAGAAATATGAACCCCCCCACATGACGAGGGTCACCGAAAAGCACGAGCTCAAGCGCTAAACACCACCCTCGGTGGGGCTCATGCAGTTATCTACAGAGACTTCTCCAAACATCGAGGGCACAACACGCCATCATCGTGGCTACCTCCAGAACCAGCCTCCTTGCGTGTACCTCGCTAAGGACCCAACAAATGACGGCAGCAGAAGAGGCAGCCATCACCTTGGCTCTCACTCAACCAGGGGTTCGGAGGGTAGTTTGATTGATTGATTGTAGGTTTTAACGCGCCGACGCAACGCAGGCGATGAGGTGCGCCGTAGGGGAGGGCTCCGGATTAATTTTGACCACCTGGGGATCTTTAACGTGCGCCGAAATCTCGTACACACGGGCGTTTTTGCTTTTCGCCTCCATCAGAAAAGCGGCCGCCGCGGCCGGGAATCGAACCCGCGACCTCGTGCTCAGCAGCGCAACGCCTTAGCCACTGAGCCACCGCGGCGGGTTTCGGAGGGTAGTCACCGATTCCCAGCAATCCTACTGGAATTACCAGTCGGGTTGGGTGTCCTGACCTGCACTGTGCGTGCTAAAAAACCACTCCCCAAACGGTTCCATTCAGCTCATCTGGACACCCCCTCACGCTTAAACGGAGGGCAACAAATACGCCCACCCAACAAGCCTGCGCTTTTACCTCCCGTGCTATGGAGCTGCACGAGGACAGTCACCCGCTTGTCACGTCCAGGGAGATAATCCAGCATTATCGCCTTATGAGACAGACCGTACCTTCTCCTTACCCTGACCTTCCCAGAGAACAACAAACTACCCTACGGCTCATATAATCCGGGCTCCTTCCCACAGCCTACGCGTATTCACTTAATGCACCCGAAACGCTACGACGCTGAAGGTAAATGTTGCTCAGAAGTAGGAACCCGCCGCGGTGGCTCAGTGGCTAAGGCGTTGCGCTGCTGAGCACGAGGTCGCGGGTTCGATTCCCGGCCGCGGCGGCCGCTTTTCTGATGGAGGCGAAAAGCAAAAACGCCCGTGTGTACGAGATTTCGGCGCACGATAAAGATCCCCAGGTGGTCAAAATTAATCCGGAGCCCTCCACTACGGCGCGCCTCATCGCCTGCGTTGCGTCGGCGCGTTAAACCCTACAATCAATCAAATGCTCAGAAGTAGGAACACCCCGCCCCGTAATCGGGGTGTGCGACTTTAGCCCTGAGCACCCTCCTCTCTTTCCGTCAACTACCCAACAAGAGCAATGGGAGATGCTACTCTCCAGGCCCTCTCTACCTACCCAGCTTCAGCGGGTGGACAGAACACAGGCCGCGCGGACTGCATATGGGCCCCACAGAAGAAGGAATCACTCCCCAGGGCTGCACTCTGTGCCGTTCAGCAATCTGAACAGCAGTATTTCTTCCTCCTCCTTCTCAGCCGCAAGTCTCGTCGCCTCCGTCCGCGGCGCAGAGACGGAGAAGTCAGATCGTCCAACACCGGGTTGGAGCTTACTTTGATTTTATAAAAAAAAGTTTCCACTCTTGTGCTACACCAATACAACTCAACCAAACACCGTTCATGCATCATGCATTGAGTTAACCTTACCGAGAATATCTCTTTGAAGTAATAAATGGTGTGGTTAAGTGCACTTCTCTCTGGTTTTACTATTTGTAGAGCGATGTGAGTGATTTTAAGTGACGTCGCATGAGTAATCGTTATGGGTGCCGTTTACAGCTTTGCTTTCCAACCACATTCACGGGGTGGATTGGCGCGATTTTTTTTCTTTGGCGGGAATGTGTTGTTTTCATGCATTTGGTTACTGCATTTAAGAGGCATTCATACATATGGTTAACGTCAGTTCCATTTATAATATCACTGCTTGTTGCGCACAAGCTATCGCGCAGGGACTGATCATCGACTCGAGTCATCGGCAGATAAGGTGAGTTTGCTCGCTCGTGGTCCGAAGGGGCAAATATGAAGATGGGGTAATGGTCGGTTATATCGGTCTCGATAACGCCTGAAAAACTACTTGATGTGTCGAAGTTGCACAAAATGTGGTCAATAAGTGAGCTAGATGTGTCACTCACACGAGTTGCAAGTTTAATGGTGTTAGTGAAACCGTACGATTCGAACATTGTTTTATACGCTATGCTACATTTTCCAAATAGGTCGATGTTCATGTCCCCACACAGCACTGCCTTTTTTTTGCTCGTTGAAATATTATGTAGAACGTTCTCGAGTTTGTCAACAAAAGAATTGATTTTAGAGCTTGGTGAACGGTAGACAACACCCACAGTCGTTCCATTACTAAGTTCAACAAAAAGCATGTCATGCTCTGATGGTAGCAAGATATTTAAGGACGCACATAATTTGAAATTGCAACTATTCCTTATGAATAGCAGCACCCCTCCTCCTGTAGTTTTTGTCGCACGACTGCGACAAACGACTTTATAACCAGGCATGTTGACAGATTCACCAGGCTTGAGCCATGTTTCTGTTAAAGCTATGACGTCGTATTTGAAAATTAGAGCACCTAGCATTAACTGAAGGCGGTTTATGTTCTTATTAATACTGCGTATACGTTGCAATGTAAAAGACTGAAATTGTAGCTCGAATCGTAACAACTGTTCAGACGGCTGACTGACAGCATGTTGGGTATTATGAGCGGTGCTTCTGACTTAAACTATTTTTGCAAGATCGGTTTCTCGGGCGATGTGAATTACTGGGGAATTCTCAGTCTTGCGCACAAGTATTTTTCCTTCTTTGACCCATGAAAATTTCCACCCGCGTTCTTTGCGCAAGTGTATGGCTTTCCCGAGCAGCACTTTTTTTTTTCACACAGAGATGTTCGTTAACGTAAATGGGTGTGTCTTCGGTGAAACCAAAGTCGATCGCTGTGAGTCTTTTCTTCCTGGCAGCCTCTAGCACCTTGCTGCGCGAAGACCGGAGGACGAACCGAACAATAATGTTTGGCTTCTCTTTGTCTTTCGACGGCACCCTATGAATGACGTCAATCTCAGAATTGTGGAGCTCAATGTTCAGTTTGGTGCCAAGCGTCTGAACTGTGTCCTCCAGCCTCTCTTTAGGATCAAATGGCATCCCTTTAATTTCGACATTATTTTGTCTACTGTACTGCTTGAGCTCAATGATGTCGGCTTTCGCAGCCGCCAGCTCTTTCTTGAGTTCGTTATTTTCCGTTTTGAGGGATTCATGCTCCTTACGGAGACTTTGTACGTCAGTGCCGACGCTCTCCAAAGTTGTCTTGAATGCGTCAAAGCTGTCACTAACAAACGTGATCGACTTCTTCACCTCCTGCACATCCGTGTCAAGTTTTCCAAATTTAGCAGTCAGATCATGGAGCATTTTTGCAAGTTCTTTAACTATAGAGGGTGCTTTATCGCTCATGGCGACACCTTATAGCAGCGAGCGACTCAGAAATATTTTAATGAATGCGTTATAGCCGTACTGGCCGTACCTGGAAAATTCACATGGAATGCTCAAATGACGGGTTGCGCCTAGGCGTGCCTGAGTCGCTCGCTGCTATGACGAGCGATCCCCGATGCCGGTCCTTTTATATCCGCTGTGGTAGACTGCGCTGGCTGCAGGCTTCAACTCCACGCAGGCGCAGAGGTAGCCGGGCAGGATCCAGCGATATCAGGGCTTCTTTTCGGCGCAGCGACTGTTCCGGGGATCGTCTTCCTGGAAAATTCACATGGAATGCACAGTGGCGGGTTGCGCCTAGGCGTGCCTGAGTCGCTCGCGGCTATATCTATACTTATCTATACTCCAAAATATTGCAACACATACATTTGAGCGTGGTGCTTACGTCGGTTCCAGCATCGAGCCTATGGATTGACTCAATGAATCAGTGCAATTACGTTTACCCCCATCATACTAATGGCAGACAGAACATTAATCCCCATGACTTCATTTTAGGGCACTCTCTTGCAGGTGACCAGATGGCACATAGCGCGTAGTACCCCTCCAGAATCGGGAGAGTTGGTATACGTTCATTAAAAAAAAACGATTGCAGGGTGGAGCAGACGGGACAATAGATGAGACAGGACGAGCGCTGAACTTCAACTAAGGGTTGAGCGGAAGGTCATTGCGGCTTCGATCCCGGTCGCGGCTGGCTGCAACCATTTACAAGACTGCGTCCAGCCACCACCCCCAAACGAACGGCCTGACTGAGAGCTTACGTCGTACCCTTTCCAACATGCTTCCCTTTTACGTTCGCCGTGACCACACCAACTGGGATCACCATTCTTCTGATCGTCACCTACGTATATAATACCGCTGTTCAGCAAACCACTGGTTTCTCGCCATTTTTACTCATCTACGACCGTTCCCCTTCCTCTGTACTTGATGCGTCTTTCCGTTCGGCAGCTCTTATTTCTACGGCAAGTCTTCCCTAACAGTTCGTTTCTCGACTTGCCCACCGCCGCATTCTTGCCCGTATGAACACGGCAAGCCTTCCAGGGAATCCGAAAGTCCCGCCACGATGAGATGCATCGTTCTGTCTCCTTCAAACCTGGGGAAGATGTCCTGCTGTCCCCTCCTCTCCGTGCTCCTGGATTATGCAAGAGGTTTCTCCCCCGCTTCATCGGCCCCTACACGGTCCTCGAGCAGACTTCGCCCGTCAATTACCGTGTAGCACCTACCTCCGGTGTCACTAGCCGTCGGTGCCATGGAACTGAGATCGTACATGTGTCCCGAATTACGCCTTTCCTTCGCAGGGATTCCTTCATCTGGCAGTGACGAGCAGGATGACCACTTCGACAGCGGGGGGAGAACAGTGTGAACGTGAATCTTACATGCCTCCTCAAAACGCGAACTCTCAGTATCGTGACTGGTCAACATCGCCTTCATGTTTCGTCGTCATTCCGACCCTGTTTGCGGCCATCATCAGCAATAATTCTTCATCTTTCCTTACGCACCATCATCATCGTCGTTATTGGTTCTCTTCTGGCTAGGGTACTGCTCGCCGAATAAACGTCGTCCGCCTAACCTCCTTGCATTCTATCTCTCTCTCTCTCTCTCTCTCTCTCTCTCTCTCTCTCTCTCTCTCTCTCTCTCTCTCTCTCTCTCTCTATATATATATATATATATATATATATATATATATATATATATATATATATATATATATATATATATATGCATGAAAATAAGACAAAGAAGATTGAATTAGCTGAGCTGTCGATGAAACTGCCTAACAGAAGTAAAACAAACGACATCGGGCATATAACATGGAAGTTATCGAGGAAACGCTGCAAATAGTAATCAGCTTGAAAGCAACTAAGAGAAATTTAGCCATCGGCAAAGACACAATGTATGCACTCAGAGACGAGCTGGGTAACATTACGCACAACTTGGAGAAGATCATAAATGTAGCAGAATGATTCTACACCAGGCTTTATGCCATCGACGTTACACCAGGGGAAACTACTGAGAGTAAAAGCTCAACTTGCGAAGTCCCACTAGTAACGAAAGAGGATGTAGGAAAGGCTCTAAAAGGCATGAAAATAGGAAAATCTGCAGAAGAAGACAGCATAACCGTGGATCTTTTGGAGGAGAGAGGAAAAATTGCATTCGAAAAGCTTGTATTATTTTCGAAATGCTCTAATACTCAAAAAGTGTCCATAGCATGGAAAAATGCCAGCATTTTTCCTATTCAAAAGAAGGGAGATCCCAAAGACCTAAAAAATTACAGAGCCATCAGCCTACTCTCAGTCGGTTACAAGCTGTTTATCAAAGTTGTAGTTAGCCGCATGGGTGCCTATGTAAGAAGGCAGTAAGAAGCCAGTAGAGAGAATGTAGCAAGGGAGATG
Source organism: Haemaphysalis longicornis (assembly GCF_048455015.1). Lineage (NCBI taxonomy): Eukaryota > Metazoa > Arthropoda > Arachnida > Ixodida > Ixodidae > Haemaphysalis > Haemaphysalis longicornis. Next base: position 380,158,053 of record NW_027526203.1, on the reverse strand, counting down.
GCAGGACAAGGTAAGGGAGAGCTCGAGTGTACGAACTCTCCTTTCCCTTGCCTGGCCCTCTCCCTTGCCCTCCCCCTTGCTACATTCTCTCTATATATAACACCGAAACCAGCGTACCCTGCACTCTGAAGAAAGGAAGTCGTCTTCCTGAAACATCAGTAAACTTTTATTTTTTAATGTTTTTCTCGTGTCTGTGCTTTGCTTACCCTATTTTCTCGTGCTCTTTGTGAGATTTTTGTTTGCAGACCGTATATATATATATATATATGGTTAGGAAATGAGGGGCTCGTTAGGAAATACAGACAGAAATGCGAGCAGTCTACAACGCCAAAGAAGGCATAGGGGAATGGTTGGACTATATTTTTTTTTACCGCTAGTGAAATCATATATATTTTTTTCCTATTAATTGAAGATCTCGAATGCCTTACCAATTCGGCATTCGAGATCTAATCGAAAGGCGAGGGTTCGGTCCCCACTCTGGGCGCGTGTTTTTCTTTCTTTCTTTCTTTCTTTCTCGCTTCAATTAATAGGAAAAAAAAATATATGATTTCACTAGCGGTAAAAAAAATATAGTCCAACCATTCCCCTATGCCTTCTTTGGCGTTGTAGACTGCTCGCATTTCTTTCTGTATATATATATATATATATATATATATATATATATATATATAGGAATTTATTTCGTTCCGGTAACCGCCCACGTTGTAGTGGAGTGCTGCTGCTGGTGTAGCTTTTCTGTGTGTGTATATGTGTGTGTGTGCGTGTGTATGTGAGCAGGTGTCTTTTCTGCTACACAATTGTGTCCTGCTCGTGTTTATATGTATTTGTCCTTTGCTGTATTGTTGAACTCCTCATTTTTTAAGGTTCTTTTTTTCACCTATTCATTGTATATATGTTCCTTCTTAATCTTGCCTGTGTGTTATATATGATTCATGCAAACCCTCTATATACTTTCTTCCGCTTCCTTTGTTTGGTTATTGAAATCGCACTCTTCTCTCTGCCTATCACCCTCAACATAAAAACCGGCAAGTCAGGCTTGCGTGCCGGTGCGTCTCCTCCGTACATTAGCAGAGGACGTGTTTTTTACCAGCGATGTACTTTTTTTCATCAGTTGTCGGATAAGAAATCTTACAGCAGCCACGTAAATGCTACACATGTATTCGGTTGTTTGGCCACATAGGGCTATTTGTTATCGGTCACCATCCGGAGAATGTGAGCCAAGATTTTATAAAAAAGTGAGCTTCAGTAACTCTCAGTCACTCAAAATTGCTCGGATCACTGGTATGCATTTTCAGATAGCTATTACCGATGTGTGCGTCAACGTGAATACATCTCCGTTCCGGCTGACCCACGCCCCCGTTCCGTCCGCTATGTTGCGTAATCCTGTAACAGATTATGCGATTACAAACTTACCTGGACACCTGAAGAACGAGATGGAACTCTTTTGGGAAGGCTCTCCTTAATTTGTTTACAGCACTACTCCCCCTCCGGAACCAGAAGCAGCGGCAGCAAAGTAGCCAGTTAGACTAGTCAGTGAAGTGAATGTCCGATAACAAAGCAGCCCTTTAAGAGACAACACAGCAGAACAAGCGCGAAGTATGAACGCTGAGCGAATGGGATAGTACGGTACCGGTCTTCCTCTATGCGTGTGTCATCGACTTCTTTAGTGCCTTTTTTTTATGCAAAACAAAATACGTAGCGCCTGGAAGGTTGAGGGATACAATTTCTTGAAAATGGAGAAATTGAGTGCCATATGCTAACGGTTGTCTGTGCTATAGTATCTATCATCATTATTTAGATATGCCAAAAAATACCAAGTTGTCCCCTCTTCGTGTACTCCCGTGATAAACACAATGGCGTACTGTTTGTTGACTTCAATTCAATATATTCAATTATTCAATATATGTTTTAGGCTGCTATATATATATATATATATATATATATATATATATATATATATATATATATATATTTATATATACATATATATAGCGGCCTAAAACATACCTTATCATCATTTATAACAAGAACAACCCGAAAAATTGAGTTCTTCCGCAATAAAAAATAACGAGTCGAGTTTAGAAAAAGATTTACAATCAAAAAATTAAAGAAGACCCGCTGATGCTCGAACCCAGGCCGTCAGCTCAAGTACCCAAAACTCCACCTCGAGGCCACAGAGCATTTTTGTTTGTTTTCCACATAGTATTCATTGCACTACGTCAATGTAGGAAAGGATATTTACAACACATATTTACAACTATGTACACATACAAATTAGTTGATTACAAGATGAAAAACAAAACTAAACACGATGAACAATTATGTACACTGGGTTTCAAACGGAGGACAAGTACCCAATTAATTAGGAGGGGATACCAGTCAGGGCGAGAATCATTTTGATCATAGACGTCTTTAAGATTGATGATCGTTTGGCCGAAGTGTGATCTGGAAAATACCATAGCCTCAGCGGTCCTATCCAGCATTCGCATTTTACATAACCTATGAAGAGCGATTAGAAAAAAAAAACAATCATATGGCACATCACCGTCTGCGGATGATACGAGATACCGTATATCATGTGGAGTCAATTCGAAGTCCTCCTTAAGAGTACTTTGGAGGACATCCCAAAATAGTATGGCATCCGTACAAATTATGAAGCAGTGCTCAATAGTTTCCGGTAAATCGCACAGGTGGCAGTTCACAGAAGTCGCAAAAATGTCCCGGTTGTGCAGCCACGTCTTAGCAGGCAAAGTTTCTCTGTGCAGTTTGAAGAAGAAAGTTTTTGTTGAGGGCGAAAGCGAAATTTCACAGACAAGGAAAAAAAAAAAAAACTTGTTGTTCAGGCAAGTTAGAATAAACAGTTCTATACAGTGGTTCTGGGAAAAGCATGGAAATTAGGTCCTTGCAGAGATTAACACGAGACACAGCGAACATATAATCTGGGGAAAAATTAACCAAAAAAAGTCATTGAAGAAAGTTTTTGTTGAGGGCGAAAGCGACATTTCACAGACAAGGAAAAAAAAAAAAAAAAACTTGTTGTTCAGGCAAGTTAGAATAAACAGTTCTATACAGTGGTTCTGGGAAAAGCATGGAAATTAGGTCCTTGCAGAGATTAACACGAGACACAGCGAACATATAATCTGGGGAAAAATTAACCAAAAAAAGTCATTGAAGTGTACACTTCATACATAAAGCCCCACAAACAAGGTCTGGTCGAGAATGCCTCAACAATGGGATTGTTTTAGCAAAATCTTAATAGAATAGCACACGCCACCCGCCGCGGTGGCTCAGTGGCCATGGCGTTGTGCTGCTGAGCACATGGACGCGGGTTCGATTCCCGGCCGCGGCAGCCGCTTTTCTGAAGGAGGCGAAAAGCAAAAACGCCCGGGTGTTGGAGATTTCGGCGCACGTAAAAGATCCCCAGGTGGTCAAAATTAATCCGGAGCCCTCCACTACGGCGTGACTCATCACCTGATTAGCGTCGGTACGTTAAACCCCACAGTCATCATCAGGATAGCACGCGTAATTACAACTGGACCTTGGTTTATTTCGACATGTTTTTTAACTATGCGTGGTAATCACGTTGGCAACTTTATAGGGACTCTGCAATACTTCCGATAAACGCTTTCACTCTTTCCTTCGCGTCTGGAAGCACTGCAGAAGCTGTAGGTATCGCCAGCACGGAGCGGCACTGCGTGATTCGCTCGTCGCAGCAGATACGCCTTCCCTTTGTGCTTTGCTTTTGTGGTTTTCTTTTTAGAGTGGCTATCGAATGCATGCATTACTGCAACTGAAGCAAATCCGGCCAATAGCCGCTACACCGCTGTAATGACGCAATTTCAGCGGTCGAAGAACTCCAAGACCTGGAAAGAGCGAAAAATCTTTTGAGCAAGTTTCTAAGTTATCTGTTGCGCATAGGTCAGTAATTTTTGGCTGAAGTACTTTGTGACCCCCTAATCTAAGTACTGGATATGTTGGTTGACTACGTTTTGCAAGCATTTAAGATTCAGAAAAAAGTTGAATAAAGTGTTGCAGGATATCTTTAACTGGCAGCTTTTTATTACCGACTCTGAAGGTAGATGACAAAACCAATATTGTTGTAACAAAGATGGAATGTTTCGCGGAATTTTTTGCCAGGAGTAAACGATATTTTGGGTACGTGGAGTGGCCGCTAATTCTTTAAATTAACCCTCTGACGCATTATGGCGGGCCTTCAAGCCCATGGGAGATTTCATCAGGATTACTCCTTCTTGGAAAAAGGAGCGCTAAAATCATATCCAACAAGGAAGGACGACATAGCTATAGTTCAGTTTAACTGTCTTTTTTTTTGGGGGGGGGGGGGAAGCTTCCACCCGCGAGTTAGCTCGACAGTATGTTTTTTTTATATTCTGTTATGAATGCTTAGCAGTCTGAGCTTTGACAAAGGAGGCTCTAATTATCCCTCGGCCTTGGCCAACGTTTCGAGCAGTAGGGAAGAAGGGAGAAAGTTGGACAGAATTGGCTAGTTAATTTTCTTTTTAATCGTCTAGTTTGGCATTCTTGGGTACTTCAGTGAGATGAGCGGAGGTTAAATGTGATGACAGTCGCAGCACACCTCTATTCGCATTTCAGCTTTACCGTGCAGTGTGCCTAGAAGCTTGGGGAAGGAAATGTGGCTTCTAATTCCAGTCGCCCGGGCTAAGCAGCACTCTTTGGGAAGAATGAAACACGTGATGTGGGCTAGTGCACAGCGGACGCGTGGTTATTGCTCATCAGCGGTGGGCGAGTATCAGGGAGGCCCTGCGTTCAGATAAGAGCAGCCTTCGTGGCGCCTCCGCTGACGCGCGCCGATCATGCCGGAGCGCAGCCCGACGGCCGCAGCTCCTAGGGGCAGCGACCGCTGGGCGCTCGCTGCTTCCCGCGAATGCGCGCGGGCGTTAAAGGGCCCCCACGGCTGATCTGAAAACCTTTGGCCCCCCGGTTTGTGAGACAAAGGCGGCGGCGGAATGGACGAACAATACCGGGCGCTGTTGCCCCGCTCTTTAGGCCCGTCACAATCTTTAGATTGTGTCGCAGAGCTTTGCAGTGCGGAGAAAATGAACGTGACAATGTGGGTTAGCGATAGTGGAGGCAAGATAGAGGCCGACTATCTTCCATCCCCAGGTGGCTGTGCCGCACAGAGAGAGGACGGCTTGGAGATCGGTAGCGACACCCAGGTGAGTCGCACGAGGAGTTTGTATGCGTGCGCGCGAGCAGCTCTGTTCGCCTTGCGCGCGCTGTCTCTTTTATACGCGAGGCAGATGTTTGTTTCCGTGTTTTATATGCGAAGCTCAGTAGCTTCTTCCCGCCTCCCTCTCTGCAGCCTCGCTCACCTGGCTTTGTGATCGATGCAAAGGCGGTCTTGGCGCTTCGAAACGCTTTGGCCAAGCGCCCCGAAACGTGTAGTGGACAGTTTGCTCGCAGGAATGCGCGAGCAGGCTACGCCACATAATGCGCTCGTCACGGTGCCTGAACCTATGGTGCGCTCCGACCTGCGGCTACGGGTGCTGCATGCTGCGACGATTCGGGGGAGGGAGGTGCATCGCAGCGCCAGGGCCGTCGTAGGGCCATGGCTCGCTCCATGACGCGATGGGCGTTAACTACACTCTACATGGTCCGCTGGTGAATCACCTGACTGCGAGGGAATTTTTTTTTCTCTTTTGTTTTGCACAGCGCGTGCTGTTGTCTTGAAGTGGCGATTTCAAATTGTGGATGGCACGAAGTGCATGAATTTTCCTTTACGCTGGAGTTGCGGGCACATGAATGACACGTACCGTGTTACCATTCTTTGCCACGAGTGTCCGAGAAAGGGGTCCTTTCTTTCCCTCAAGATATCAAACTTGAATGCTTTATGAAGTGGAGAACACTCATGAAGGTGATATGAGCTTAGCATGTATTAGAAACGGCCAGTCATTGCACAAAGCATTCTTATCCCTCTGGGTCCCCTTGTAATTTTATCTGCTTTTGTGAATTAATTATATGGCTAAACCGAACAAAACATATAATTTCAGAGACAAGTTTTTTCGGTTTGTTTCCGTGGTCTCTCAATCGGCAGGTCCGCTTTACCCCCATCAGTAATATTGCTAATTTTTCTTTCCCGCACAATCGATGACTGACGCTACTGTTTCCATCCTGGCTACACTTTATTAAACCGTTTCATTGTTGCCCCCCCCCCCCCCCACACACACATACAGACACGCACACACCCCAAAAAATATTATGCATAAAATGAAAGAGTAAAAACAAAATCCATGTACATAAGAAGCGGTATACATAAAAAGCAATTATGAGATAGAAATAAAAATATTTTTACATTTGTAGAGGCAACTGGCCGATAGCCATGCACAGAGCGCAGTCTCTTTTTATCAGCACCCTTCGCAGCAAAAATAGTGTGGCTCTATGTGAATGATATCTCGAGGCTGTATATTCCTGACGGAGGCGAGATGCGAAAAACAGCCATGTGTACAATATTTCGGGCGTGTGAACTATCCCCAGGTACTTTAAATACTTAGAACAATCCGTAGGAATTTACGATGACGAGCTTCATAGCTAGGGTTAAGCCCCTGGAGCAGGCGAAAAAAAAAACGTTTATTGAGTATACGAAAAGGTTTTGGAGTCGCCACTGTTGTGATTGGAGCCGCCTCTTTTCCCGTAGCCCATAGCCCGAACTTTCCCAGTGCTCAGGGAAGGGGCTTAGGCTAGGAGGGAGGGACAAAGGTTTTGGTCCCTATGATAGGGAGTGCAGGTGGAGGGGGAAATGGCATGTGGGGCAGTATTCAGTAGCGTACATTGCGTGAACATCCTCGTCGGAAAAGGAACTGGCTACCCTGGCGAAACATTTGGCCAAACCCTACCGATCCTATTCGAGAGGGCTTGTTCTCTCAGTGGACGTAAATGGGATTATGATAATAATGATGACACATCGTATGAAGTGTAGTGCCTTGGTGGAAAAAGTTAGTTCGGAGGCTACGCCGAGTGGCTTCTTCTTCTTTGGACAGTCACGGGTGAGGAGAAGGAAGAGTGCAGCAATAATGGTGGTAGTAGCTGTGTGCGTCTTCATATTGGCGAGGGTTGCCCATGGACAGTGATTTCGGATCCGAGGGGGAGGCCTCTTCACAAAGAGTGCCCGTGGTAGCAGCGCGAGGGCAGCGGCGTGAGCTGCTTCGTTGCTTACGAAGAACTCGTGGCCAGACGACGTTTAAGGAAGCGGTGGATGGTGGTTAGGAAGCGGAGAACAAGTTGGGGATGCGGCAGTGTTGGCGGTGGAGGCAGGCAGCTAGACTGGGGTGACAACAGATATGCAGTCCGTTGCGGTGGTGGCACCAAGTGTGATGGCAATTTGTCTTGAGGGTGTGGAATGGGATGAGTGCGCTGAGGATCAACGATAGGGAGGCCCTGGGCAGGGTGGGAGGAGTACATAGCGGCCAGCGTCAGTGTAGCGAGTATCGCGGGCAGCGCGGAAAGCGTCACCCCGACTGAGTGTCAGCCCTTACCAAACTTCAGATGTTGTTGTTGATAAACTGTATGTACACACACACACACACACACACACACACACACACAAAGACCCCCAAAGCCCGGGGTTCCGAAAGGACAAAAAGTATCTATACAGACGGGAGGACCTGACGAACGTGAGCCACCAGAGCTCGCCTCCAGGTCGCTCCGGTACGGTCCCTCCGGCGGCGCGAGCCAGTCTTGGAGAGAAGAGGGAGGAGGTGAAAGGGATTTAAGATGAGTTGCGAGTGATGGTTGCGAAGCAGAACATTCCCAAAGAACATGTCGCGTATTGGAAAAGCCAGAACACTTAGAGCACCGTGCAGGCCTGCGTTGGCCTTATAATCGATGTAGTATGTGTGGGGTTGGAAGGCTGTTCGTTTGCGCTTGCCGGATAAGGCAAGCATCTGCCCGGCGTAACAGGTGAGAGGGAGACGGTAGAGTCTGCCTATTGCTGACTAACTCGTGCACAGTCTGGCGTCGATGTGGACGGGCTTGTCGCGCCTGCGTGGGTGGGTGGAAAGGGGTTGGCCAGGGCGTCTCCCAGTCTCCCGGTTGGGACGGAGCACGGGAGAGCTGATGCGCCAACTCGTTGCCCGGGACGCCTGCGTGACCAGGAACCCAGACCAGCACGTAGCTAGTACCAGTGTGTTTGGCTAGATGAGTGTGGAGTGTACGCATCATATTGATGGGAAGCAACTGCTCCTGGAACAAACGGAGAGCATCCTGACTGTCGCTGAGAATCACGTGGTTACCGGGAGTGTCTATAGATCAGATGACGTCAATGATTGCTTGAGCCTCGAGAGACAGGACGGAAGGAACGCCCGAGTATCTTCTCTGCAAGGGCGGGTGGGCAGGACGAACAACAATGACCCCGTGTGCGTCTTTGGTGCAGAAGGAGGCATCTGTGTACGTAACTGTTGCTAGATCACCGTAGCGGTAGCGAAGAGTGCATATTCGAGCTCGATGACGTCCTGGATGTGAGGTTGCGGATACTTTGATTGGAATGGTAGGCACTGTTACGCGATGGAGGGGATACCAAGGGGGGTATGTTGGTTTAATGTCGGGTAAGGACGATACCTCGTAATGAAGTGAGGATAGGAGAAGACGGCGATGCCAAGTAAGCTGGAGACGAGTGTGTTGTGTCGCCAAATGAAGATAAACCTGATCTGACAGTGACGCGAACGGCTGAACAGCCTCCAATTAAGCGAGGGGGGCGTATCTAGGTACCCCTAGAGCTAGGCGGGTGGCAGGCCTGGGGAGCCGCTCAGGCTGGGATCGCTGCGATGACGTTAATCTTACATATGGCAGTGCGTAAAGATCGTACTGCGTGGAATGGGGAAGCGGTTATTTATATTCTTATGTCATTGGGGATTCATTGGAGAGCCTGTTTGGGTGGGGGAAGGTGGTAGTAGAGGGATCGGATGATGGGACGACCAGTCTTCGCAATTTTTAGTAATTCGATTTGGCTGACCCGGTGTCCTTCAGCGAGCGCCTGCCATGCGTTATGCGTTATGAGTTGGAGAGAACGTTGAGTGGAGGTTTGAACTGTAATGCCGCAAGTTTCTATGCGGAACGTAAGATGATATCGTTTGTCTTGTTCCTTGGGTCTGAGAGTGAGGTACGGTGTCCTGTATGTAATATGGTAAATGGGCGAGGCGAGGCGAATGGTTGGTTAGCTATTTTTCTGATCAGAGGAGTGAGTTCCAGGATACTAGCTAAGCTTGACAAAGAACAAATGTGCTTATGGTGGGATGGCCACTGCCCAGTGCGTCGTCTGAGCAGTGTCAATCGAGAGAGGGGAGATTGCGGGAGAACGTCAGGTGGGGGTTCGCACCTCTCCGGACACTGCTGCCTATTCGGGTGAGAGTGGCTATCCCGTTCTGCAGGTTCGAAATAAGTCGCTAGGCAACATTTAGTAGGAGTCTGATGATAGCTCCAGGTGGTGTGCAGAGCGTTCCAAGGGCAATTACGGGGCTTTAGTCGGACAGCGGATAGCTAGCTACCTTGACGAGGGAGCCAACTGAGCCCAGGAATTTAGTTGGGGTTCTGTAAATATCTGCGGCCTTAGGATATCGGGGGTGAATTTCAAAGAATGTATGACCGATAGAAGATGTCATACGTCGTGGGCTTGCACTGTCACCGTCCATGCGGTTAGAATTGCCGAGCCCCAATTCGAACTTATTTTGTTGTTGCGCTGGGCAATGCTGCTTGATTCCTTTTGCAGCACTCGATCCTTAACTTGCAAAGGGAAAATAAAATCAAGCACCAAGAAAAAACGCCGAGGTAAAACCTTTGCTTACACAGCCAGCACCACACTTGCTATCCCTAACATCCCAACTGCTCCATAATTGTATAATTATTCTTTATCTCTAGGCGACGACTTGTTTTGATGTTTCCAAACAGCCTTACCACACTAAAAATTATCTTGTCCGGTCATGTAGTAGAGCTATACGTCTAGGAAAACGTTCCAAGGGACCATATTTTTTATTACTTGCTATGGATCCATCCAAACAGAGTAGCGTATACTCCGCTACACCTCCTCTCATTTTGGTGCGTGACACTGTAACGGGCAGTTTCTTTCCTCACACTCATCATATATTTATCTTGAAATGTATCACCGAGAAGAAGCAAAGCAACGCTAGCGAAAAAGCTTAGTGTCACGGGGAACTATATCTGCGTGTATAGCTCTGTCGAGCGGTTTTCAAGACTAATATAACACACTTCCAATTACCCCTCCGAGGCAAATACCATCAATGTAAAAAAAAATCGAAGCCCTTTGTACAGAGAAAGATGGTTACAACGCGAAGCTTTCTCCAATGTAACCTGAGTCAAAGTACAAGATCCGGACTGCTTCGACGGATTGACGCTGTCGGATAGGCGTCGGCGTCATAATGCGGGGACCGAGGTTCGATTCCGACCACGGGAAACGTGTTTTTTTTTTTCTTGAGGTGCTTCGCGTTATCGTCATCATCATTGGCCATTTGTGGAAACCCACTGCGTAAAGTTGGCTTTCCTGCATTGCGTTTTGGGGTTACGATCTACGCCGCAAGTGAGACACAAAAGACTTCGCTTTAAAAAATAGTTTTCCCGTTGTATTTGAACCCTGCAAGTTAGCCGTATTTCACGCAACTCCAAGTTGGCGCGTTAGCCTGCAGCTGCGCTATTTTCCTTTTTGTTCCAAAAGTGGGAGCAAATACTATTTGCAACAAACCAAACAACTGACGAGCTGCCGTATACAGTATCGTGAAGCCAGTGATTCCGGCAGCCGCAAACACCACTGAAGTTCATAAATCCAGCCAGCATCAGACGCGGCCATAACTCTGTGTACCTGTGCATGCAAGATAGCGAAAAACTACGTTTGTGTCACGTGTGGTTCCGCATGCCTATCTGTCATACGACACTGCTACAGAGACTGTCGTCTCTTCACCATGAAGAAATCACACATCATGTGGTTGAATTGCTTAGGTGGACGAAACCGAATTCCTTGGAAGGTGATGGGAACATTATTCCGCACTTGTTAATTACACAATGTGCCAAAATTATTCACCATCACGACAAAGAATGCATCAATGTGCAGTTAGCTAAACGTGGATTATATACAGGGTGTCCCAGCTATCATGCACCAAGATTTAAAAAAAAGAGTAATGACGTAACTCGAAGAAAACCTAGTGCATAATGTTTGCAGTACTGTGGAGAAGCGTGCAGCATTTTTTTCGTTAATGAGACTTAAGTAATTAATTTGTAATTAATTATCAAACTAGAGATGTAGTGTCATAATCACTGAAGTGTCAATGAGGCACTTGTAGGTACGTACGAGGGGCATCTAACTGTGGTATTTTCAGCGACGAACTAATTGCGTACACATTTATTCTGACTTCGCAAGCGCGAGCAAATTTTCCCGCCATTTTTTCTCGGGGCTACTATGGTTGCCAGACCAGGACTGCCCTCCCCTTTACGGACTGCCTTTGCGGGCCCCATACGTTTGTGGTACCTCCCCTAAGGACGAAGCGAAAAAATTCCCCCGCATTTCCCCGAGGGGGAGAATGTGAAAGTGCGAATGCACGGTTGTCGGCCCGCTTGCGGCGCTTGCGCTCGGCCCCCGCAGCCCACCGCCTCGCCGCCTTCTCTTCCATCTCTTCCATCGGGTTTGTAGTATCACGTGTACACCATGGTTATCAAGCCGCTATAACGCCGCTGAGTCGCCAACGCACGCCGCTGACGACGTAGTTTGAATGCGTTAAAGATATAAGGCGCGTTACTGACAATATCAGCGTCGCGTCCGTGGCTTATTCGGTAGAGCGTCGGGCTGCGGCCCGCAAAGTCCTCGGATCGAAACCTGGCGCCGGACGCTGTTTCTTCTTTAAAGAGCGCTGCGGACGCCGCTGACGCCGCCGACGCCGGCGGTGGATGGTTTGGGGTCGCTTATAAAGTGTATACTTAAAAAAAAGAACGAACCCGGGCCCGAGCACGAGACGCGGTGCGAGCGCGCAGGGGTTTGTAACCAGAGCGGGCTGACAGATCCGCGGCTTTAACGGGCCCCAATACGTTTGTAGTGCCTCCCATGGGGACGAAGCGAAAAAAAAAAAAAAAAAAAAACCGAACCCGGGCTCGGTCCCGAGCCCGCGGCGCGACGCGCAGGGTTTGTAACCGGAGCGGGCTGACAGATCTGCGGCCTTTACGGGCCCCAATACGTTTGTAGTACCCGCGAATGTATGATGCGAGCTAATCAACAGAGGGCAGTCCTGGTCTGGCAACCAAGGTAGCCCCGCGCAAAAATGGCGGGAAAATTTGCGGGTACGCCAGCCAAAATGCTACCCTGAAAAGACATGGATATTATGCCTTTCGCTATCCGATTTTTGCCATTCGGCTATCCTGGTGAGCCACCCTATGACATGTTTGAGTTGATTGGTTTGTACGGTCTGTGGCGATGTCGCTTATGTGATAGGCATGCTGAGCCACCAAGATCAACAAAGTCATATTTCCTAGAAACTGTGGTATTTGTACATAGCGTATAAATTCGCTTGACCAACCACCTGATTGGTTCCCACTTTTGAATGCTCGCGTGTGTTTGCCTGAATTTTGATGTATTTGTGCGCCTCCTAACTTCCATGTATTCTTTTGTTTGCTTGACTATGTAGTCCTCGTACTGTCACGTCTGAGCGTATTCTCCCATGTAATGAAGAAAAACAACGTCGAATTAGAGCAGTCTGGTAGACGCCAGTTTCGCGACGCAAGGGGCCAAGGTTCGATTCCGGCCACCGCAAGCGTTTTTTTTTTTCTTTGACTTCACCCACGATCGTTCATCATCATCGTCAGAGAAAGTTGGCTTTCCTGCAGGGCGTTTTCGCATTAGAGACGCATCACTGAAGCGCACTAAAGCTTCGCTTTAAAAGCTGTGGCAGTTCAGGCTTCCGTGTCTGTCTCACGTTCTGGAGGACCCTGGATAAATTCTCAGCCGGCACCAAATTTACTCTAAAGTTTATAGCAACTTTCCTGGGCCCATTCATTGATCCATTTTTATACTCTGGGCGGACGGCCATATTTTGTTCGTTGTGCTTCCGCCATTTTGTGTACCATCCGCCGGCCATATTTTTTGTGCCATAGGCGCCGAATTTTCGACCAACATAGTTTAGTTATGAAGCTTTTGCATTAAAAAGAAGAGAAGTCGCCATGCGCTCCCGCTGTTGGCATAGGATGCGTCGGTGATGTGGCCCAGGCAACGTGGCCCACTTCGCTGCGGCAGTGGCCTCACCATTCCGCGGTTTTGGGTAGCTGCGCGAGTTGCCCCGTTCTACTTTATTTGGGTGGAGCATGCTTCCTCGTTCTCTTGGACCAAGGGTTCCTCGACGTGAGCCAAAGGTCGCGAAACTATATAAGCTCATACAGACTTGCTTTGTACAACGATACTATCACTCACGGTGTTTTTAGCGATTGATTTGAATAATTGAAAATAGAATTACATGTTTCACATACCCTGACCATACGAGGGAGACTGTGTGCGTGCGTGCGTCTTTGCGTGCATGTGCTTATACGTGCATGTATGTGTGCACGTGCCTGCATGTGTACGTGCGTGCGGGTGTGCGTACGTACTTGCGTGTGTGCGCGTGTGGTTATGTGTGTTCGTGGTTATGTTGTACGTGTGTCCATACGTGTGAGTGTGTATACTCGATTGCGTTTGTGCGTGCATGCGTGCGTGTTCACGTGCGTATGTGCATGCGTGCATGTGTGTACATGTATGTGCTTATTTGTGCACGTGCGTGCGTGTGTACGTGTGTGCGTGTGTTTGTACGCACGTGCGTTCTTGTGTTTTACGTACGTGTGTACACACGCGTGTGTGCGTTCGCGTGTGCGTGTGTGTACGAGTGTGCACGTGCGCATGTGTACCTGCGTGTACGCGCGTATGCGCGTATTCACGCGCCTGTGCGTGAAACTCTAAAACTGCTTCAATTAATGTGGCCTGATCAGATTCATCTGTAGTTCAGCGTTCTTACCCGCGCACCGCACAACATGCGGCGTTACATACCGCCTGTACACCTCGTGAACCACCGGTAAACGAAGTAGCAAAATGTAAGACAACGCGTCAACTGGAAACGTGTGGCCACAATCATTATTTTCAGTGTATCAAGCATTGAGGCTAGTTGCACGGGCCAGGGGGGCTGTTCGCCAAGGGGTCGCACGACTCGTTCAGTTTTACCAACATTTGTTTCTGCATGCAATTTACCACCGAGTGCCGATAGAATTGTAACCAGAATTATATCAGAGCTCCTCCCTGGTTTACAATGGGTTATCATTGAACTTGCATCAATGATATAAAAAAAACTCTGCGCTACAATGAAAAATTGTTTTTCGTACTAATTTGCCAGCACGTCACACCTGATTAAGCTTCGGAAGCGGTTTGTGCGATGCACATGCAAAGAAAATAGAAACGCATCCATTCACTCCGAACAAATGTTTAACCAGAGAAACTGCAACATGCGGCTGGTGTTTTACTTCTGCCGCTTGGCGTGTAGCCATTCCGAAGTAACGCGAGGCCGGTGTCTGCCAGAGCTACGTGGACACTGCTCCGCCAGCCCCCACCTCCGCCCATGCCCGCCATTGTCGCTTGAGCTGTGTTTCACGCAGTAGCTCGCTGTGCGCGCGCTCTGCTGCGAGGGTGACTTTTTCGCCCCCTGCGGTGCGCCGTTCCCACTTACCAGTGTCGCTAGATGCGAGGGCGTAGCATCTATGAATACAGCCAATCTCTCTCTCATTACTCCTAACTCCTCTCCAACCTGGTCAGTTTTTGGCGCATGCGTAAGGAGGAGTTTTCTGCGTACTCGGGACCGCCGAATTTTACTTTCGCCTAGCGACTCAAGCTTCGCTCTTTAAAAAATTGACAGATGGTTTGGCCGCGCCATTCAGTGAATATCGTGCGAAAGCGGTAGGCATTCCCACTTATAAGCGTTGCCCAATACCCGGCTGCAATATATGTTCTAAGCTGTGACTATGTAGCATTTCTGTAATCTTCAGAGCACGAACACAGGATTAAGAGTACGGGCACAGATTTCTCGCGGTCGACTATCCTAGGGTGTGCTCTAAGCAACTGATTGATTGATTCATTCATTGATTGGTTGGTGCACGCCCTTTAGCGACGCTCCCTGCAGCAGCATAATGATGGAGATGAAAGTTTGAGCTGAGCGGAAATTGTGACGTCCACTCGCCAGTGGGAGGACTTCCTAGTCCAGAAATCCTTTCCCTCTGTCTGCCACGCGCATCCTGGCGACCAGGCTCCTCTGGCCTTCAAGGTTCAAGCTGGTCAGCAGGCTTTACAACTGCCCTAAGGACGGGAGTGAAAAAAGCGGGGTGGGGAGGGGTCTTCTGGTTTAACCATACTAATTCAACACGTAACCTACTGCGGGTATATGGATCTGCGTGAGTACGTATCGTTTTGAGAGAATAACATATGCGCCGAAGCATAGGTCCAACGTTTCGCTTTTTAGGTCTTACGACGTGAACAGTAACTTGCAAGTACAACATGCTTGAAACCTCGAGTCACATGCCATTGCGGCGGTGGAAAAACGAATGATAATCACGCATATTTTTTTTTTTGTTTTTTGTCCCCATACAATTTAGCTGGAGTGCGGCCACAACTGTGAAAAGTCAACTGCAATCGACACACAGTCATGCCGAACAGCAGGTCGCGAAAGGCAGGGATAGTTCTTTCGAGGTAGCTAGCAATGAAGCACGTCCGATGGAATCGCAAACAAAACTATCAAGTTGCGAATATAGATAGAAAACAAGCGTTGATTGCTCACCCGGCCGCTGCTGACAACAAAGGTATCGGTTGCCCCTGCAACCGGGTTAGTGAGGAAGGTACTTTTACGTGCATTTATTGCCTGTTCTTTTGTTTATTTATTTATTTATTTATTTATTTATTTATTTATTTATTTATTTATTTATTTATTTATTTATTTATTTATTTATTTATTTATTTATTTATTTATTTATTTATTTATTTATTGTGGGGTTTAACACGCCCACGCGTCACAGGTGATGAGGCGCACCGTAGTGGCTCCGGATTAATTTCAACCACCTGGGGATGTTTAACGTGCGCCGAAATCTCGAACGCACGGGCGTTTTTGCTTTTCACCTCTACCAGAAAAGCGGACGCCGCGGCTTGCGTGCGGTTTTGCTCGAAAAAGCTATACACCTTTACTATGAGGCATGCCGTATTAAAGGGCTATGGGCGTTTTTAGATTGATATCTGTCTATGAAAATGAGGTTTCGAGAGCTGCGCGAGTCGTCATTCTTATCCGTCCGCAGGAACAGGCAAGCCCATTGCGGCAAGCCAACTCTATAGTGAACCCTTAAAGCAAATCCAGCAATGTTCGCTGATGCAAATGGTGATGCAACCTACATGCCCGTGTCTATGCGTACGTAGTGGACATAGACCTCTTCGTCACGTGTCCACATAAGGTAGCACATATACCATCGGACATAAAAAGGCTACTGCATGGGCACTCCAAATTCACTGGCCTTATAAGTTTATGCCATGAGCCGGAGGCGGGGAGGGGGAGGAGGGAGGGGTGCTGAGGCAAATTTTTAACTGCAGACGCGAATGCGCAACCAGCAGTGACGTCATTTTCGAAATTTACGTCACCAGAACTAACATCGCTGTAAATAACATAAACCGAAATGACATCATTTCCGGTCGGACGTCTTTCCCGTTCGCGTCAGTGCAGTGCAGTGAAGCCGTGTTGAGTGCGAACGCACCAGGGTATTCTGCGAGCAATAGGAGCTCGAGACGGGCAGAGAAGGCAGCACATCAGCGCAATGGGGAAAAGTCAAGCGGAGCAGTGGAGCGATAGTGTATGAGAAAGATGTTCTGTCATACGCTAAGTCACCCCGAAATATTTTCAAAGCGAGATCATCGCCGTACACAGCGCACTAACCTTAAAGAAGACATGTTATAAACGCTTTTGGTCAAAAAATTTCACTAAACTAAGAATGTGCGTGCCAGCAGTTGTCAGCCATGTTTTTTTTCCGGGCTCCATGAAAAAAAAAACAAAAAAAAAAAAACCAGCCGTGACGCAGAAGGAAAATATAGCAGGGAATCTCATTTGCTTATAAAGGTAGCGATATATATTTTCTATCTAGCAAGAAAAACAATGTCCGAATAACTACTGAGAGGAGGAAGTCCTCCGTGCTCAGACAAGTAATCCGGGAAAAGTAACTCCGCAAGCACCTAAGCGGTGTATCTTAGTTTCGGTTCATCACGAGTGCCTTACGCTATTCTATTTCAATATACCAAGGTATTTTGATAACCTTTTGCAATGCAACTTTACAAGAAAACAGTAATGTTCGATAAAACATGGTATCAGAGATATCCGAATGCATGTCGAGCTTTCACTACACTCGAACACTTTCTTTTTTACTTGGAATGCTTATTGACGGGGGTTCGGCACTGTTTGAGCGTGTTGGAAATGGAATCGGAGTGTTGTGAACAGAAAAATGATGCTATCTGTGACGTGTAAGGATGTGTTATTGCGTTCTAACGGAGTGCTAATGACTGGGAAATCTGTTGTTACGTCTGCTTCCTCTCGTTGTCAGCTGTAGTCGTATGTCAATGACTGATTATTCACCTAACTTCAGCAATCCTAATCACTGCCAGCGTAGCTTTGCTGCTTCAAAGGTCAAGTTTCAGCACAAAGAAATCCCAAACACGTTTTGCTGGTTTTCGCTTTCGCAGTGACGTACTTTAGTTTCTTCTTGTTGCGACACCCATATGTGGGCTCGACGTAGAGCATCTCGCAAACCTCGCCCCTTGCCATTGTCAGGACAGGTGCTTCGCTCTTCTCGTTTAGACGAAAACAACTGGCATCGAGGAATGGAATTCGGGGTATGAGAGGCTTCCTAGATGCTGCAGTCATAGTTTGACAGTGCCGGCTTCAAACTAAACATTATATAAAACAGACAGATACGCCGTAGCATCTGCATTTTTGCAGTACTATGTCAGGCACTGCAAGACCGGAATTTATCTTGGCCAGGCTTATCATTTTGGACAAATATGCACAAGCAAAGCAGATATCGACTTAAACTGCCAAGAACGTAAAACAGCCCTTTTGAATAAGAAAAAATATCCAGAGCAGGTAATCGATGGCGCTGAAACACGAGCCAACCAATTAAACCTAGCTGGCATTCTTCAGAAAAAAAAAAATCGTCGAACCCTCATCCGTCGACAAACTTCGTTCTAACTCAATAAACATCTGTTGCAAAAGTGACAGAAATACTAAGAGAACATTACAATATCCTTACACGAAGCTAACGCCTAGAAAATATATTTCTCGGCCAGCACGCATCGTTTACCGACGGAACAAGAATCTAAGCGATGTTCTTACTGAATCAAGCATCCACCAACCACAATACACATGGTTGTAATCCTTGCAATAAACTACGCTGTAAGGCATGCATAATTCTGATTCATAAGAAGGTTGATGTTAAAGAACTTAAAAATGACAGATCAATCAGCATGTACTCTTAGTTATATGCAAGTTGCTTACAAAGGTAACAATTAACCATATAGGCGACATCCTAGATTTCCAACAATCGGGAGAACAGGCCGGATTTAGGAAAGTCTACTGATCAATCGATCAGATTTGTGTCGTCAATCAGGTAATATAGAAATCTGCGGTGACTCAATAATTAGCCTTTATGGATTACGAAAAAGCATGTGGTTCTGTAGACACCACTTCTGTACTGAAAACATTGAAGGAACAAGCAATAGAGAAAACTTTCACAAAATATTTGGAATACATATGCAATGGATGCAGAGGCAGAACTATTGTTTACAAGAGGGAAAAATACCGATCAGAAAGGGAGCGAGTAAATGAGACACTATCTCTCCAAAAACGTTTGTAACCAGTCCTGAGGGTGTATTCGGGAAGCTTGACATTAAAATGCCAGGGATACGAGTGAACAGAGAATGCTTCAGCCACTTGAGATTTGCAGATGACCTTGCCTTCTTCAATGAAGCAGGCACTGCTTCCGTAACCGTAAAAAAATTCCAATTAAGGAGTTGCACTCAGCAAGCTCTCTAATAGCGTTAAAGATGAACATGGATAAATTGAAATTATGTTAAACACACAAGAACCTCCCCTTTTAGCGTAAGTAATGAAATGATTGACGATGTGGATGAATATATCTATCTTGGAAATGATGAACATGCTGATCCAAACCACGAGGAAGAAACCCAGAGTGGAATTAGCTCGGCTGGCGGACCTTCTTACTTCCAATTTTCCTTCAATGGTGTTCGTTTTTACCTTTTTTTATTACCTTTTTTTATTTATTTCTCTAATCTCTTTACTTTTATTTCTCTAGTCATCTACTGCTAATCCATTCTAACATTTAAATATTTTTCTTTCCCTACAAAAATTACATAATTTCTTTCGGTAAGAAGCCCATTTCCTGGCCAATCCCCCTGAGTGGGTACGAGCCATTTCACTGGTACCACCACCACCTCCTTCGGCAAGGACACTCAAATAATGAACACCAGACTACCTCTGTCACGGAATAAGAAGGTATACAATGAATGCATGCTGCCAGTAATGAGTCATGGGGCAGAAGCTTGACGTCTTACTAAGCGCCTTGGATGTAAACTTATAAAGGTCAGCCCAACGAGGACTGGAAAGGAGTCATCCTTCCTTCCATTACTCGTGACGCTTTGTAATGACGGAGTAGCACTTATGGATAGAAAACGAGCATCTCAATCAGAGAGCAAACTCGGCTGGGAGACATCATAGCCCATGGTAATTAAAACAGAGGAGTTGGTTTGGGCTAGGTATGCAACGCGAGGAACTGACAACCGTGGACCACCAGTGTGACACAGTAGCCACCGAGAGAAATGTCCCAGAGAAGTAGCGGAAGACAATTAACCAGTTGGAGGGATGTAGGAAGAGAAAACGTGAACGTTTATTGGAGCTGATATATAAAAAGAAAAGAAGAGTCGGCGGAATCTGCTGGCTCCAGGAAGCATAAAAAAGGAAATTTGATGGTGAAAAATGGACTGGGGCAGTGCAAGACAGGAACGGCTGGAGATATTTGGAAGAAGTGTTAAGTGCCAGACACACGAGCGGAGAGCGACGCTTATCGGCATGCGTTTTTCCTATCTGGAAACAGGTCCGGCGGTGGTCAGGAGCACGCATGAAGGCTGCAGGACCGGTTTGGGAGAGGAAAAAAACGCGTGCGAAAATGCGCCGCTCTCCGCACATGTGTCAAGCCATTTAGTTTTTCAGTGGATACACAAGGAGGCGGATGCTGCTGCTTATTATTATGCTGGCGGTTCCCACAACCACACCAGGTGGCCGCCAGCATGGCTTCAGACTACCATGTGAAGGTGAATAACTTTGTATACGTTCTGGGGAGCGCCATCTGCGGACAATATTGCGACAGCCCTCGGCGACAGCAGGGGGACGTTCAGGGACCACGGTCTATACAATAACACTGTCCATGCCGTCAATTCCGTCATAGTTAGATGAGTGTGTTCCGGCTCGGGAGAGAGAGAAAAAAACTTTATTTTGAAGAGTCTGGGTTATTGAGATCTGGTGGACGGCAGCTGCAGCTTGCCGGTGACCTCGGCCGCGCGTTCCTTTAAGTTCTTCTCAACCTGCAAATCTGAGCTGCCCAGCGCCTCCTCCCAGTGCTCGCCAGTAGTTATTATGAAAAATGGGTCTTTGGGGAAATTCCATATAAGATGAGTGATGGTGTCTTGGTCACCACATGCACTTGGGTGAAGGCCCTCACCCAATTTTTCCTACAATGTACCCGGGTACATTGTAGGAAAAATTACATGCACCCTGGCGCGACATGGCAGTGTATTAGTCAGCATGAGGCGCCACAGTCGCTGCTGGGCGTTAGTCAGTTCCGGGTGAGCAGGCGGGAATTATCGGCGGGTAAGGCGGTAATGCGAAGTGATTTCGTGGAAGCTCAATAGGCTGTCGCGAGCGGACTGGGCTCCATGGATGGGGACAAGACTAGGTCCTGCTCGGATGGCAAGCTCTAGAGCTGCTGTGTTGACCGCTTCATTGCCCCCCAGCCCTGTGTGGGCAGTAGTACAGATCAGCTCCACCTGGGAAGTTGGAGAATTTTGAAGGAGAATTTTGAGCGCCAGGGAAGAAATGCTCCACTTGGCAAAGTTGAGGGAATTGATGGGGGGTATCATGGGATAATATATGACCGCCCCTGCATATGCTTCGTGATGCCTGTAACTAGCAGCGTCTACATATCTGTATTTGGCCTGATGGGGCACCTCGTAGCCAATGTCCGTGCGCTGTTCTCTTCGCTTCTGATTGTGCACTGCATGCATATTGCGCGGGAGTAGGCGCACACGTAGCAAGCGATGAATTTCTTGGGGAATGAAGACACGCGCGTCAATTATTATTGGGGCTTTGATGCCTAGCCTGCTCATGATGTGTCGATCGGCAGATGTTTCCGACATGCGGGAGTATTGTAGACGCCGCGGTATTATAGACGCCAAGCTATTCCAGTCTGGCAGTGAAAGTACTTTGAGGTATCTGGAGAGCAGTTTTATCAATTTATTTTGCGAATCAGACAGTTGATTTTATGTAATTCCAATGGACATGGTTTAAGGTACGGCAAAGAGTAAGAAATTCGGCCAACCACAAAAGCTTCAATTCGCTGTATTCGCTCGGCTTCATTTAGCTCCTTCTTGCGGACAGCAATGCTGAGTATGACGCCGATCGTTTGGTTGACCTTGGAGGAGAGCTGGGCTATGTAACGAGTGTTGGCTCTGTCACTCGGTATAGTGAGCCTTAGGATTTTTATGCTCGGTACTGCCGGTACGTTTGTGCGGTTAATACGGATTTTTATTGGGATGGTTGACTGAGCAGTTTGTTTAGCTGAGAGTACAAGAAGTTCAGACATTTCTGGAGAGCATTCAAGCCCTGCCTTGGTGGCTTCTGCCCCCGTTTGAAGAATATCTTCAATTTTTGCGTCGCTGCCTCCCGACGTCCAAAGGGTTGTGTCGTCAGCATAAATACAATGCTGAAGATGCGGAACCGTGCAAGCTGCTGAGGGATATTGAGCAAGGCTAGGTTAAAAAGCAGCGGGGAGACAGCCCCTTGACGGGTACGTATTAAAGTAAGGATGTCGGTTACAATATCGCCAATTTGTAGTACTGCCGTGCGGGCGGTTAAGCAGTTCTTCGCATAGTTGTACGTGTGTTGGCCTGGAGCTATCGATTCTAAATTTTGTAGTATGGTTGTGCGGGATACTCTGTCGGACGCTTTCTTGGGATCAAGTGCAAGAATGGCTGTTGCGTTCACTTTGTAGGAGCGTGTGACGATCTCGTGTTTTAGTTGTAGAAGTATATCGTGTGTAGATAACCCGTGCCGGAATCCTATCATAGTATGCGGAAATGCGCCGATCCGGTCAATATATTTGACCGAACGTGCGTGGAAAACGTGCTCCATGACATTTCCCAAACGGTACATAAGATAAAATGGGCGAAGGTGTTCAATCCAGTGCGGTTTGCGAGGCCTATAGGTGTCAGGGAAATTTTGCTGTGTTTCCAAGTAGGAGGTAGGATTCCATTGGTCCAGTAGTAACTATAGTATTGGATCAATAACGCGATGAATTGGTCATCAAGGTTTCGGAGCATTTTGTTTGTCATGTCATCAGGGCCGTAGCCAGAATTTTTTTTTTCGAAGGGGGTTATGGGTTTTGAGAAAGGGGTACTTTTCCCGATCGCAACAGTAAGTATTGCTTATGCGCTGCCTGGAAAAGATTTAGGAAAGTTTTCGAACCCCCAACCCCCCCCCCCTCCCCCTCTGGCTACAGCCGTGTATGTCGTCCATACCGGGGGCTGACCCAGGTTAGATGGTAAGGAGTGCCGCTCTGACCTCGGCTTCGGTTATATCTTGATCTAGCTCCATATTGTCCGTTCTTTGATAAGCGGAAGCGATACCGTGCTCCCCTGGGCTGTGTATAGGGCTTGAAGGCGTTCTAGAAGTTCTTGGTTAGTTCCGGGGAATTTTTTTTTTTTTTTTTTGTGAGGCGATGATTGTTGGCCGTTCGGGACTGACCGGAATCGAGCATACGGCACAAAATTGCTCAAGTGCGACGGATGCTAATGTTG
This sequence comes from Haemaphysalis longicornis, assembly GCF_048455015.1. Lineage (NCBI taxonomy): Eukaryota > Metazoa > Arthropoda > Arachnida > Ixodida > Ixodidae > Haemaphysalis > Haemaphysalis longicornis. The sequence goes on along the minus strand of NW_027526203.1, from coordinate 380,134,907 downwards.
CCTTTCATCTGGTCACAAAACTGCCGCCATTTCGCGAGGGTCAACTTGGCTGTGTATGCTTCGTTTGTTTTACCCAACGCCGCCTGTATAAACATTGCCTAACGCGTGAGCAAAAAATGGCCGAACAGCCACTCTCCTGTAGCTCTCGCCTACCCTTTCCCGCTCCGTAGCCTTACTGCGTCCTTTCATGTCCGCCAGCCAGCGCCGCTTCTCGGAAACTATGCAAAATAGTTGAGTTTGTCTAGCATTCCCCAGGGGGCGCTGCGACGCTTTCGAGGTAAGCTGACAGACACACGCTGTAGAAGTGGGTGCAGTGTTCGTGACTCGCGAGCAGTGACGTAAGGCGGGGTGTCCGCCGGCGCGCGCCACATAGCGGTGGAGTGACTGAACTAAGCGTCCCTACCCTTCCCATTGGAAAGCGGGCGACGCGTCAGGCAATGTTTATACAGGCGGCGTTGGTTTTACCACAGTTTGCTAGTTTAAGACGAATGCGTCTATTATGTTGCTGTCGCCTCCATCTGCGTTGTATGTTGCTGTCGCCTCTATCTGCGTTGTAAATTTTCTAGTCGTCCCACCCACACGCGAATATTCTTCCACTGTTTCGGCGGAAATATTCGGATTTATTAGCTGATCATGTTGTCGCCTTAGTGTCCATCAGTTGAGTAACCGACTCCTGAAGTGTAACGGCATTGACCTCGGGGGGGGGGGGGGGGGGGTTCTGCTTGCAAGCACGTCTGAAGGCGTCCCAATCGGTGAGATATTGTCCTTTTGCGCACGCCTCGTGGGGATGGTAGGATCCGACTCAACAGATAGCCGTTGCGCCTGCACCAATTCCCATTAGAGGCGACCTTTTCGTGGGGATTGGCTGTAGCCCCACGCCGTGTGAGGGGCATTGAAATCACCTAGTACAATTGGTGGGTGCTGCTGGGCAGTTCGCGAGGCAAGAGTGAACAGTTGCGTAAAGTAGCGGGCGTGTGCGCGAGGGCTGATATATACATTAAGTATATAAAGTCGCGAGGAAGCGCGTTTTGGGGGATATAATACGACAAGATCGTGAGGTATGTCGATGCTATCAAATTTCTGACGTGCCGCGGGAATGTTTCGTTGTACTAGCGTAGCTGTATACGGATTATTGCTAGATTGAAATGTTTGGTACCCTGTGAGTTTTACTCTGAGGCCAGGTTCTTGTAAGGCTGTAACACAGGGTGCTTCTGATTCCGTTGAAAGAAGCATCTCAAGGTTGGGGCGTTTTCGGTTAAAGCCCCTGCAATTCCACGGCCAGAATAATTGGCTTATGACGCTTGTACATTGCCGGGATCTAATGGCGGGATAGGAATATTTTGCGTCAGGGTGGAGGCAGTATTGGTGACTACCAGTCCTTGTACGAAGTTTTATGCATTTCACCCTATTCTCGACTGCACAAATTGCTGGCAATTCGCCCATATTTTTTTGCGTAAGCACGACGTAAGCAATCAGTGACGTGCTGCACCTATAGCTATGACGAAATGCAGTGTAATTTGACGAGTCACTCATAAAGATCGCTACCAAGGTATCAAATATTGTGCAAGATCCCCTTCCCTACCGTCACCGCCGCCACGCCATCGTCTGCTGCTATATTACAAGTTTATGGCATGATCACAGAAAAAGACGGCCGCGACCATCGTTTCTATGACACATAAGAGCAGCGAAGCGCTACGCCTGATAACCGCAGAGCGCACCGATGTCGCCGATTCACTCATTCGTCAAGCTGACTTCAATCAGCGCTGTAATGACCCAAATGGTCACTTTTCTTTGTTATTTTAAAGCAAAGCTTTCTACCTCTACCCCCCAAAGGTTCTTTCGCGACCGTTGGTGTCAACAGAAAACTCCCACGAACAAATAAAAGAAGTTACTGGCACCGCCAGTATTCGAACCTGGAACTAATACAATAATGGAGCGTGATCCCGTTGTCTTACCGATTGAGCTGCGAGCACACTTTTTTTATTATTATTACCGTTTTTCAAAACACACATCAAGTTAAGGGTAGATTAAAAACCGTCTGCCATGCTTTGGCTGACGGAAAAACTTAAAATAAACATAAAAAGTACACAGTTCTTCCAAAACTGGCAGCCATTCGTGATCAGGGTCTTGTAGCTTGTGGATCTCGTACAGCATGGTTATACTTTGTGCAAAGTACTTGCTCACAGTGAGCGCTTTAGGATCAGCATGGCGTACGCAAATCCTCGACCTCCAAATGGCATGCAGGCCTAGGGCCATGATAAGATCGTACGGCACACTGCTATCACTTTATACAGACAGAAACCGTATACCATCTGGTGAAACGGGCAGGTCTTTCTTTAAAGTCCTTTGCAAGGCATCCCAGAAAAAATGGCATCCCAGCACTCTGTGAAAACATGCTCAACTGTTTCTGGCTTTCCACATAATGTGCAATTTGTTGGCCAGGGAACAAACAAACCTTTTGCTTCCATCCAAGTTTTAGCAGGGAGGGTGTTTGTGTGTAACTTAAAGAAAAATGTTTTCACGGACGCTGGGACAGCCATTTTCTTTACCCGAGATAAAACATCCTGACCAAGAACAGAGCTGTATAACGATCGATACAGGGGTACCGGGAATAGCATTTCTTTCAAATTCTTGGTGAGCGTCCTCCTCGATACGGTTGTTAGGTACTCGAGGGAAAACCGCACAGAAAGAAACTTGACCGAATCCACTACCTCCTTCATGTAGCCTTTGATTGTTCCACATCTTTCAGTCGCAGAGGAGACAATAAACATGGGCAATGAACTGGCTAGTGATCTTTGCATGAAAGTTCGTAGAAAGGGTTCTTGCGAGTCTCGTAAAAACAAAAACCGGTTGACAAGCTGTCTGACATAAATGTGACATAGGCCGACACCACTTTCCCTCACCCGTCGAAAGAGATTAGTTCTACTACAGCGCTCCCACACCGATGACCATATGAAGACAGCAAACACACGATGTATTCTCTGAACATAAACTCTAGAACAATGAAGGACTTGTAACACGTACCACAGTTTGGCTAAAAGAAAAAGATTGCAGACTGTGGCACGAGCAAAAACCGACAATGCGCGACCACCCCACTTTGTTGTCTTTTCACGCAACCTTGCTGTTTCCCCTTCCCAGTACTCGTCGTTTTGTTCGTACTGGTCCAAAGGTACCCCTACATAGCGCACCGGCGTGCGCGACCACACCACGTTCTCAAACACACAAGGTGCCGATTCCCACTCCCCATGAAAAAAACCGGTACATTTCGACCAGTTAACAGAACTATTCGTCACATGACAAAAATCCTTGGTTATCCTTATCGCTTTGCTAATACTTTCCTTGTCTTCACAGAAAACAGCTACGTCGTCAGCGTATGTAAGCAGTTTCACCTCACTCGAGTGAAAACGAAAGCCGCGCAACTCAGTGTCATGAATTATTTTTAAACAAAATGGTTCCAAAAACATACAAAATAACAGAGGGGACGCAGGGCATCCCTGCCTGACAGAAGACAAGATGGGTATACTTTGTGTGACATTTTTGTTGACAATTAATTTTGTTGAGCATTCACTGTACGCCATGCGTACTCCATCTTTCACAACCTCACCCACATTTACATGTTCCAGAACGCAAAACAAAATATCGTGACACACTCTGTCAAATGCTTTTTCATAAACGATTTGAAGCATGGCAACTCTTTCACAAAATAAATCACAACATTGCAACACGCTACGCGCGACGTGAACATTAGTTAGTATACTTCTGCCCCGTATGCCGCACGTCTGGTGCGGACCCACTACATCTCTTATTACTCCCTGTAGCCTTTGAGCAATTATTTTCGTTAGTACTTTGTAATCTGTATTAGCCAAGGTTATTGGCCTAAAGCCAGTAACAGATTGGCGTTTCATTCTGCCTTCGGACTTTGGGATTAACACAGTGTGTGTTCGCACAAAGGAGGGCGGCAGTACTTGCGTTTGATACGCTTCGCTAAAGACCAGAAACAAAAAAGGGGCCACAATCTCTATAAACTTCTTGTAGAACGCTGCACCTAAACCGTCAGGGCCCGGAGATTTCCCCCCTTTTAAATCCCTTACGGCTCCCTCGACCTCGGCTAACGTTATGGGCTCTTCTAATCTCTTTTTCACATCCTCATCTAAACGGGGCATGAATTGAAGAAAGTCTTTTTTGAATTCATCAAATTTCGGTGCAGCGTACCTAAACAGCTGCTGGTAATGTTCCACAAAGGCTTTTTCGATTCGCACTTCATCCCGCGTAAGTTCACCCCGCCACAGTATTTCCTCGATTGCGTTCCTTTTTGCGTAGCTTGCCTCGTCACTCAGCGACCTTTTCGTGGGGGCTTCCCTGGATGAAAACTTCTCAGCCCTTGCCCGAATGGTTGCCCCCCGATATCTGTGTATGTCTATCGCCTCTAACTTATTTTTTATTGTCCTTATATCATCGCGAAACAGGTCTGGGCTTTCGCACTCAAGCTTCAGTAACTGCTGTAAATTACCTTTTAGCTTGTTTTCTCTTTCCCTCTCTAGCCGTTTGATTGCCGTTCCTTGTTCTATTGCACACATTTTTCCATTCTTGTTTACATATATAAAGTTCCCATTTGGCACCCCAGTTCATGTGTTCTACGTTCTGGTATTTGCGGAATACTTCTTCCACTGTTTGGGTGAAGTTCTTGTCCAATAACTGCGAGTTCAGTTTCCATAATTCCCAACTGAACTTTTTGGAATTGTCCCTTTTCTTTCCCAACAAAAACGAAACCAAACAATGATCGCTAAATGAGACATCGTCAACGCAGTAGCTTCCGCACATTGACGCTATTTCAAACGAAACATAAACCCTATCAAGTCGCGCGTGACTTGCGCCTTGAAAGTGCGTGAACCTCAGTGCGCTACTGTTTGCCGCGCAATGCGCGACATCTGCGAGCTCGTTATCTTCAAGCTAGTCGCCAAGAACCTTTGCACTTTGATCGCTTGCTCGATGTGGCCCGTTTCTATCGTTTGACTGACAAACACAGTTAAAATCCCCGAGTAAAAAAATGCTTCCTTCGTATTTTAACCACGTTGAAATGCTTTCGAAGAATAACACTCTTTCTCGCACCATATTTGGGGCGTATATACAAAGCACATGAAATTCAAAACCGCAATAGCTATAATCACAGATCACCAGCCTGCCCGTTTCACACGAAACAACATTTTTGACATCAATCCCAATACCATTCCTCATGGTAAACAACACATGAAGGACGAGACTGAAATACTCCTTGATGGCCAGGCCATCACTCCAAGCCCCATCATCAAGATCATGGGCCCACATCTCCAGTACAACACCAAGAGTGACGATCCTTGCAGCGCCTCAAACACAGCATCAATCAAATCATGCATATGATCAGGCCAGTCACCACCAAGAAGCGAGGCCTTAAGGAAGCCAATACCCTTCGATTATTTCTCAAGGAAGCCAATACCTACCCTTCATTAATTCAAGCTTTTGTCGTCTAGAGTATAACTTACGTCACCCCTTATCTTCTTCTCGGCCAGGAGGACATCAAGATGCACGATATAATGATTATAAATGCAGTTAAGCGGGCCATTGGTCTTCCCATGAGTGCGTCCATGGAGATGCTGCTTAGGATAGGGTTCCACTACCCGGTGGAAGAGCTGATAGAGGGCCACCTTTAAAACCAGAAGCTCCTATTGAGCAGAACTGCGGTGGAACGCCGCATCCTTCACAAAATTGGCTGGGCAGCACAAAATTTCACTCCCGAACTCTTGGTGGCAAGAACTAGGATGCTCCCCCCTTTACCTAGAAATATGAACCCCTCACACCACGAGGGTCGCCGACAAGCACGGGCTGAAGCGCTCAGCACCACCCTCGGCGTGGATCATGCAGTTATTACACAGACGCCTCGCAACATCGAGGGCAGCAGTACGCCATCATCGTGGCTACCACCAGAACCAAACTCCTTGCGTGTGCCTCACTCAAGATCCAAGACATGAGGGCAGCAGAAGAGGCAGCCATCGCCTTGGCTCTCGCTCAACCGTGGGTTCGGAAGGTGGTCACCGATTCCCAACAAGCCTAGCAGAATTACCAGTCGGGGTGGGGGTCCCAAGCTGCACTGCGTGTGCTAAAAAAACACTGCCCAACCGGTTCCATTCAACCCATCTAGACGCCTGCTCACGCTTCCATGGGGGGCAACGAATGAGCCCACCAACAGGCCTACCCTTTTACCCCCCCTTCCCCCATGCTATGGCGCTGCCCGAGGACAGTCAACCGCTTGTCACGTTCAAGGACATAACCCAGCATTATAACCTTCAGAGACAGACCCTACCGTCGCTGCACTCTGAGCTTCCCTACGGCTCATACCATCCGACGCGTCTTCACTCAATGCATCCGAATCACTACGACGCTGAGTGAAAATTTTGCTCAGAAGTAGAAACACTCCGCCACATAATTGGGGTGTGAGACTTTGGCCCTGAACACCCTCCTCTCTTCCCGTCAGCTACCCAAAAAGAGCAATGGGAGATGTTGCTGTCCAGCTCAATCTGCCTACCCAGCTTCAGCTGGTGGACAGAGCGCAGGCGGCGCGGAATGCGTATGGACTCCAGTAAAGAAGGAACCACTCCCCTGGCCCGCCCTTTGGACCGTTCAAAAATCTGAATAAAAGCATTTCCTTCTCCTCCTGTTCCTCCTCCATCTCTCGCAGATTTTGTCACCTCTGTCGACGGCGGCAGAGACGGAGAAGTGAGATCGTCTAACACCGGGTTTGAGCTTCCTTTACTTTTATAAACAAAAGAGTTTCCACTCATGTGCTTCCCCAATACAACTCGAACAAACACTGTTCATGAATCATGCATTTATTTAACCTTAGCAAAGAGCATCTCTTTGAAGTAATAAATTGTGTGGTTAAGTGCATTTCACTTGCCTCTGGTTTCACAATTTGAAGAGCCATGTAAGTGAATTTAAGTGATGTCGCATGGGTAATCGTTGTGGGTGCCGGTGACAGCTTTGTTTTCCAAGCACATTCACAGGGTGGATTGGCGCGCATTTTTTTCTCTCGAGTTTGATCATGTGACCCAACAGCTTACTAGGACGAGTATGGACAAATGCCATGCATTGGGTTCTCTTTGTCATGGACAGGCTTGTACTGCCCTCTTATGTTGTGGTTACGCCAAACAAATAATTTTGTTTATTGCCAAACATAAAAGGAAAATACTGCACGTTATTTGTATGCTCGATGATCGCTGACTTGGAAGCCGTTGAAACTATAATTTGTTTCGGTAGGAAACATGCTTTAAACAGCGCGCAGGCGAAAGTGCGCCTGCTGCAAATTGGCGGACATTTCGCCGTGCCGAAAGCCGGGGCAATTTTTTGCCCCATTTTGCTTGTATATTGCAACAAAACCAGCCGCCATTTTCAAGCTGTTACGTAGCATTACGTCACTTTTACGTAGGCTGAAGTTGCCAATGCATGACGTAATCGTTCCCGCCAACTGTTTAATTTACGGCATGCCTTCTCAGCCAATCACAGAGAGGGCGTGTATTACAGGCATTATTGTTGTTGAATAGCAAAGACAGGTCACGTTGTCATGTCTAGTGCTTTTAGTCTGGTTTTTCATTGCGGGTCAAGAATTATGCGCTTTCAGTAAAGAGAAATAAGGCAAACTTTAGAACTGGTGCCCGTAAACGTCATAAAACGTCAAAATGACGACAACACACACAACCGCTTCGTCAACCGGAAGCATGTGACCAAAACTGAAAGCCAATCAAAAAAGACTTCCGGGAAATAGCCGGAAAAATGGCGAATTGCCGGCAATTTGTGCAGTCGAGAATAGGGCCCCCGGTTACCCTTGCTAGCTGGAGGACCAAGCACCCGGCTGGCCGGCATGTCACGTGAAGCGCCGTCTGCGACGGAGGTATTTAAACGTTTGTAAGTGATTAACAATGCATTTCTCGGGGCTACCAGTATTTGGCTGCTCATAACGAAATCCGGCTTTAACCGGCCACGGTGGCTCAGTGGCTAAAACGTGCTGCTGAGCCCAAACACGCGGTTTCAATCCCGGCCGCGGCGGTCGCTTTTCTGATGGAGGCGAAAGCGAAAAACTCCCGTATGTCGAATTTTCGGCGCACGGTAAAGATCTCCAGGCGGTCTAAAGTAATCGGGAACCCTCCACTACGGCGCGCCTCATCACCCACGTGTAGCTTCGGCGCGTTGGACCTCACAGTGAGTGATGAAATAAGTGAAACGAAATCTGGCTGTGAAAATCACAATGAATACAAGAACCGCAAGAATGCTGTGCATTAGTAAAATTCTCTGAATTTCTGCACATTTTGTTACTTATTTAAAATCATACACCGTGAGCGCCAATGTCGTCAGGTTAGTGGTATGAGTTGTACTGGCAGATCCCCTGACAAATAATTTCACAGCATCTGGCCCTACACAGCAGCTTATTTCGGTGTTATCATCCGCATACTTGTAGCACAGTGGCATTGTCCCTTTATCTGGCCAGATAGCCGAGGTATTTTTCGTTTTGAATAGAAGGCTGCGTTTCCATTGTACTGCCTTTAGACCTTTTAATGCCGTACGTGCCACGTGTACGACCGTAAGTGTACGTGTGCTTTATTCTCTTCCATTTTTTTTTTCTCGTTTTAAACCTGCCTTTGTATACGTAGCACACGTTGTGGAAATGGGCCCAAATGGGTCTATACTCCATTTTTGTTTACTTTTATTCGCTCTATAGCGGCGGCTTTGACACCGACATTTATATCATTCTTCAGTCACTTCAGTTCACTTTTTTTTTTTCGTTTTCGTTTGTTCTCTCCGCATTGACACTTGATTATACGCACACTACACCTTACAACTCCCTGTTTCGCTGTCCAGGCGTATAAATCCCTTTTCCCCCACGATCACTCCCCCAGTGTTTAGATAAACCTCCTTTCCCCCGCACTTCTCTGTCCCTTGCGCTTCTTTCGTGTCCAGCAATGTGCCGCCAGCTTGTATCTTACTGGGATGAAGGCCAGTGCACTGGCCGATATGAAAGTATACACCTTCGTTGTTGTTTGCACGTGTGCCCGCCCCTCGCTGAGCATGTTTTTACGCGCTCTCTGCAACTTTTTAGGAAATGGCTCCCTTTTCTATATCATAATTGAAATTTCTAGATGCTAGGAAGGAGAGAAAATTGAAAAAAGAAATGAGAGCCGCTCCAATGGTGAATGCAGTTGTAGTGCGCGAGCGATCAGGCGCACACGTCAGACAGCAGAAAGCAGAGAGGCCAAAGAAAGATGAAAGAACAATGCAAAGAAGAAATATCGGTAAGGAGAGGAGGGCGCGTCTAGGATGGCGCCAAGCAAGTCACTCTGCGCATGCCCACTGCGCCTGGTCCTTGCCTAGCAACGCAGACGAGTTCTTTTTTCTTGCTGGTTTCGCGTTCTGTCGTTCAAGAGGCTTCGGAACCGAGGCTTTTTCAGGAACTGCACGTTTATAGGTCTCTCACACTGAAAAGTATGCGACTCGGGTGCTATACGAGCAAACAACCTTCGAACAACGCCTCCGATGTTCCACCAGTTCAGTCATAGGGGCGTTCGCATCGCCTCCATGTAGCGTCTTTATATGCATGTAAGTGTATCCTGAGTTAAAGCTGTAGCCAGTGCCATTCAGACAACTTCAGCGTCACGGACACAACCTTCTTACCACCCGCGGCCGTGGCGGCAGCGTACATGACCTGGCATTTGCTGTCGACTGGTGGTAATGAATTATGGCTGGTAATAAACTCTTTCATTCTATCCGTCACCAATCGGCAAGGACATATTAGTAGAAATTAAGAAATAAGCGTGGGCAGGGCATGTAATGCGAAGGCAAGATAACCGCAGGTCATTAAGGGTAACAGAGTGGATCCCTAGAGAAGCCAAGCGTGGCAGGGGCCGGCAGAAAGTTAGATGGGCAGACGAAATCAAGAAGTTTGCGGGGTAAATTGGTAGCAGTTAGCACAGGACCATGCAGTGGGCGTAAACAGGCTGAATATTATTATTATTATTATTATTATGCTGCACCTGTCTGAAATTTCCTCGCCCGCATGATCAGTATTTGTTACCAAAATGTCCGTGGTTTGCGGACCAAATCGGCTGAGTTCTTTTTCTCTATAGCTTCGTCCTCATATAATGTAATCGTCCTTACCGAAACTTGGCTATCCTCAGAAATTCCATCTAGCGAATATTTTACCGATAATTATGTTGTTTCCCGAAGTGACCGTACTGGCCCCACTTCTAAAAATTGCGGTGGTGGAGTGCTCATTGCGGTGGAAAAGTCGTTGAACTGCCGTCGTCGCTCAGACCTTGAAACTGCTGCAGGATCAGTGTGAGTGGAGGTTCTCGGCGGTAGAAAAAATAGTATCCTAATTTCCAACTTTTACATACCTCCATCCATAAAGTACGCCGAATTTCAGCGCTGTGTCACATCAATAGAGGATGTTGTTAATGCCTACCCAGACACTACATTTCTTATATGCGGGGACTTCAACGTTCCCGGTGTAGACTGGGATGATCGCACTGTCAGACACGATCATCATTACATTTCCCAGAAGGGCTACTGTCTGTTAGACTTTATTTCTTTCAGTGGTCTGGAACAAAGTAATAGGTGTAAAAACATTTGTAGTAATGTTTTAGACCTTTGCTTTTCCAACCAGGCGGGCCTTACCATTTCTCTGTCGGATACCTTGCTGGTCCGTCCCGACAAATTTCATCCTGTCCTTCATATCTCACTGCCGTATGTGTCGGGGCAATCGAGATGCTCCGGCCATTCTGCACATCCGACGTACAATTATGCTGCTGGAGATTACGTTGCTTTTTATAACTACTTACGTAACACTGACTGGTCTCTCCCCGTCAAACTTCCCTCTGTTGATGACCAAGTCGAGAAACTTTCTACAATTATTCAGCAAGGAATGCACATGTTTATACCAAGAACATCCGGAAAGAAATCTAAATTTCCGAACTGGTTTTCTGCGGAACTGCGAAGGGCTTTAAAATGTAAAGCCCGTGCTCACAAGAAAATTCGCGGGCTACAATCCGAAGCTTGGAAAAAGGAGTTTAAGTATTTCCGAGCCCTGTGTAAAGAGCTGTATGATCGCGATCGGTCAGACTACATAGCCAAGGTAGAAATCAGCGCTACGCGCGACCAGAAAAGTTTCTGGTAGTATGTTCGCTCTCGATCTGCTGGCAAGGTTGCCGAAATCGTTAACCTTCTAGACGACAATGGAAACCCGATTGGAGACGTTGCTAATGCCTTTGCGGATCATTTCAGCTCAGAATTTCCAAAGGGTGAAGTTAACATTTTGTCCAACTCTTCCTCTGCGTCGTCTGATTTCTGCGTTCCCAGAATAAGTGAGGGCGACGTTCGGAAAGCCCTGAAGCGCCTCAAACCGTCATTTTCCTGTGGCCCTGACGGCATTCCTCCCGGAATATTAAAAACCTATGGGGAGCTTCTGATTCCCATACTAACCGTTATATTTAGTAATTCAATTCAATCTGCTACTTTTCCAGCAGCCTGGAAGTTAGCACGCTTGGTCCCTGTCTCCAGCCTTCAAAACTGGTGCTAAAGATAGTGCTAGAAACTATCGGCCTATTTCGCTTCTGTGTGCGGCGTCTAAGCTTTTTGAGACTGTGTTGCACGATGTTTTAACTTCCAGTGTTAAGTGAATACTAATTTTCGAACAGCACGGGTTTATGTCCGGACGTTCCACGACCACTAACCTCGTTTCTTTCATGCAGCGAGCGTCCGAAGCGGTCCATCATAGGAGGCAGCTTGATACTGTGTACTTTGACCTGAGCAAGGCTTTTGATGTGGTCAGTCACCCATTGTTAATTTCTAAACTGTCACTCCTGAACATAGATAATTCGATTCTTGACCTCCTAATTAGTTACTTGCGTGGGCGGACCTGCTACGTAAATGTTAACGGCCAGCAATCCTATCGCTAGTGCGTTTCAAGTGGTGTGCCACAGGGGTCTGTTCTAGGCCCAATTTTGTTTTCTTTATTTGTCAATGATGTTTGAGGTGCTATAAGGCATTATTCTTTTTTACTTTATGCTGATGACATCAAGATTTTTAGGGAAGTTTCGTCTCTTAGCGACTGCGGGCATTTGCAAAGAGACGTGGATGCATTTACCCTCTGGTGTAAAGAGAACGAACTGATAGTGAACGCCGCGAAAACCAAAGTGTTGTCATACACGCGTAAAACAGACTGCCTGCTTTATCACTACTCAGTTCATGATGTTACTTTGCCTCGAATCTCGACGACAACTGATATTGGCGTGCTCTTTGATAACCAGCTGACTTTTACACCGCACGTTCGATCCATCCAACAGCGAGCTCTCCGCCACTTGGGCATGGTCTGCCGGATGTCTAAAGAATTCCGTAGTGCAAAGTCCTTCCTGAAACTGTACTCCACTGCCTGTCGTCCCGTGCTGGAATATGCCTCGGTTGTCTGGAATGGTACATGCAAATCTAACAGCAGGGCCATTGATAAAGTGCAGAATTAGCTGCTGTCCATACTTAGACATCGCTTCCCTCACGAGTATCACCGTCTTGACTCTGGACCACGGTACTTGCAAGTGTTGCCTGAGCTAAAGGCTAGGCACGATACAGCTGACCTCTTATTTCTTTTTAAGCTTATACATGGACAAATTAGCAGTGTGGAACTGCTTTCGGAGCTCCAGCTAACAGTGCCTATTAAAACCACAAGAAAATGTCATCCTTTTCGTACTCTCAGCTCCTTTAACCGACGTTTCCCGCTGTTCAGGCTGCAGAGCACGTGTAACTTCTACTCTGCAGACGTAGATATTTTTAACAGCTTCCTCAATCAGTTCAGTTCAGACACTTCCAGAATTCTCATTCGCTAATATGCTCCCACTTATTCTTCTACATGGAACTATATGGAATATTTCTTTGCTCGGTCATACTGAATGGATCTTTGTTCTAATTAAAGTAACTTCTTTTTACCTGCTTGCCTTACTGTATGGAGAGTATGCTGTTTATATGACTCTTTTGTTGTTTTCCTTTTTATGGATCGCTGTTATAAGGTTACACGATTATCTGTAGTGTGCAGATGTTCTGTTTCATCGGTACGATGTAATTACCAATTCTGTTGTATCCTGTCAGTTTTTTGTGTTCATTGCATGTAGTGTATACGTTATCTACGTTTTGTAGTGGTTTGTACGGTATACTTTGTAATATACATTCTAAAAGCTATTTTTTTCTACTCTTTTATCTTATACGCTGTCAAAGTGTTCTTTCCTTTCACTTTTTGTTTTCCTTTTTTTTCACCTGTATCCATCTGTGTACCAGCACCAAGGCCTCACGGCTGTTCCTGGGCACAATAATATACATGATTTATTTATTTATTATTATTATTATTATGATTATTCTGACGTTTTACCGAAATCGTCAGAAATGGCATGGAAAAGTACATCCCTTGTTATAAGCCTGTTCCTTCCAAATTTCCTCACTGGTTTTCTAAAGAACTTCGAAGTTCACTTAAACTTAAGGACAGCGCCCACAAAAAGGCCAAGCGTTCTGGGCTTGACAAGTGGAAAGCGGAGTTTAGTCGGTATCGCTCACTTTGTAAAATCCTCTACCGGCGTGCCCACCAGCTCTATATAGAATCGTTAGAGGCTGCTGCGTCTCAGAAACCGGCTGAATTCTGGAGGTATGTAAGCGGCCGTTCTAAGGCGTCTAAAGAACACGTTAGCCTGTTTAATTCCGATGGTGAAGAGGTTGAGGATGTTGCCACCAGTTTTGCTCAGTACTTTCATTCTGTCTTTCAACTGCCAGATGGCAACGACGAACGCCTATCGTTTAATAACTCTAATTTTAACACACTTATGTTCGATAAAAAACTGTCAATGATAGCCTTCAACGGATTAAACCATCATTTTCCTGTGGTGCAAATGGAATTCCAGCAGCCCTCATGAAGGCTTACGGCAACATTTGTGTGCCTGTCTTAACTTCCATTTATAATAACTGCTTACTTTTAGGTAAATTTCCTCGTGCATAGAAGATCGCTCGAATTTTTTCAACATTTAAGTCTGGTGATAAGTCAGCCGTTTCTAACTATCGCCCGATCTCACTCCTTTGTGTCGCCTCAAAACTATTTGAGTCAGCTCTACACAAAGTTCTTGCTGCCTGCGTCAAGAACGTTGTGATACCAAATCAGCACGGCTTTTTCTCGGGTCGATCGACGGTCACAAATCTTGCAAGCTTTATGACACAGGCTTCGGCTGCAGTTTGTGAAAACGGCCAGTTGGACGTTATTTATTTTGGCCTCAGTAAGGCGTTTGATGTGGTGAACCATCAGTTATTAATTAACAAGCTTGCTAAGTCCGGTGTAGACGCAAGCCTTGTTGCCTTGTTGTCCAACTATCTCCTTGACCGGTCCTTTTATGTAGATGTTAACTACAAAAAGTCTAGTGTTTACCCTGCAACAAGTGGTGTACCCCAGGGTTCCGTGCTGGGTCCATTATTGTTTTCTGTCTTTATCAATGATGTGTCAACAGTGTTAACAAACTCTTCTTTTCTTCTCTATGCTGATGATGTCAAACTATTTAGGCACATTAGCGGTGTTCAGGACTGCTGTGCCTTGCAGATGGATGTGTCGGAATTATCAGTCTGGTGCAGGAAAAACTGCCTAATTTTAAACCCCACTAAAACAAAGGTGGTCACCTACAGCCGGAAAACCCACCGTCTGCGGTTTTCCTACAGTATTGAGGGAGCTCCTCTGCAAAGGGTTGAGGAGATTAGGGACCTAGGGGTGCTTTTCGACAGTACCCTCTCTTTTTCTCCTCATATTAGGCTCATCACCCGGCGAGCACTCCGAAGTCTTGGAAATGTGTGTCGGATTACAAAGGAATTCTCTTCTCCAGATCCATTTCTAATGCTATACAATGCAATATGTATACCACAGTTAGAATATGCTTCTGTTGCCTGGAACGGCATCTCCAAATCTAGTAGTGAATTAATAGAACGTGTGCAGAAGAAGTTTTTATCCATATTTAAGCACCGTCATCACAATCACAGTTTTCATTCTGATTCTGACTTACCCATAGTCCCTTCCATCCCTTCCTTGAACTGCAGACGTATGCGTGCAGACCTTACATTTCTTCACAAAATTGTTCATGGTGACCTTTCTTGCGCAGACCTGCTTAACTGTTTAGAGTTTAGTGTACCACAAAGGCCCACCAGGTCGCATCGCCCGTTCTTGACTGCTACGCGCAACTCCAATCATTCTCCTGTGCGCAGAATACGGAATTGTTACAACCGCTTCTTTGAACGCCTTGACATCTTTCAGAAATCCTTTACAATTTACCGTACAGCGCTGTCGAATACAGTATGTTAAACACCTATGATATGTCTGTCGTTCTTTTTTTTCTGGAATTTGGTCTCTCTGCGGTTGTGTCTATCCAACTGATAGTTGCCTATTTTTGAAACTGTTTACTGTCATTTGTTCGTCTTATCATTTCTCTCTACACTCTTGCCGTTGTTTTTGTTGTATTACTGTCAAACTTTGTTGCTCTGCCTGTCGTGTGGCCTTTACGACAGGCAGAGCAACATAGGCATCTTCTTTTTTTATTTTTTACCTGAGCCCAGGCTCCGCCTGTGCTTTATTTCTGTCATTTTCACTACTTCAATTTGTGTGTGTCTCGTCGCTTGTTTGTTTCTTGCTATATGTTTCTTGTATTTTGTTTTCATGTAACTACCCGTGCGCCAGCACTCAGGCCTCTGGCTGTTCCTGGGCACGTAAATAAACATGATTGATTGATTGATTGATTGATTGATTGATTGATTGATTGATTGATTGATTGATTGATTGATTGATTGATTGATTGATTGATTGATTGATTGATTATTACAGCAATTTGTATATTACAGGTCTTTGTGCAAAGTGCTCTATAAGCGGGATCGGTCACTTTACATCACTGCTGTTGAAAATGATGCCACCCGGAGTTCCAAATGCTTCTGTCAGTACGTCCGTTATCGCTACGGCGCGAAGAGCCGAGAAAACATCAGCCTTCTCGGTGATAAGGGAAAGGATATCGCTTCTGTTGCCGATGCATTAGCTGAACAATTTAGTTTAGTATTTGTACCCAATACCCCCTCCTGCACCCGCGAACTGTCTTCTTCGGAATTCTTTATCACCCTTATATGCGAAGAGGACGTTCTCAAGGCGCTCAAACAGCTAAAGCCATCTCTTTCCTCTGGTCTGGATGGAATTCCCTCCGCTCTACTAAAAGCGTACGGGGTCAAACTAGCTCCGATTCTCGCTCCTATATTTAACAACTGTATAAAATCATCTACCTTTCCACGCCTTTGGGAAGTCGCGCGCATTGTTCCTGTGTTTAAGTCTGGTGTGAAAACAAACGTTGAAAACTACAGGCCAATTTCTATCCTCTGCTCGGCAAGCAAACTGTTCGAATCAATTTTGCACGTAATTTTATTGAGTAGCTTCAAAAACACCCTTCTTCCTGAACAACACGGTTTTTTTATCTGGCCGTTCAACTACTACGAACCTTGTGTCTTTTATGTCCTTTGCCTCGGTAACTGTGCATAGACGGGGTCAGCTCGACACCGTGTACTGTGTGGAGCTGCAAAGCAAAGCAAAGCGTTTGACGGAGTTGACCATTCCTTGCTTCTGCATAAAATGTCTACTTATAACATTCCGGTTTGGTTCGTGGAGTTACTCATCAGCTATCTTAATAATAGGTCATGTTTTGTCTCTATTAATGATAAGGAATCTGCTGCCTACTATGCTTCCAGTGGTGTGCCTCAGGGATCTGTTCTGGGGCCCCTTTTGTTTTCTTTGTTTGTTAATGACGTCTCAGCCTCTATAAATCACTCTTATTTTCTGTTATATGCTGATGACATCAAAATATTTAAAGAAGTTACTAGCGTTGAAGATTGCATGGCTCTTCAATCTGATGTTGATGCTTTTAGCAACTGGTGCTCCGCAAGCAAACTTGCTCTTAGTAGCACTAAAACGAAGTTATGTCCTACACGCGTAAAACAAGCCCCATCTTTTATCCGTAC
This sequence comes from Haemaphysalis longicornis, assembly GCF_048455015.1. NCBI lineage: Eukaryota > Metazoa > Arthropoda > Arachnida > Ixodida > Ixodidae > Haemaphysalis > Haemaphysalis longicornis. Next base: position 380,117,828 of record NW_027526203.1, on the reverse strand, counting down.
GTTGTGAAAAGTGTGCCACTACCGCGTGTGTCGAAAATATCTGATCTTGGAGTGGTTTTCGACAGTGCGCTAAACGTTTCTGCTCATGCGGATTCTATTTCTAAGCGCGCCCTTCACCGCTTGGGGTTTGTCAGTAGAATATCAAGAGAATTCAGCAACCCTGTCTGACCGCCCTGTTTTAGAATATGTCTCTGTTGCTTAGAACGGTACGTGCCAGTCGAACAGTAATATCCTTGACAAAGTGCAAAATAAGTTCATATCTATCCACAAACATCGTTTCTCCCGCCAATGTGGCAATGGTTCAGACTTCTTTATTTCTCATCCTCTCCAAAGTTTAAAGTCAAGACGAAGCAAAGCTGACCTAATTTTTTTATTTGAACTTGTTCAGGGGATTATTTCTTGTTCGGAGTTGCTTGCAAATGTAAACCTTAGAGTGCAGTCGAAATTTACCCGTAAGTCTCCTATACTTCGTACCCGTAACACATGCAATCGATTCAACACTGCCCATTGTGCCGCCTTCAAGAAACATACAATCTCTACTCCCATAATATTGACCTATTTCATACACCCCTTCGGTCTTACATGTGCGACCTTCTGACTTCTGTCTCTCCCCGACTTGGTTCCGCCCAGTTCTAACTCTATTGTCATTGCCCTATTTCCGTTTTTCTTGCTCGCGTTTGTTACTGTTCCTACTCATATATATCTGCCCTTTTGTATTGTCAAATTTTTATGATGCTGTGTTTTATCGTTTCGTGATGGTTCCAGCTTTAGTGGGCGGAAATCATTGATTTTGTTAAATGTCCTTTAGTTCTTCATTGCAGTTTTTTTCTTCGCTTGTATTTGTATGTTCTTCTTACGCGTGGATGTATATGTGTCGTCGGCTGTCTTTTTCTTAAAGGAGCACTGACACAAAATTGTATGTTACACTTTTATTGCTTTTATCGATGCTTAATGGCCTGGCGAACCTGAAACAGCACTTCAAATACTTCAGCGCGCGATAGTTAATTACATTGAACGGCCGGAAAATGGTTAGTTTCAAATTCCCGCGCTTTCATCCCGAACGGCGCATATGACAGACTCCCTGCCTGACCTCACCGCTTTGTGCGGACGTCACCGGCGCCCGCTTGAGAGGGTGTTGCGCCCGCTCGCCGCTCGAGGGTCCGCGCGCATGAAGTGACGTCACGAGCTTTGACGAGCGCTGCCGCGTCACTTCTTTTGGCTCTCCCTGGATGATGTCACACTGATGTCCATTTGCTGAGTGCCGCTCCGCGCGCTGCTCCGTCGGCGCGATAAATGAGATCCAATTAAACTATGTTCTTCGCGTCGCAGGCCGCTCATATTTCACCCAGGGTATTCTGTTGAGGGAAGGAAGCGAACTGTGCAATAATATTAACGCCGAAAATTGTTGTCAGTGCTCCTTTAAGTGCGCCAGAACAAAGGCTACGGCTGTACCTGGGCACTATAATAAAGATATTGATTATTACTATTATTATTAATATTGTTATTATTATTATTATTATTATTATTATTATTAATATTATTACAAGGAAGAACGACAGGACAAGCTTGTCCCGTCGTTCTTCCTTGTGTAGTTGTCTAAGTCGCGCTCTAATTCTTGATCATAATGCACCAACTTTCCCAACAGCTGTTTTGAGGTTTACACACGCATCGTGTGCGTGTACATGCATCAGGTGTCATCTCATTTCATTATGCTCTGTACTACTTCTTACTAGCTCCTTTGACAAATGCATAAACTGATTTTATATCATAAAGTGACGTTTATATCAGCAACAAAGCGGTCGAAGTCCCGTGAAGCGTGAGCATTCGTTCTGTTGTGCTCGAGCGACTTGTTATCGTTACGGTTCCGTGAGCAGTTTCGGCTCCCGAGGAAGATACGGTATTCACAAATATTGGGCGTCTGTCGAACGTGCATGCTCTGACTGTCGTTAATATAAAAGTGCAGAATCCATCCGCCCAGGCAGCTGCGATATTGCCTGTGGACAGGAAGCAAAACCCATGATTGTGAGTTTCTGGGGGTTCGAGCACGGCTAAGATTCTCCTTTTCAGCTAAGATTCTCCTTTTCAGAAGGTAGGGCGCTCACCCGCCACATCGGCTTGGTGGTTTAAGTCCTTGGGCTACCGAGAAAAAGGCCGTGGGTTGGATTCCTGGCAGCAGCGGCCGTTTTTCAATTGCAGGCGAAAAACAAAAAGGGCTTTTATTGACAAAACGGATACTTCCAGCTGCGTCGCGTGGAGGCGGTGGCAGGCGACGATAGAATTTGGTCGAGAGCAGGCGATAAAAGAGGCACAGCCGTGCCGGTCGTGATCTCCAGCCCGCTAGCGGGTTGCGCTGAAACCGGACCTCCTCCGCGTCCCATTTTATCGGTTCTGCGCTAGACTAATCTATAGCCAAGTGTGATAGCTGCCGCGAGCGGCGTGGAAATCTAGTTGGCAACAAACAGACGAGGGCGAGGAGGGGCTACACCGGTGCTGGATTCATCCAGAAACTTTGGCAGATGCCCTTGGCTCACGCCGAAGAACCGTGCGCAAGCGCTGTGAACGCTCGTTGTGCTCTGAGAGACAGCAGAGGCTGACTCGCAGCATCTTCTGAAGGAGGCGTCCCTGCAGGTCAATGGCCAGCCACCGCAAAAGCCTGGTCAGCTTCAGCGAGGCGTTCGCGTCCACGGCCGCCGTCGGAGTTCCGGGCCCCTACAACCGGCATGGCTTGGGTGGCAACTTCATCCAGGAGAGCTTCCACAGCTCCACCGACTACCCGACCTACATCGCGTGGCAGACGTTGTCCACCGACCTGTCCGAGCGTATGCGCCAGGGCTCCGTCCGGCTGAGCCGCACAAACACCATCGAGTATGCGCCCATCACGGAAGAGAATGGCGAGAAAACGCCGCTCTTCACCAGCCCCGTGGAAGAAGAATTCAGCGAGTCCGCCGTCTCCATGCCGGCCGTCCAGCAAGGTGGGTCGCGCAACAGTGCTTCCGAGCAGGTGAACGACCGAAACAAGCACGCGAGATGTGTGTGTTGCGGCACTTGCTTACGCTTCCGCGCTAAGGTGTACCGCTGCTGTGGTTCTAGAATGCAAGGATACGAGTGAATGGGACGAAATTGCCACGGAGACCAATATTTAATGTATTGCGAAGCTTAGAGTGCCTGCTAATTATATTGTGCGCTGCCCGCCCGTTTTCTCACAAAGGGAAGGGGGGCGGGTGCGATGCAAAATTTATTTGTTTGCATGTATAACCTTTGACGGGTGAACACAAAAAGCTCAGTATATATGATTAATAACAGCCACCTAGTTCACTGCGAAATTTAGCACTGTTTTTTTTTTTTTGTCCTGGCCTGTATTTGAAAGCATTGCTTTCCCAATGAAATGCCCGACGCGGCCGCCAAAATTTCGTAACGGCACTTAAGCCCTTTCGGTTTCAGTTACTTTGATCGGCTCGAATTTTCCGGAACGCCAGGCTAGTTCTAACCGGCCCGTGGTCACTCGGTCGCGGCGGGCTTAGATTGGCAAAGGTCGTTGTGTCGATACTTGCTATCGCGTTCCTACAACAGAGGCCTCTAAACAGCGATTAGTTGCGAAGCAACACACAGTGTTCGAACATAAGTTAATTTTCTGAGCTCTTTATGTAGCTTGCTTTTTGAAACCAGTTTAAAATTCGTGCGACCGACGTTTAAATGCCCAATTTCTCGTGAGCCGAAGTTCTCTCTCTCGCACCGGCAAGGCTAGTGCGCGCCAACCAGAGCTGGCGGATGGTTATACGAGTGATAGACCAAGTGGTCTACAGTCGACCAACGTTCCACACCGTCTGCTCATTCCGCCGGAAAAACTATTTCCCCGCAAGTCTTTACTAGTTACAGTTAATATAAGGGTTGATGGCGCACTTAAAAGTGGATCGTAGTGATTTTCTTCGATAATTTGTGCTGTGAAGTGAATGCGGAAATCGTAGCTGTTCGGTTGTTCTCGTGAGACGAGATTGGCTGCGTTTGAGACGAATTTCAGTTCCGCTATGACAATCTTCCGAAAAAAAAAATAAGTTATAACTCTACATGAAAGATGTTTAAGTGACCGTCAGCCGAAGTAGTCTTAAACCAGGAAAAAAAAAAACTTTACTCGACAGGTGACTACGTTCACGTAATTGACATATTCGCGGAAAATAAAAATATTCGTACTTGGATCTTACAAATTGCGAAAAAACTTTGGTTCCGTCGAACCCATGCTGATTGTGGGAGCAATATTGAATGATGGAACTATGTTTACAATGCAGTTCTGGAGGATGTATACCAAAATATATGCAGTGGAAGTGAAATCGCCGGGTATGGGTGTTCTGTATTCGAAATAACATGAAACTAGGTGATATAACCTAGGCTGTGACTATTCTCACTGCAATTTCCGCAAAACCCTGGAGTGCCTAAGATTAGCTTAACCCTTTCAGCCCGTTCTTTTTTTATTTCAAACAAAACAATGTTTTCTGCGTGTTTTCTTAAATTTTAGGGTCCCATAAGCCCCCAAACAAAAAATAGACCTGGAAGTGCAAGTAATAACCGATTTATTATAGAGACAATTAATTAGGATACCCGGCAATTAAAAATTTTATGTTGAGCAGAGACGTCACTTTTGCATATTTTCCTAAACTGTATGGCTACATAAACATGCACTCATAAAATGAGCTTCGTAGTGTGCGAATTTATAGATTTACAAGCTTGGCAATAAAACTCGAAGCGCCATTTTTTTTTCAGCCTAAATATCGGAATTTCGTCTTCGCCGAAGCTTCTTCTATGTAGTGTGCAGCTCCACTAAAATGAAGCAAATCATAGAACAATTCCCCAAAATACTAGCAATTTTGGTTTCGTTCTCTATGCGCTAGAGGAACTTTTATGCGATGGCGTCAGTTGACACCACCAGGGCCGAAAGGGTAATATTACGTGAAGTAAACAATACATACCTAATTTTGCGGAGGTGACCAAGGATTATCCCGTATTGCGACCCCATACAATTCAAGTAACAAAGCTGGGGGTCAGTTTTAACCTAACTTAGCCTCACCGAACCTAACTTATCCAACGAAACTAACGCCACCCAACCAACGTAACCTAGCATAACCCAGCCCAACTACACCAACCCAATCTATCTTAAACCCAACCCAGAAATGTGCGCAGGAATAATGGTAAAAATACTAGGTTTAAAAAATTAGCTGGCAAAGCCACGATGAACCAAAACTTGTCAAATTTTGAAAACTGCAATACAAAATTGTTGCTCTGTACAGGATTCAAACCCCAGCCCTCCCGTTTGAAAGCCTGTACTTTAACACAGCGCCAGAAAAGCCACTGTGCGAGTGCATTTTCGCAGAATATTTGTCCCAAGGAAGCTCCGTGTGGCGTGCATAGCCAATCAGAGGCCTACTGACGTGAGAAATTTAGAACAGTGATTCCCACAGCAGCCTTTGAGAACAGCCACCACCTATAATCTATACGAACTTAGTAGGTTTGTTTGTTGGCATGTCAGGGGAGGGTGTTCGGGGAAAAAAAGTACGAGTAAATGCATGCACACATCTTTGAATTGCTCGATATTCTCGAGTGTCTTATTAGTGGTCCTGGGGATGAAGGAAAAATATTTGGGCCTGTATATATAGTAGCTCTAAATGGTGGCTTAGAGCAAATGGGAAGTTATACGGTAAAGTCAATACAGCCGAGCTTTGTAAGAGATAATGAGCCTAGGAATGAAATTCTGTATAAGGTGGTCAACTGCGCTTGCTTTCGAAAGTTGTCAGTGCAGGTAAACGGCATAAATCTGACACTGAACAACTATGAGCCGAGTGCATGCAGGAGGCACGTTCCATTATTAACTCTAAATTACCGTATTTTTGCGATTCTCAGCACCCGTCTATTCTAAGCAGCCTCCCCTACTTTCGGAAAAAAAAAAATTGAAAAAAGTTTGCATGCGAATCTAATCATCCCCTTTTCTAAGCAACCACCAGGGGATTTCAGACGCGTGGAAGCGGGCCGTAGTTGGCGTTGTGGCCAAGTCATTTATGAAGTTTTCAATTAGAAACCACTTCAACGGAACAGAAGACGACCTACTGGGGGATACTGAGAGCGGCGGCCCAAGCGGCACAACGGACTCGAACGGCAGTCAGGGGGTGACTAAGTGTCAGACGTAAGTGGCGGGTTCACTGTCTGTACCTATTGTTCTTTTGAATGTTTGCCAGATAAAACATAATTCCTTTCGCCCGTCTCGTCGAGATACGGCCGCGAAAAAACGAGGCGGGTTTGGGGGGGGGGGGGGGGGGGGGGGTTAATTTAGATTTTTCGAATCTAAGCACCCCCCGTCACTTTGGGTATCCCGATCGTGGAAAAAAGGGGTGCTTAGAATCGAGTAAATACGGTACGTCTGCCTCTTAGAACTATGCCATGAACGCGTACTGCCATGGTGGTCACTTGTAAGGCGAACAGTAAGAGTAAAAGAACATTTAAATCAAACCAAAGAACAACCGAAATAAAGAAAAATATAGGCGTCAATTTGCTGATGCAACAGGCCTATCGTACGCTTTACGCCAGGTTCAGACTTGTCTGGACTGCCGTAACATTTCTAAACAAGTCGTCTGATGTCCCGGCGTCTTTACGCGGAGCCGTTTTTTTACGTATCTAGCTTACGATTGGCCTGTACCGTCAGTTGTCCGACCATGTCAATAGTCAGGCGGCCGCTTTTCTGTTGGAGGCGAAAAGCAATAACGCCCGTGTGTGCGAGATTTCGGCGCACGTTAATGATCCCCAGGTGGTCAAAATTAATCCGAAGCCCTCCACTACGGCGCACCTCATCGCCTGCGTTGCGTCGGCGCTTTAAACCCTACAATCAATCAATCATGTCAATAATCGTAAGCGACTGCGATTCGACAAGTTATGTTGGCTGAGGTGCCGCTTGACATCATTGTTAGGAAATGTTGTGGCAGTCGCTACCACTGTCTGAACCTGATCTTACAAACCGATAATTTATTAAAGAGCGATCTATATCGCACATGGCATTCTATCAGAATAATTGATGTGGAATGCGGACAACGTATACGAACTGTACGGTCGGGAGCAAAAGTCTGATACCATGCGAGTGTCGGCCGAAGGACTTGACAGCGCGACCAAATGAAAGCGCACCTGATGCCGCGACCACGGAGCAAGAATGGAGTTTTAGTTAACCGTTTCTGACGGACCGCTCCGTTATCGGCGTCAGGCTCTGCGCAACCGGAGCAACGCCGCCTGTATAAACATTGCCTAATGCGCGCACGCTTTTCAATGGGAAAGGTAGGGACGCTTAGTTCAGGCACTCATCCGCTATGTGGCGCGCGCCGGCGGACATCTCGCCCTACGTCACAGCTCGCGAGTCGCGAACGCTGCATGCACCCACTTGTATACCTTCTACGACGTATGTCTGTCAGCTGGCGTGTTGGGTTTCAAGAGCCATTTCGCTCACATCTTAGCCGCGACGGGGCAGTAGTTCTGGGGCGCAGTGGGGATCTCGTCCAACGTGTCGCTCGCTTCATACTTGCTGAATTTTTCCAAAGATAACTGACGGAGGCGAACTAAAATAGTGTAAGAACATATTAATTGTCGGGTAGACAAATGGCGAACAGAAAAACGATATCTTCTGATGGTGCAGCCATTATTTTACTGATATTTTTCTCTCTGGAGGATTTAGGGAATAAAAAATTGCGTTCACATTTTTTGTCCCGGTGCTCGCTTCTACCATTATTTTCCAAAAATATCAAGTGCTAGTAAACTTCAGAAAACGAAAGGTTAAACAGCTGAGGGTCCCGCCACGCTGTCCGGGCGCTTCTACAGTACAGTCCTCAATTTTAAAAGTGCGTACCGAAACGGAGTGCGAACAGCGAGGACAAAACAAGCCCGAATATCGGAGGGAGAAGGGGGATGCCCCACTCCGAAAATTTTGGGGCCCGTGATTCAAGTAGATAAGCGCGCAATGCCGGCATCAGCCTGCGGTAGGCTCAGTACAAGTGATTTTGCTCCGTGGCAAAGGCGGTTTTATCAGCGACAGACCAAGGCAGACGGGCATGGTGAAAAACAAGGTGTAGGAGCGTCACCTGGGGAACGCTAAACAAACTTTCAACTATTTTGCATATATGCAAAAACTATAGTTTCCGAGAAGCGGCGTTGGCCGGCGTACATGAAAGCACGCAGGAAGGCTACGGTGCGGGAAAGGGTAGGAGAGAGCAACAGGAGAGTGGCTGTTTGGCCATTTTTTGCTCACGCGTCAGGCAATGATTACACAGGCGGCATTGACCGGAGCCAATGCCGCTCGTGGCCAAGCGCGCCACGCATGCGCAATGGCGTTCCCGCTTGCTATCGGAGCGGAGCGGACCGCGAAAAACGGTCAGATAAAACCACGGCTAAAACTCGCGAATGTCACAATAAAAACCAAGGCGGACTGCAAAGCTTCGTAGCTGCGAGGGCTAAGGAGAGGGTAGCGGCACCTGATGGACGAAATGATAGCGGCCGCAATTCATTCCGTTGCTGCGCAGTGAAACGCCGATCGCGGTGGCAGCGCAGTTTCTTCGCCCGAGGCAGCTGCCGCTAGCTGAACCTATGACGGGCGCTTGTGGCCCTGCTAGGGAGCCCTGATTCAACTCCTATATAATTACTGCTCCGTAGCATCGACACACCCCGCGCGACCTATCTGTGCGTATGATCGCAGGTAGCGCTGTTTGAGTAAAAGACGGAATAGAGTTTTAGAATAACGTACGCAGCCGTACGCAAAAGTTAGCGAACGCTATTTCTTTGCGTCCTTCTTAGTTTAGCCGGTTGTGCGTATAGCGGGTGGAAGACGAGCGGACGCTATTTCAGCAAAATAACGTGCGTACGCGGGGCTGCTTGCGTTTCCAACATGGCGGCAAGAAGCGCGACAAGCATCCACGGTTCCGCTCTTCTGAGGACAGTAATATGCTTCCGATGGACCAAGTTCTTTGCTCCTGTGTTTTATAGCAAAGCTTTTTACCTCTACACCCCAAGGGTTCTTTCGCGACCGTTGGTGTCATCAGAAAACTCCTGCAAACAAATAAAAAAATTTACTCCAGCGCCAAAAATCGAACCTGGAACGAGCAACAAAGCAAGAGCCCGTAGTCTTGCCGATTTAGCTACGAGCCCACGCGGAGACGGGGAAGACGAGTGGTGCACTGACCAAGCACATCTACGGGTTTAACCCCTGCATTCTCGCTAAATGCCACGCGATAGCGATTAAACGAAGCTCACACCAACCGATGGCATCTCACTTCTAGTACGCCAATGGGCCTGTGGCTTCCAGTGTTCGCGTAAAAAAATCTGTTCCTTGTCGTCCACCCTCACGCCAGACAATAACTCAAGAAACACATTCAAATACTCTTTGAAGGCCAGGCGATCACTCCAAGCCCAGCATCAAAATCCTGGGCCTACATCTTCAGGCCAACACCAAGAGTAACGTATCCTTACAGTGCCTCAAACACCGCATCAATAAATCATACACATGATCAGGCGAGTTGCCACCAAGAAGCGAGGCCTAAGGAATCCGATACCTTTCGATTAGTTCAAGCTTTCGTCCTCTCCAGAATCACTTACGTCAATCCCCTGTCTTCTTCTCGGCAAGGAGGACATAAAAATGCTTTCTATAATGGTTAGAAAGGTGGTTAAGCAAGCCATTGGTCTTCCCACGAGTTCGCCCAGAGAGGCTGCTTAGCACGGGGCTCTACAACACCGTGGAAAAGCTGAGAGAGGGTCATCTTTCTGTCCAGAAGCTCCGAATGAGCAGAAGTTCGGCGGGTCGCCAAATCTTTCACCAGATTGGCTGGGCAGCACAGAATATCACTCCGCTTGATGTACTCCTGGGCTTTTGGCGACAAGAAATAAATAGGCTCCCTTTGCTTAGAAATATGAACCCCTCAGACGACGAGGGTCGCCGACAAGCACGGGCTCACGCGCTCAACCACCCTAGGTGGGGATCATGCAGTTATCTACATAGACGCCTCCAAACATCGAGGGCAGCAGTACGCCATCATCGTGGCTACCTCCAGAACCCACCTCCTTGCTTGTGCCTGACTCAAGACTGAAGACATGATGGCAGCAGAAGAGGCAGCCATCGCCTTGGCTCTCAATCAGGGGTTCGTAAAGTAGTCACCAATTCTCAACAAGCCTACCGGATTTACCTGTCGGGTGTGGTGTCCCGACCTTCACTGCGTGTGCAAAAAAAACACCCCCCAAATGGTTCCATTCAGCTCATCTGGACACCCGCTCACGCTTCCATGGAGGGCAACGAATACGCCCAGCAAGCCTGCACTTTCACCCTCGTTGCTATGGAGCTGCACGAGGACAGTCACCCGCTTGTCTCGTTCAGGGACATAGTCCAGAATTACCGCCTTCTGAGGAAGACCCTACCTTCGCCTTACCCTGACCTTTCCATAGAACAAGAATCTACCCTACGGCTCATACAATCCGGCTCCTTCCCACACCAGACGCGTGTTCACTTAATGCACCCGAATCACTACGTCGCTGCATGTAAATTTTGCTGATAAGTAGGAACACTCCGCCACATAATCGGGGTGTGTTACTTTAGCCCTGAGCACCCTCCTCTCCTTCTGTCAACTACCTAACAAGAGCAACGGGAGATGCGCTGTCCAGCCCCTCTCTGCCTACCCAGCTTCAGCTGGTGGACAGGACAGAGCGAGGTGCAAATTACCTGTGAGGACCAAAGGTACACGGAACCGGTAGTCACAAATAGGTTTAAAGCAGGGTTGTCCTGTCGCCATTGCTGTTCATGCTGTACATGACTAGAAAGCTTGAAGGCAGTAAAATAGATTTCAATCTGTGTTATAGCCGCAAAGGACAGGAAGTGAAACAACATATCCCGGGACTGATATATGCAGATGACATAGTACTACTAGCAGATAGCAAAAGTGTCTGAAACAGCTCACAGATATATTCGGGGAAGAAGCCACTGAACTGGGGCTAGTTTAGCATAGCAAAGTCGGGAGATCTGGGGCTGAATTCTCCAAAACGACGGGCCGTAGCTTTGAAACGACGGGGTAGCGCCATTGAAATGTATGTGTTCTGGGGTTGGGGCCGTCGCTTTCAGGTGCTCAGCGAGAAGTATGAGCTGCAAGAAAAGCACTGCGGCAAGGGTGCGAAGCGACAAGCGAAATGACGGAGGGCAGTGGGTGTCGCTTCGCGCCCTTGCCACAGTGCTTTTCTTGCAGCTCACACTTCTCGCTGAGCACCCCAAAGCGACGGCCCCAACCCCAGAACACATACATTTCAATGGCGCTACCCCGTCGTTTCAAAGCGACGGCCCGGTGTTTTGGAGAATTCCGCCCCTGGTTTTTAATGACGCCCGTAACGAATTGGTATTCGTTCAACAACCAGCAATACCGTGAGTAATGGAATACAAATATCTGGGCATATGGATAAACGAAGGTCAGGCGTATGTAAAAACTCGTGAGGAGAATTTAAGAATGAAAGACAAAAGAAACGCTTCTCTATCATTAGGCATAGAGCACTGTGGGGATATAAGATATGAAGTAGTGAGAGGAATCCGGAAGGGAGTAATGGTACCAGCACTCACCTTTTCAAACGCAGTAGTGTGTGTCAGATTCAGTCAGGGCTAGAAGTAAATCAGAGGGCGGTAGGTCGATTGGCATTAGGAGCACACAGTAAAACAACAAATGAGGCAGTGCAGGGAGACGTGGGATGGGCCTCCTTTGAAGTGAGGGAAGCACAGAGCAAAATATGTTTTGAAGAACGACTTCGAAATATTGATGACCAGAGATGGGCGGCCAAGGTGTTACGGTATATTTACATGAAAAGCGGGGACACATACTGGAGGAAAAGAACCAGAAGACAAAGTATACGAAGTATAACAAGACAAAGTATACGAAACGTGGAAGTGCAGGGGAAACGACCACGGCAATAAAAAATGAAGTGAAAGAATCAGAGAAAACGACCTGGAAAAAGAGGACGGACGCTGAGAAGTCCTTAGATATCTACAGGATCGGGAAGCAGGAGATCACAAGGGAAAAATTATTCGACAATACCAAAGGGAGTGCGTTGCTTTTTGAAGCCTGGGCGGGTTGCTTGCGGACAAAAACGCTTATCCGCAAGCCGGTACAGGAAGAACTGTGCGCCGGCTGCGGCAGGGAGCCAGAAACCATGCGACATACTGTAATGGAGGGCAAAAGTATCCGTCCAGTCCTCATTGAGGGAGCCATCCAGCTTCCGGAAGCCCTTGGCTTTATGGTTAACGGAAAAGTGAATTGGACAGCAGTAGAGGTTAGTAAAAGGTTAGAATGTTGGTGGGAAAAGACCAGAGAACGATCTGGGAAGACATGCGAACAAAGAAGTCAAACTAGCGCAAGCATTTCACAAGGGCTCTTTTTAGATGCAACGCATCTCTTCAACTCGCCTTGTCCCGCGTTGTTGCGGCGTAGTCCGCATCCCTCCCCCATCCTCCTCGCCGTGGCAGCTGCGCGCTCCGCCGCTCTCACCGCAGCGCCATCTGTGCGTCAGCGCGCAGCTTGCGCTCGGCTGCGCTCGCTCCCGTCACCGTGCCAGCTGTGCGTTAGCGCGCAGCTTGCGCTCGGTTGAAAATTTACACCATCTTCCCGTGAGGGGAACCATGGGGTAGATGCGGCGCATCGGGGGTGAACATGCTGCGTAAATAGGATGCACAACAGCAATCCACACGCTGACATCGCTAACATAACGGAAACGCAACGGCAACCCCCGATGCGTCGCATCTACCCCATGGTTCCCCTCGCGGGAAGATGGTGTAATTTTTTTTCATTTTTTAGTTATTTTGTTCGTATTTTTTTGGCGATGTGATTGTGCAGTGGCTTTACGACTAAGGCCGCTGTGCAACGCCACCCCGTTACAAAGGGAAAGCCGCTAAGCATCATCATCATCATGTTACGCAAAACTGATGAGACTCTCTACTAAAACTCGCCTCGTGATGTTTACGTAGCGCGACACAAAAAATTTAGCGTTTAGCGTACGCAAAGGCAACAAACGCTGTAATAAACTCCCAAGAGGCGCTGCGACAGCGCAAGTGGTGTGCCTCTTTAGAATGGTCCAGGGAAGCGACACAATTTGAAGTCACCGCAGCGTTGGTTATTTCTGGGCACGTCAACGATCGGCTCGGTGACGCACTTGACAGGCGTTCGTTCTTTCGTATTATGCTTTCCCACAATATTCCGTGCTCGGCGCAGCCAAACCACTTCATTTTTTTACTCCCTTCTTTTCAGAACTGGCATTCCCAGCTAATTATGAGTGACTCAAACGAAAACCACTGCATGCTAATGATGTCATTGCTTTAATGAAGGCTGCCAGAAGTTTGAACCCGCGCAAGGCAAAGAGGTTTGAACACGTATAGGTTTTGATGGCCGTCCTAAGCAGCAACTATGCCTGAACGATAACGCTGGAAAGAATGGGTAACAAAACAATTCCAAAGCTGTACGATCAGGGCTTTAACGTGCAGGGAGAACGCATGCGGCAGTGCACGCGAATTCACCTACTTGCTCATAAAGCCTTTCAAAGGCGCGCCATATGCTGAACCCCTCGAACTTCGTCAGACAGGAGTGCATACGTACGCTTGTGCCACCAAGCGAACATGTTTGAAGGTTGCGCTTGGTGTCGTTGGTTGGCACTTCTCGGCATTTCGGTCACCTCTCCAGAATTTCCAGGTATCCAGAATTTTGCTCCCGACAGTGCATGTTATCGAACCGATACCAACGGACAGGCAAAAAGCTAGACAACGCGCACAATTATGGGGATTGTATACGAAAATTGCAAGACAATTTTAATTTGCTGGCACAAGACTGTAGTGGTTGGAATCTGGGGGAGAGACCCGCCGCGGCTCCCCAGTGGCTAAGGCATTATGCTACTAAGCCAAACGTGGCGGGGTCGTTTCCCAACTGCTGTTTCTGTGATGTAAGCGATGAATAAAACCGCTCGTGTGAGCGATTTCGACCCACGCTGCGCGTCCTTAGGAGGTCTAAGTTGATCCGCAGCCAAACAACGCAGTGTAGCTTCGGCAATCACTTTTGTCCTGCGTGGACATAAACACGCTGAGCATGATGGTAAAACGTACAGGCGAAATTCTGCAATATCTGCGAACTAAGAAATTCTGCCGACTGATTTTCCCGAAGGTCTGTAACGAAATTACCCAGGCCAATTATTTTAACACGAAAATGTTTTATTTCCGGACACAGAGGTTTCGATGACGTCATATCCGTCACGGAAATGACGCCAGTACAACGGAGTAAGCGCCCTGTAAAGAGTGCACCCCCGCACACAGGGTCTTCTTGCAGGGAAGCAACCTTTAGTACTAAAGTGTACGTTTACTTAGGGGTGTTCGTTTTTGAGTTTTATATTTTAACACGTTACTGTTTGATGCCGGTATACCCCAAGATTTCACTGACGTCATATCCGTCACGGAAATGCAGCCAGTACACCTTTGCAGAAGCGACCATCCAGCAGGACGTCGCTCGTCAAGCACACCCACAAGACAGCCGCCGACCCGCAAATCATGCTCAGCTGCAGATTTCCTGCACATTTTACTTTCGTGTTTTACCGATTGCTATGACAAAGAAACCAACCACAGTTTTTTTTATCATTGCTGTTACCGCTGCAATAAGTGTTCGAATCCCGTGATCCCGGACACGATGAGTGGCGGCGGGACTGTCCTCACTTGCTGCCCCTCGCAGGGATCGCATGGACCGTGGCCGCATTCCTGCTGGTCAACTCTGCCCTGGGCGCCGGCGTGCTGAACTACCCCGCCGCCTACGATCACGCCGGCGGTATTCTGGCAGCGACGTTTCTGCAGATAGTAAGCCCTTTCTTCGCTGTTTCACATAGAAGTGAAACATTGTCCACAGCGCGTCAACGCCCCGTTAAACTAAGTGCCCAGCACGCCCAGCGTTCATATGTTCGTAAAATTGATCTCTGCGATATGATCGGGGTCAAGCGCGAGATACATGCAAGACTGCGACTGGCATGTGACAGATCGTTACGACGGTCTCACAGGGCCGGTTTTGGCGTCGTACGCTCGTCGGAGGAGGTTCACGAAGTGCGACTGGCGAACCAGATGCAATCGTACGATCGTTGCGCCGTCGTGCGGCCGCAGCCAATGACAGCACGAAGGTGTCGTCATAATGACGTCACTGTGAAAGCTTCTTTCAAAGTCCCGAGGAGGCTCTAGTGGCAGCAGTTGCAGTTCCGAGAAATTCGAGGGGCGGAGTGCACGCGCGCATCTCTTTCGACCCGCTGCTGAGACGGAAGAAGGGACTCCCGCCACGCGCATTTTACTGCGAAGCAGTATGTGCTAACCCCCCGCCCCCCCTTCCCCCCCCCCCCCCCCCCCTGTTTTCATTCCGGTGTAGCCTATTTACTCGGCGCCGCTCCTGGGCTCCTCCTCGCCATCGCCGAGCCCTCCTTCACAACTGTTAACCCGTTCGCCCGGTCTCCCATAAGCGGCTGCTGGCCAAGACTGAACGAGCAGTGTTGGATTGACACCATGGGCGTACACCACCTGTGGATATACACAAAAAATTACACCATCTTCCCACGTGGGAACCCTGAGGAGATGCAAAGCCGTGCAAAGTCGAGATGCTTTGCATCTCTTCGGGGTTCCCACTTGGGAAGACAATGTAATTTTTTGCTTTTTGCCTCCATCAGAAAAGCGGCCGCCGCGGCCGGGTATCGAACCTGCGACCTCGTGCTCAGCAGCGCAACGCCTGAGCCACTGAGCCACCGCGGTGCGTCACTGCCAGAATCGTTGGCGTCCATTGTCAGCTCATCGGACGGCGCAGATCGAAGCAGCAACTGAAGGGAGCAGTGGCGCGGACCTGGTTTATGTGAAGTGGCGAGGAGGAGGGGAAAGGAGGAGCAGCGCGCACAGCTGTTGGGGAGAGGAGAGTGACGTTATCACAGCTGGCGTGGAAAGGGGGAGAGGAGGAGCAGCGCACACAGGTGGTGTGGAGAGGAGGAGGGGAGAGTGACGTTATCACAGCTGGCGTGGAGAGGAGGAGAGGTGCGGACGGACGCCGGAAAGACGACGGACATAGCTCCGAGCAAGAGATGCTTTGTTGTAAAAGTTGCGGGGGCGCTTAAGCTTCATTTTATGATGTCAGAATGCATGAGCATACCTTATCGCTGAGTTTTTCAAAGCCTGTGGGTGGGAATATTGTCGCCAGCCACATATGGGAATAGGTGAATCAGCCGTGAGTTCCTGGCGATAGCTGTCATCACCACTGTCCAATCACCTTAAGTTGGTATGTGTGAATTGTGGCGGTATGTTGGCGTTGCAGCCAAATGAAAATAGTTGAAGCGGCCGTGATCTTCTGACGGCTGCTGTCACCGTCACAGTCTAGTGCGCGTGAGGGGTTTATATTGACCCACAGTCCTCCACTACCGCGCGCCTTATAGACCGTGATGTAACCTCGGCGCATTCAACACAATTTGCGAAAATTGAAAGCTTGACTGGTTTGTTAAAAAAATCAAACATATTGCTGAAATTAGCGCGATGTCGGGAAGGTGAGCAGGATTAGATGAACGTGCGGCTGTATGCCTGTTTTTGTATTTATCGCCCCGCACTTTTTCTCTTCAATCAATGAGTGTGGCGTGCGGCGTATGCAGCTGATGATCTTCCTGAACGTGGTGACCATGCTGATCCTTGGCTACTGCTCCGACCTGAACGGAGACAACACGTTCCACGACGTGCTCCTCACCACGTGTGGCCGGCGTGCACAGCAGCTGGCGGCTGGTTCCATCCTGCTTTCGTGCTACGGCATCAGCATCACCTTCCTCATCATCATCGGCGACCAGTACGACCGCCGTGAGTGCGCAACTCCGCGGCCGATTGAGACTCTCTGCAGGTTTGCGCAGCGCTGCTTTAGGCCACTCTTTGAATTCGAGAAGGGATTTGGGGGCCCCGTATGCGTAAGATGGCGTTAAGCGAATTTTTGTGACCTGGCTGTCTTTTAAATACGACACTGTTGAGTCACTCGCGAAAACTTGTCCCTATATACGCAAGCCGCGAGCGGGCAGACTCGGTGCATATCTAGATTCTTTACTCAAGAGTGACCGGCAGTGCCAGAAGTCGCGTTATTAAAGAAGTTCCGGCATTCCTAGAACACATCCGCAATACTCAGCCACACCGCTTCCCCAGGGGAGAGGAAGAAATCATTTATTGATGAGCGCCAGGGCTGATGTATGTTAGGGCTCCCGCCCGGTGGACGGTGGAGAGCATCCCTAATCCGGTTACATATAGGGTGTGGCTGACTGTCCAGGCCCTCTTCACCGAGTCTTGGACAAAGCTCCCATTTCCAATATCCAAGGAAAGACACTTGAAGCGATACCGCCAAACCTTAACGGCCTGATCTCTACAAGACAGGGTATGCAAATCCGATTAACTAACGCCTATCTGCAGTCACTGACAGGATGCTATTCCCCATCAGTCCTTGCCTCCCATGAATTACGAAAACGAGTAAAATGTCGCAGTAAGCCCAGCGGTTAAGTCGCTCTAGTATGTAGTCGGAAAATGGAAGCCAGACGAATAACCATCGTGGAGATTTCGATGTGTCATAATTCCGGGCGTACATTTGTACGAACTTCCCCACTACGAACTTCGAGTGTATGTCAACCTTGGGATTGGGGAGTTTGGGGAGAACGAGAGGGGAGTTTGTTTAGTGATACGCATTACATACGACAATACCAAGGCCTTGAAGAATGAGTGGAAACTATTATAGGATCGCGACATGCGAAACTTTACAAATGTGGCACTCGACCATCTGCTGCGCCGACGTGAATATTTAGACTCAATATTGCTGCTCAAAAAAAAAAAAAGTCAATCACCCGTTGTTTTACTTATGAACCTGCATCAGCTGTCTAGTTAACAATCCGCAATTTTCTTTTGCGGGTTATGTATCAACAGGAACTTTTCAATTCGTTCAAGGAACCTTCGTGACAAGGAAGTGGCGTATCCATTTTTTATATGAATATGGTGACTTAAGTGCGGTTTTAAACGATACTTATCGTGCCGATCTTCACACTGCGATTAAGTCCGCCGGTGGAGGGCTGAAGATTTAGAACACCGAGATATTTACTGGCTTACGTCCTCTTTCTACGTCAATTGTTTTTTTTTTCCTTAAAATGTGATAAGATACGACTGATGCGTGTTTTTAAAAAGTTTTAATTGCTTTCTAATCTCGTTCTCAGCCGAAAGTTTACACTTATGAAAAATTCTTTCGAGTTGCAGTGCAAGTGTAATCCATGGTCAATGCTCCTTCGTTCATTGTTCCTGCGCGGCACGTTGCTCTTTACCTCTATTTAGGTCGGCTGCATGTTTTTTTCCCGGCAGCGTAGATTTATCCTGTCAGCGTCGCGTGTTCAACTGGGTTACGTCAAAGCTGGGAATGTAATGTACTTGCGCATATGTGCGGCAAATCGTGACTGTCGCATTCTACATGCTCCCGGCGTGACTTCAGGTCCCCGTGGGAAGTAATCGGAACGCACAAGGGTTAAGCATAATCGCTTGTCGGTTAGCTTCACCTGAAATTTAACGGATGCGAGCAGCATACATTATTTGGCAAGTTACAGGCTAAGCAGTTCGCAGTAGGTGTCGGGAAGGTGTGGGGCTGCCCATAAAAGTTGCTGTGCCCACGATGTGACAGTTCTTTAGGAGGAAGAGAAACACTTTATTTTCAAACTGGGTCTAGGGGAGAAAGGGGACGGAGGATGCGATGTTCTCCGCGACCTGGGAGGCCCGGTTGCTTAGTGCCAACTGTACTTCGGGGTCGGAGCTCTCCAGGGCCTGATCCCAGTGTAAGGGGGGAGGAAAAGGGGGAAATGGTTCGCGGGGACACTCACAAAGGGAATTATAGGGGGTATCCGGTTCGAGACATTGAGGGCAAAGAGACGAAGGGTAGAGATTTGGGTGGATGCGGTGAAGGATAGTACGGAAGGCGGTTGTGTGGGTTTGAAGTAGCCGCCAGTGGCGAGCGGCTTCGTGGGGAGGGAAGGATTTGGAGGAGGATATATCTTGTGGAGGAGGCGGAAGTGCTGGGTAATGTCCGGTACGAGACTAGAGCGTCCCGGAAGCTGGGGGTGCCGTGGGTAGAACCAAAAGAAGGGCCTGCTCGGGTGACAAGAGCTCGAGCTGTACGGTGGGCCGCCTCATTGGCTGCTGTTCCCGTCTGGGCCGGGGTCCACAGCAGAGCCACGGGGTGGGATGGTGTTCTGCGGGAAAGGATTTTGAGGCCGACTGGGGAGAGTAGACCTGCAGAGAAGTTGCGAATTGCCGACTGAAAGTCCGAAAGGACGACTCTGGGTGTGGGAGACTATACTAGGGTGAGGGCAATAGCCGCCTCCTCTGCGGCGGTTGGTGCATCGTTAGTGCATCCAGGAAGGGGGAGGAGTGGGGGGGGGGGGGTGCTGTCGAGCGGCAAAATGAGGGTTTGTGGCGAAAGCTGGCTTATCGTGGTAGCTAGCTGCGTCGACGTATATGGGGGGAAGGGAATGTTCGCTGCAGGATGTCTTGCCCTGGCCACTCGGCGGTCGGCGTGGTGGTGGGGGTGCATATTGCGCGGCAGTGGGCGTGCATGCAGAGTGGGCGTAGCGTAGTGAGAATAAGGGAGGCCATAAGTGAGGGGAAGGGGGAGGTCAGGTGGGCCGCTGCGAGAGGGCGCGGCCGGAAATGCGTGCGCGATAGCCTGGCTATAAGAGCAGTAAAGAACAAATATGGTGGAAAATAATGGCCGCCCTTGCAATGAACGTTTTCAGGAAATTTTAATAGTTTATACAGTATAAAATTTAACTCCTGAACCTGTCACTGCATCGTAAGGGAACAGTGCAATCGTGAAAGATTTCAATACGCGCGTTTGCACGACCCTGATAAATATTTATTCACATAACGAGCTGTTACCGGTGCAGTCCCACTTATGTGCAATCTTTAGTGAAACCTTGACGATAAGATTACGCAGTTATCCACGACAAGAGGGCGTAGAGCGCTGCAGCGGCGGGCGCTTTTGACGGCCGCACTTCACCGCTTAGATTTTTCTTATCAGGGATGAGGGTCGCCGCGGCTGAGTGACCGACACCCTTACAGCACTGCGCTACTGTTCTCGGAAGCTGGCTTTGATTTCTGGGTGGCCCACCATCGATTAGGATATAGCAACCGGAAAAGCTGGGTGCTCGAGCGATACGGGGCAAAGTTGCTTTTTACGTCTAGTTATTACACGCGGAACATTTGCTTGAAGTTGCCTATTGCAATAAAACTTCCATTTTAAGTGCCGCAGTCGCCAGTTGGAATATGTTTGTGGCTGATCTCACCTTACTCACTTTCTCCGCGCTCACCTCCCTCACTCACTGTTCGACTAAAGCGGCTATGACGACAAAATATATATTTGGTTCATTAAAGACTGCTTTGTCGTGGTAACAAAGATACAAATTTTACCTCTAACTTCTAACAAATAAGAGATATTAAGGAAAACAAACGAAGCAGTGGCGACTTCCCAGTCACCTCCCGGTGACGTCACCCGCCGCGGTGGCTCAGTGGCTAAGGCGTTGCGCTGCTGAGCACGAGGTCGCGGGTTCGATTCCCGGCCGCGGCGGCCGCTTTTCTGATGGAGGCGAAAAGCACAAACGCCCGTGTGTACGAGATTTCGGCGCACGATAAAGATCCCCAGGTGGTCAAAATTAATCCGGAGCCCTCCACTACGGCGCGCCTCATCGCCTGCGCTGCGTCGGCGCGTTAATCCTTACAATCAATCAATCAAATCAATTCCGGTGACGTCTCTACGATGTCACATAATGTTGCTTGTGCGATTAGTGGCCGCCGCCCAAAGCCACCGCCAAGAGACATGATTTGACGATTAGTGGGGCCTCTAGCTCCGTTTGGTGGTTAACGGGCAGACAACACTGACTATGCTTTTAGTGCTGACCCATATTACGTCAATGTAGCGCGAAAGTTGAGCTGTAGTACTTCTTATGATAAATGCTAAAATACGGAACTGTTTTTTTTTTCGGTTTAAACATTTCTTTCGTGGCAGGAATGGGGATGAGCGAGTTACCAAGGGCTAGTTCTTTCAAAGTGAACACAGTTGTATTTTGTCTTCATGGCCACTTTAAAGCCACCCGTGGTTAAGTTTGAAGACATGACCTTTAAATGCGTTTACTGGGTTACGTGGTACAGATCAGTACTTGAAAACCCTCACGGTGCTCCTAAATTTCCCGATAGGTGCATGGATTTGCGTCAGCATGAAAGCGGGATGAACGGGTGCAGGCTGATCGCTCCGTCTTGTCGGTTCTCGTTCGTCCCGCGGCTGCTCGTACCAAAGTGCTGTTTCCTCCTGACACCGCCATCAGTTTGAGCATAGAAAAAATGGTCAGGAGCACTGTCCAGTTTTTCACCGTGTACGTGAGCGGATGAGTGTATTTATTCAAGGAAGTGAGGAACATTTATCCAGATTGACTGTCTTGCAGTTCTAAAACATATTATAAAAATAGGGTTTCAGAGTACGTGGTCAGTTTTCACAGGACTTGTTTTGCGAGTACATGTATCGCGTTCTCACGCAGTGTTTATCTCGCTGTTCGGCCCGGTATTTTGCCATGAGTGGTACCTGAACCGCCAATTCACCACCTTCGCCACTGCGACCCTGTTCATCATGCCGCTGTGCTATTTTCAACGCTTGGACTTTCTCAAGTATACCAGGTGAGCGAACGCTGCGGTGCCTGTGCTCTGTTGCGCGTGTCTGTATACTACGTTTCCTCTATCCCCATGTCCTCCATATCCGCTGGTTTACCAAGTATATTTAGGTAAACCAGTGGAGATAGAGGAAACTGCTTCCCTTTTAATCTTGCACTGAATTCTGACTCTTGGACTGCGCATCTAGGTTTGCGCCTTGCGCTCTTTTTCTGGTAATACTTTACCCAGAGTTTCGTAACTTTATGGTGCCCATAAATCTGCATTGCCTCCTCACACTTGAACACAACCCATCTGCCGTAGCGGGTGCACGGCAGCGCCCCATGCCAGTCATGTGGGTGTAATTTCACAACATTGAGTGCTGTGCCCCGGAAGATACTGTGATTGAGACAAATACGAAGTACCCTCTAAAGTAGAGAGAGAGAGAGAGAGAGAGAGAGAGAGAGACAGAGAGAGACAGAGACAGAGAGACAGAGAGAGAGAGAGAGACAGAAGAGAGAGAGAGAGAGAGAGAGAGAGAGAGACAGAGAGAGAGAGAGAGACAGAGAGAGAGACAGAGAGAGAGAGAGAGAGAGAGAGAGAGAGAGAGAGAGAGAGAGAGAGAGAGAGAGAGACAGAGAGAGAGAGAGAGACAGAGACAGAGACAGAGACAGAGAGAGAGACAGAGACAGAGAGAGAGACAGAGAGAGAGAGACAGAGAGACAGAGAGAGAGAGACAGAGAGACAGAGAGACAGACAGAGAGACAGAGACAGAGAGAGAGACAGAGACAGAGACAGAGAGAGAGAGAGAGACAGAGAGAGAGAGAGAGAGAAGAGAGACAGAGAGAGAGAGAGAGAGAGAGAGAGAGACAGAGACAGAGACAGAGAGAGAGAGAGAGAGAGACAGAGAGAGAGACAGAGAGAGACAGAGAGAGAGACAGAGAGAGAGAGAGAGAGAGAGAGAGAGAGAGAGAGAGAGAGAGAGAGAGAGAGATAGTCTTTAATGATACTGGTGAGGTTAGCCTGGCCAAGGCGCCTAGCTTGCTACACCAGATGTATAAAAAAATGAAATCAATGAACACATGATGATAATGACTGTGATGAAGATGACGCGCTCATTAGGAGAGTCCTGTTTAAAGAGTCTGATCAAGTCCTGTGCTTCGCAGGAAAGACAATAGAGCTTTTGTCGCTCGAGATGCTCGTTTAGAGATCGACCAAGGGCCTAGCACGTCACTAAGAGTTAGTCCTCTAGAAAGCGGACGACCCAAGGACACTAAAAGGGACGTTCTAGCTGCTCTATACCGCGTACACTCACATAATACGTGGTTCAAGTCCTCGCGCACGTCACAAAGAGTGCAGAAGGGGGAAGCGGCCTGTTTCATCTTGAATCGAAAATAATTCGTGTAAGCGACATTTAGCCGCACGCGGTGAAGAACCGCTTCGTCATGCTTGGAAAGTCCGTCAGGCATCATAAAGGTCCCATGCGGGTCTATGGAGGGAAGCGGCGCGTAATGTTGCGGCGCAACAGCCCACATAAATCGCTGAAATCTCCAGGCAACCTTGGAAGCTAGGGCAGAAGCATCTTTTCTGGAGAACGGTATCAGTATCACTGGCCCGAACAGATCATGCGCTATCGATGCCGCAGTGTCCGCCTTGACGTTCCCAGTTATACCGCAGTGGGCAGGAATCCACTGAAGCTCTACATGATGGTGTGCATTTAGAGCTTGTAAGTGCAATCCGTGCATGGATGTCGAAAACGAGCTGATCTTTCGGGTACGTTTTTAAGCACTGAAGGGCCGCCCGAGAATCCGTGAAGATTGCCTACTGACGTGCTGGTTGCTCGATGATGTAGGCGAAAGCAGCACGCAGAGCGGCAAGTTCGGTGACCATGGATGTCGTCCTGTGGCTAAGCGTTGCGCTGAAGGCGGTACAGGAGGACGGAAACCGGAGTCCTATAGCCGATGAGCTAGCTGACACAGATCCATCCGTGTATAGATGGGTGTGGGCGCTGTATTTTTGAAAGATCAGTTCCAAGGCGAAGAACTTTAAGGGAGGTGTGGCGATATCCTGTTTGCGGGTAATGCCTGGCACTCCAGTAGTAATTTGCAGACGCGGGTACATCCAAGGCGGTTGTAGCGACGGAGAAGGATGCTGGTAATGCAGAGGCAGAAGGTCTCGCACTTCAGTGGCTGAGCTGAGTGCTAATGGGTGACCTTGCTGCCGTGCTACAAATCGCAGTTGAGCGCGAAGGAGCTCCTGCGCGCCAAGAGCAAGTGTCGACACTCCACCATAGTTCCCACCGTGGATGTGTTCTTCAGAACTCCAATGCACACCCTCAGGACCTGCGCTTGCATACTTTGCAGGACTCCCGCATTTCCTTTTGAGAGGGGGAGAAGAACAGGAAGGCTGTAGCGTAACAATCATACGCACATGACATCATACAGCCGAAGTAGAGACGGGACGTTGTATCCGCCGGCGTTACTAGATAACATGCGGAAAATGTTGACGAAGGACGCAAGCTTGTCTTTTATATAGCGGTCGTGTTTTGACCAAGTCAGAGACCTGTCAAATGTCACACCCAAAAATTTATGGTGCGGAACATAGGGGATAGTGCAGCCTGCAATGGTGAGTCCATAATTTGATATATCACGCTTCGTGAAAGCGATGGCAGCGCACTTGCCAGCTGATATATCAAGGCCTCGGGTTCCTAGAAACGCTGCAAGCTTGTATTTAGACAAATGTCAGTCTGACGTCATGCTGGGGCAGTGACGTTGGCGCCTGCAACAACTGTCCGGTACGGTGCCTCGATAGCAGGAGTCGTAGTACTGTCGAGGCATCCTATTGTAGGGTGTTGGGAAAACAATGGCGATTGATCTGTGGGAGATGTCTGCGGCTTCGCTTCTCATAGCATAACCATGACACATGTAATTAGGTTAAGTGAGAGAGAGAGAGAGAGAGAAAGACTTTATTTAATGCCAGCAGAGGGGAGGTCCGGGCTACACAGAGCCGCTCCCTCCCCCCGACGCGTTTACGTCGCCCTCGGGACTAGGCCCCGCCGGCGTCGGCGAGAGCGGCGCGCGAAAGGTACTCGGGAACTCGTCCCTTTCCCCCCCGTCGGCGCCTCTCTCCGCCTCTGCCTGGCGAGAGCAGCCTCGAGCTGCTGGACGACGAAGGTTTGTGATGTCAGGTCCGGTGAGTTCGCGGCACTGACGATGGTGTCCGGCAACCGGCCGTAGAGGTCCGCTGCTTCTACAGGATGCACTGCACAGTCCCACAGGATGTGGGCCAAAGTTGCGCGTTCACGCTCACATACACTGCACACATCACTGACGTAGACGTCCGGGCACACGTGGCGTGCGAGTGCCGGCGTGATTACCGATAGTGTCTGTAACTGGCGTAACAGCACTGCCTGCGTACGCGTGAGTCCCGGGTGGGGCGGTGGCGCTGTGCGGCGGCCGAGGCGGTACCACTCCAGCACCTCCCCGTACGTGAGGAGGGGCTCCGGGTCCCACCCGTCGTCGTCGTCGTCGTCTTCTCGGTGGTCTTTCGCCGCGGAGCTCGGAGGAGGAGGGGGGGCCCCGCCGGCAGCTCGGTGGCCGCCGGCCGGACTCGCCGTCGCCGCCGCCGCGCGGCTGGTCAGTCCTCGCGCGGCGGCGTCCGCCGTCTCGTTGCGGTTGGGAAGACCACCGCCCACGTCTCGGATCTCCGTGTGCGCCGGAAACCACCGGAGGTGGGTGGCCGGCACCGCTTCACTGATCACTGCACGACACCTCACAACGCGCACAGCACTTTCACACACGTTGTTCTTGGCGTAGTTCGCGATGGCCGAGCGCGAGTCACTGATCACCGTGGTGCATCGCGGGTCCGTCAGCGCCACTGCGATCGCCGTCTCCTCCGCCTGGCGGGCGGACTGGGCGCGGACGCTGCAGGCGCTGTACACTTCACCCGTGGTGGCGCGGACCGCCACCGCGACGTAGGCGTCGGGTCTGTCGGGGTACCGGGCGGCGTCCACGTACAGGGCGCCCGTGTCGTTTGCGTGCGTCGCGGCGAGGGCGCGTGCCCTCGCTTCTCGGCGGCCGCGGTTGCGGTCGGGGTGGACGTTGCGGGGTAGCGGGAGGATCCGGAGCCGCTGCATCACCTCCGGCTGGAGCTGCGTCGTCTCGTGCCGATGCGAGTCCGTGGTCTTCGGTCCCATCCCGAGGCGCTCCAAGATGCGCCTGCCCGTTCTTGTGGAGGCGAGGCGCTCGAGCTGCGCCGTCGTTTGGGCCTCGCTGATTTCCTCGAGGGTGTTGTGCACCCCCAGCTCGAGTAGCCTGGCCGTGCTGGTGCTGCATATCAAGCCCAGGGCCGTCTTGTAAGCCTTGCGGATGGCTGCGTTGATGCGGTCCCGCTCCTGCCGTAGCCAGTAGTGGAACGCGCCGACGTAGGCGACGTGGCTCATCGCAAAAGATTGGAGCAGTCGGAGGAGGCTGGCCTCCTTCATTCCGCTGTGCCGCGTCGCCACACGTCGGACGAGTCTGGCCGCCGCACCGATCTTGGTGACGAGGCGGTCGACCGTGGTCTTGTTACTTCTGCTGGCCTCGAGGTACATGCCGAGGACCCGGAGCGTGTCTACCCTGGGGATGACGGCGCCGTCCCTCGTTCTGATTCTGATGTTCGACGAGTCCTCGGCCTCCCTTATACGGTACTTGCCCGGCGGCGGGACGATCAGCAGCTCCGACTTTTGCGGCGAGCACCGCAGGCCCTTACCGTCAAGGTGGTCTTCGATGGCGTCCACCGCCGTCTGCAGCGCGTCTTCGATGTGGCCGTTGCTACCCCCGGGGACCCACAGCGTGATGTCGTCCGCGTAGATGGTGTGGCGGACCTGTGGGATCCCCGAGAGTCTGCGCGCCACCCCGATCATCACGAGGTTGAAGAGCAGCGGCGATATCACCGAGCCCTGAGGGGTTCCCGTGCTCCCGAGCTTCTTCGGCGGCAGCTGGAGGTCTCCCGCGTGTATTTCGACGGTCCGCTCCGAGAGAAAGTCTCGGATGTAGTTGTAGGATCGTCTGCCCAGGCCGAGCCTGCCGACCTGTTCCAGGATGGCGGAATGCTTGACTTCGTCGAACGCGCTCTTCAAGTCCAGCCCCAGCACGGCCCTGTTGTCTTGGGTGCGGACGGACGTGTCCAGGATGTCGTGTTGTAGCTGGATCATGGCGTCTTGAGTGCTAAGCCTCTCCCGGAAACCCAACATGGTGTCGGGGTAGAGCCCTTCCGTCTCGAGGTAGCGTTGCCATCTGTTGTTCAGCACGTGTTCGAGAATCTTCCCCACGCACGACGTTAGGGATATCGGGCGCAGATTCTCGATGTTGGGCGGCTTGCCCGGCTTCGGTATCAGCACCGTTCTCGCCGTCTTCCACTGGCGCGGGAGCGCTCCCGCTCGCCAGCAGCGGTTGAAGTACCTCGTCAGGGACGCGATGGCCCCGTCGCCGAGGTTCCGCAGGGCCTTGTTTGTCACCCGGTCCGGCCCGGCCGCCGACTTGCAGTTGATGGTCTGCAGCACGGCCCTGACCTCCCACTCCTCGATGTCGCGGTCGAGAACGGGATTGTCTGCGCCCGCGTACTCTCCGTGGCTTTCGCTGGGGGTGCTCTGGAGGTACTTCGCGTCGATGCGCCTGCATGTCTCTTCCCTTCCCAGCGCTTTGGTGGTCGTGTGCACGACTTGCGCGAGGCGATGCTGCTGGTAGCCCTTGGTGCCGGTCTCGTCCAGCAGGTGACGCAGCAACCGCCACGTTCTCCCCTTGTGGAGCTGGCCGTCCGCCTCGTTACACACCGCGTGCCAGCGCTGGGTGCAGAGTTCTCTGCTGTACTTCTCGATCTCGCGTCCCAGCGTGGCTATCCGCTTGCGGAGACGGTGATTGTTTCTCCTTCCCCTCCATCTCTTCTGCAGCGACTGCCGGGCCTCCAACATGTTTGCCAGGCGGCTGTCTATGCCGGGGTGTTCCTCGTCCGTTTCGAGCTCCGTCGTTGCGTCCGTTATGAGGCGAACGATGTCTTCAGTCCAGCTCTCGATGTCCGCGATGTCTTGCGTGGACTCCTCCTCGGCGCGCGCGCGCGGAAGAGGTTCCAGTCTGTGATCTTTTGCTGGCGGCGACGCTCGTCCCGGGGTCGCGCGGTCGTCGGCAGCTCGATCTCTATTACGAAGTGGTCGCTACCCATGTTCTGGCCCGTGTTCCGCCACTTTGCTCCGCCTCTGACCGAGTTGGCGACGCGGACGAACGCGAGGTCCGGGTTCGTGTCTCTGGTGACTGACGTGCCGATGCGAGTGGGGGACGAGGGGTCCGTGTGCAAGGTGAACCCCGCGTCGGCCGCCTCGTCTAGCAACTCCTTGCCCTTCAGCGTCGTGCGGGTGTACCCGAGCTCTTTGTGGGGGGCGTTAAAGTCTCCGCAAATCGCGATCGTGTCCCTCGGCGCCGTCGCCAGTGCCGTGTGCAGAATGGTGCGGAATCTCTGTTGGCGATGCGCGGGATTGCTGTACACGTTCACCAAGAGGATGGACTCTTTCTTCTTCTTCCCTAGAACCACTTCGGTTGCGCAGTATTCCAGTGCGCTGCGGCCGAGGAGGCCCTCGTGCTTCACAAACGGGATCCCTTTCTTCACGAAGGTGCAGACGCCCTGCGCCGCCCCCTTCCCGCAGTCTCGTGCACTCGGGGGGCTTGCGTGTGCTCTGTAACCCGTGAGGGACGGGGCATCCTCCGTGTGCGTCTCTTGCACCATTATGATGTCCGGGGGCCTCTCGGCGCCCTGGATGATTTGTAGTAGCGTTGCTTTCCGGCACTGGAAGCCGTTGGCGTTCCATTGCCAAATTGTGAGAGTCGAGTTGGTCCGGGGTTGTCTGGTCATGGCGATGTCCTTGTGTTGACGGTTGGGCTGCGGTCTTCTACTGCCACGTCGTCATCGCGGCCTAGCTTCCTGTATAGGAACTCTTGTAGCGCATCGAGGCGGCGCTCTACTGCCGCGAACCGAGCGTTCATGCGATGCTCGAGAGAGTCGACTCTCTTCTCTAAGCGGTCTATTCTTTCGGTGCAGCGTCGTAACCGGACGGCAACACTTATTCCACCTTGGGTTCGTGCCTCTTGCTCGTCGTCTCTTGTTCGCGGAGACTCCTCGTCTTCTTGGGCCTCCATGGCGGTCTCGGAGGATGGTGGTAGGCTTACGGTCGTCTCCGTTGGTTGTGGGCTTGCCGGTGTTGGCGGCGTCGGTTGGGGTCGGTGTCGCGGCGTAAGCGACGGGGCAAGTGGGACCCGTCCCTGCTCCCCCTTTGGGTGGGCCGGTGCTTGCGGCTGTTGCTGCTGTGCGGCCAGGAAACGTTGCAGCTTCTCGTTGATGTCGGCTAATTGTTGTCGCAGTTGCGCGTTTTCGTTTCGCAGTGACACGATTTCCGCGTTCATCCTCTTTTCAGGTGGGGATTGGCGACTCGTTCGCGGCGTGACGTCTGAATGTTCGCCGTCTCTCCGCGGCGTTTTGGAGCGGGCGCGGCGAGCAGGTGTCTCTTTGACTACGGCAGTCCACGCCACGCGCTCACGTGATCGTGGCGCGTTTCTGCTGCGGCTCCTCCACCTTGCGCTTCGATCGGCGGAACAGCAAGCGTCGCTTCGCGCGCGACTGCGGCTGCGGCCCCCGCGGCTGCGCCCGCGGCTGCGGCTGCGCCCGCGTCCTCTCGCGGGGTTTAATGGCGGGAAACTGCGGTCGTCGTTCTCGGGGGCCTTCTCCCTCCGTTCCCACTGCCGGCGCTTCACCACATACGGGGTCTTGAATTTATTCGTGCAGCCCGGTGCGCCGGTTGAATGGGGCCCTCCGCACAGCTTGCAGTGCGGTTTGCACGCGAGCTCGTGCCCCTCGCTTGGGTCGCGCGTGCCGCACGCGAGGCACACCCGTACGTGCGGTTGCGGGCACACGTCCCTTCGGTGTCCTAGCTTGCCGCAGGTAGTACACACTTCGCGGTGTTGTCTGTACAGGCTACACCGCAATAATACTGCGCCATACTTGACCGTCGACGGCACCTTCAGGCCTTGAAAGAGGACGATGACCGCCGAGGAGTTACCGATGCG
This sequence comes from Haemaphysalis longicornis, assembly GCF_048455015.1. Lineage (NCBI taxonomy): Eukaryota > Metazoa > Arthropoda > Arachnida > Ixodida > Ixodidae > Haemaphysalis > Haemaphysalis longicornis. Next base: position 380,088,023 of record NW_027526203.1, on the reverse strand, counting down.
GTGTGCGTCCAGCGCTAGCGGGTTGTACTCGTTGACGACGTTGGCTCTGATCTCCTCTAGGGTGTCTTCCCTAGCTATGCCGTGTATCACCCCCTTGGCGGTGCCGTCGGGGGCGGCTTGGTACGCGTAGACCTCGTATTCCTGATCGCTCACGCGTAGCGTCTGTAGCTGTGCGTATTTCGCCGCGCGGACCTCGCACGGCGTGCTCACGACGATAATGTTTTGCTGGACGTTCGGGCAAATGGTGTCTCGTAGGGCCTCGTCTCTCGTAATTCCGGTGGCTGCCATAATCGCCGTCATGAGTTCGGTTGCCCTGACGCGACCGGCGTGGAGTCCGCCGCGCGGCCTGACGATAATCTTGTGCTCGTTCCTCGGTATGCTCGCGGGCATGCGTGCCGACTTCGCTAGCATGGCGTTGACTCTCCTGGCAAAGTGCGTTCTGGCGGTCGTGGAATTGGAGGAGGCCTTGGCGGCAGACTCACCGGTCGGCGACGCTTGCGATGCCGGTCCCTGTTGCCTGGCGGCGGCGCGTCGTCGCGGCAGCACCCAGCCGGCGGTATCGTCGGCCTCGAGGGTCTCTCCCCGCACGGCGGCGACGGTGCGGCCGGTAGATCGGTCGACGGTGATCGTTTGCAGCGTTAAATCCTCTTCGTGGTGGTGGGGTTCACCGCTCGTATCCATGGCAGCGGCCATTTCCGAGCCTCCACCGAGGCCGCGAGCCGCAGAGGTCGACCACGCCGGCGGTGGCCGGGCCGGCGTTCGACGTTAGGCTTAGCGCGGCGCTCGGCTGGCACTGGTCCAAAAGTGGTGAGAACTCACTAAGGGAGACACAGGTGGTCCAGGGTGTGGTGTCCGGTGGTGCGGATGGTCCTCAGGAAAGGGTATCCACACCAGAAAGGCACTTGTATTGGAAATTTCCGCCGGGAGAGGTGGAAAAACACGGAGCCCATGCGAAGGTACGTTCGCACTGCTCGGCCCCCTAGCGGCCGATCCTAGGTTAAGTGAGCAACCCGCCGCGGTGGCTCAGTGGCCAGGACGTTGTGCTGCTGAGCCGAAGGACGCGGGTTCGGTTCCCGGCCACGGCGGCTGCTTTTCTGATGGAGGCAAAAAGCAAATACGCCCGTGCGTTCGAGATTTAAGCGCATGTTAAAGATCCTCAGGTGGTCAAAATTAACCCGGAGTCCTCCACTACGGCGCGCCTCATCGACTGTGTAGCGTCGGCGCATTAAACCTCATAATAAATCAATTAAGTTAGGATGAGCTGAAATTCAAGAAAAAGTCGTGATCATGCATTTGGCCAAGCGTGCGCCTATACGCCCCTATATATGTTGTTGGTAGTGATACCTATTAATCACTTTCCCCTTGTAACAGCACGTTGACATGTCACCTTGCCATTGTATTCAATACATGTGTATAAAAATTGTTTAAATCTTGCGCAGACATTAGCGGTGGCAGAAGTCCTTAACGGGTAATCGCTGTTCTGTTATCTAACCTCATTTTAGTCGTGCAAGAGGCGCGCCTCATAGGGCTACAATGAGCGCATGCAAATAAATTGGTCGCGTGTCTGCCTGCGTCGCTGCAAATGACGTCTAAAGACAATGGTGCTCCTGCCGCTCCCGCCACGTTGCCGCTCCCGCCACGTAACGACCCGTTCCTCCTTACCCTACCCTCACGCTTTTACAGCGAAGTGTTAACGCCGGGAAATGTGTGTACAATACAAAAACGGAGACGGCGTGCGGAGTAGGTTCCGTAGCACCAGGCGTTCCACAGCGCGAGCTGAAACTCGGCAGTATCGAGAAGTGGTCGATGAACGGAGCGCAAGAATGCAGCCGAACGAGCGAATAGACAAGCAGGGGAATTCACCGTCGCATTTTACGGCGGCTTGGAGCGAGCAGCAGCGCGACGCGTGAGAAGGCGGATAAAAGCCATTCTAAACCGGAAAGGCGGATCACAGAGCGAAGCGTCTCAAGCAACTCTGTCTCAAGCGGCAGTATTACAAAGCTCTTCGACGGTTGCGGGCGTCGTCTGCTACTGCGATATTGTGCGCCGCAGCATCGCTCTGGGACAAGGCCGTCTGACTTTCTGCGTACCGTTTGGGCCGTTTTTTATCATTTTCCTTGTGAATCCTGCCACTCCGCTCATGGCTGGAAAAGCTGGTGGTAGGAATGGGGTGGGACTTTTGCGCTTCCACACCACGCCGAAAAATCACGCGAAAAGAGAACGATCCTGTCACCGCGCATTCGTGGCGACGTCATATCTTTGTGCATATGGGAGTCTGAAATACGTGAGCGAATGACTAAAGAATAGCCTCAACGTTACTTAGTGAGCACGTATACATGCGTTCCGAATCGACGTTGGTTTTATATTGATCATTCGCGCCAATGTCGAGCTTGGTCGCGTTGTGGTGACGCCATGCACGGGTGTACACAGGCAGTTGTAGTATTCCATTCCGTTATTTCGATCGGTTCTACACACTTATAACCGTAACAAAGCCGCCGAAGGTTTGCATGGTACGGCATGGGGACTTTCTTTAGAGTGCGTCGTGCATTCCATTTCCCCCTCCCCCCTTACTTTCCGTGAAAGTTGTACGTGACCTTGTGTTTATCAACTACTAGACAAGTACACCGTAACCGATATTACGAGCGGTCTTGGAAGAGTAGTGCGAGTTTTGGGGTTGTGCGTGCCTGCCTGTGGGTTCGACTGTGCTTATCACTGTTGCACAAAACAATTATTCCACCCTCGCTTTTTCCCCTGGTGGCCTGGAGCCCCTTTCCTGTCCGTAACGGCTGTTCGTTCATTTTTTTACGTGCTCAGTGCTGCCCATTGCGGTATGTGAAGGGTTTAGTTGTCGGCCTCGACCCTATATTCCCCTCCCCCCCCCCCCCCCCCCCCCGCCCCCAAGCCTACTTTGTGTCTTCTTTAAGTGGCTGGGGGAAAACTGTTTACTCTATATAAAGACACGTCAATTTTGAACAATACACACATCAGTATTTCATCCTCAGAAAGTACAATTGCCTTTTTATAGTATATACAAACCACCAGTTTAAAACTGAACAAATCGTGCCATTGACTTACACGATGCATTGACGTTTGATATGGTGGTTCCACAGTTCAAGCAAAAAGTTTCGTTTTGGATTCGCGGAACGATTTGCAAACCATGCCACTCAGAAGGCAGATAAAAAGATAAAGCCTGCTGGGATTTGAATCAGTGACTTTGAATGGGTGGGCGCGATGTTTTAATACACTGCGCCACGTAAAGACTGGAAGAGACACGCAAATAACCTGTATACTACATTGAGACCAACCCTTTGTGTTACATCAGTGTTTTCTACCTGATTTCAAGGATTCCTGGCTGGTTAACTGATTCTTTCTTGAATGACAGTTGCGCAGTAAGATTCCGTAAAGCCACCACCATAGCTGACTTCCAGCAACAGCACTGTTGAGGCGGCGACTGCGATTTCGCCCTGCGGAAATAGTGCTAGCCGTGCTTTTGTTTTTGCGCTAAAAACTTTGGTCGATATTGATTCCTTATCACCTAATAAACCTTCTGTAACTTTTCTTCAACTCTTAAGTGAGCTTATATTTTCTACAAACGTTGTTGGTCGCACACGAATATGCAGTTTGGAACTCCAGCAAACGAATTGTCTCCAAAGCGAACGGCCGAAGCGTCGTAAGCTGAAATACGGATCGCATTAGCGCTAGTGTTGAGTTGTAGGAATTTCACAGAACAGAGCCGCATTCATTACGGCACGAATGTTGTCGGGGCGCAGTTTTCGCTTCTCGCTCGATTCGCGACGACCTTTCGGCCGATCGGTTTGTCTGCGTCTTCGGTCAGCGAGCCAGTCAAACCACGCGGACTTTCGATCGGCCGGCGTGTTCGTGTCCCCGTCGGCGTCGTGTGACAAGGCGGTCTGCCAACTTGAAAGTCGGCGTCGCCGTCGTGTCGTCGTCGTGTCGACCTAGCCAACGCGTCTTAACAAGAAGCGTGGTAAGAGCAAAAAAAGATAAATATGAACGAACACGATAGCGCTAAGCGTGCTGCAGAAAGTGCTAATTAACCAAAGGCGCCACCGCGACCGGTCGACGCAGAGCACACGACGCTCCTCTGCGCCGGAAGTGAGAGAAAAGGCCGTCTAATTGCAAGATTTTTGCTTCGTGACGCACTTAAGAGAATGATGGCGGAGCCCAAAAGCACTCAGGAAAGGGCGGGAACGCGGCAACAAACTTTGCAACGAAAGTGTGAGCTTTCCGCTGCACGTAAAAGTGTTAGACTTGGCACAGATGACGTTGACCACCCAACCTAACGATTGGGCTAGTTCATTTAGTGTGCTCAAAACGCCTTTCAGGGCCCCTCTAAGTGGACAACCGTTCGAGACTCACCATAGTGGCTGAATGGCTACGACGCTGCCCTGCCATGAGGAATATTACGGTTTTTAGGAGTGGTTTCTGCATTACCGATAGCCCGGGTGTATAGATTTCCGCGTACGATAAGTGTCAGGCTTCTGAATTAACCCGGAACCTCGTACTGAGTTCGGGCATCATAGCTGACGTGTTGCTTCGACCAATCGCGGGAATTCCATCTAAACGAATAATAAAACAATCATAATCATCAACAGCCTGTTAAGGTCCCCTGCAGGACGAAGGCCTCCCCCACTGACCTCCATCCTAACCTGTACTGCGCTGCCAAAGTCTGTTGTTTGCCCCCGAAATTTCTTATTTCCTCTCTCCATCCAGTTAATGGCCTTCCTTTTCTAGTCCCGTCTCGCTGTATCCGTTCTGTTACCCTCATGGTTCATCTGTTGTCGATTCGTCGCGATATATAGCCAGCCCAAGTCCATTTCTTCTTTATTGAACTGTGATATCTTCTACTTGAGTTTGCTCCCTGATCCACGATGCTCGTTTCCTGTACCTAAATGTTACTCCTATCATTATTCGTTCCATGGCCCGCTGGGCCGGCCTTAGTTTGCTTTCCAGTTGTTTCGAAAGTTGCCCAGTTTCCGCTCCATACGTCCTCACCGGCAACACGACTGGTTGTATACTATTCTATTTAGGGATAGGGGGAACTTACTCTTCATTATTTGTGAGTGCTTGCCGAATGCACACCAGCCTATTCCTATTCTGCGCCAGATTTCTTTCTCGTGGGGACGAAAGCAATTCCCCTCTTCCAGAAATATGAGTTATCCAGTCAAAGATTAATATAAATGGATGTTTTCGTATGCACCCATATAAAAATCTGAACACGCAACACGCTTAATCTAGAAAATGAGCAGTAAAATTCACCCCCCCCCCCTCCTTAAGACAGTTTTACCTGAAACACAAAACCAAACCATAAACAAAGTTCAGGAGTACAAACGAACACAACCGCCGTATGTTTATTTTGTTTGTTTCAAACACACCGCGGAGCCGCTCCACGTCAAGCGATAATCCAAAATATAGTCAGAATTTACGAAAATATCTCGGTATTGTGTTAAGTCATAGAAACTGTGCATGTTCTGTGAATGGCTTTTCCTACGTACCATCTATGCGTCAATTCTTGTGCACTATTTTTTTCCCTCTTCTTAGCTCTCTCGGCATCTTCGTCATGCTATATCCTGTCATCCTGACAATATTTGCCTTCACTACGGAGGATTTGGATCATGTCACCATGAAGACAAAGTAAGTCTGTGCAGCGTAAGTTAGCTCGGTATATCGGTGGTCTCTGGAAGCAAAGGTATGCAGCCGCACGAGTGTCGTGCCAGGTTGAAAGTCAACAATCCGTATGGCCCCATACACGAGATTGGACACACGCACTCTCGTTTTACGAAAATGGGATGCACAATGCGAAGTTTTCAGTTACAGAATAGTGATGTCTTCTCAGCACCGACTGGACGACACTGCTTAAAGCTTACTAGATGGAGCGTGAACCACAACGGTTCTATTTCAGGCATGTTACATAGGGAATAGATTTAGCTTTTCAGCGCACCCAGTAGCGTATATCCATGTCTTGTGCATGCTCGCTTATTTACGGTGTGCTCAGCGCAGCCACGCTAAAGGTGCAGACGTAGCTGTATTGTTCCGGTGTCCTTTCAGGCCGGACAACTTCATGGACCTCGTGGTGACTCTGCCTGTGATCTGCTTCGCGTACCAGGTGGGTGTTACGCAGCGCACCTCTAGCTGCGCCGCTTGGGTTTCCGCCGGGTTTGTGTGGGTGGTGGCGGGGGAGGAGGGAGTGTTGGCAGGTAGGTGTGCGTCACGGAGCAAACGAATATAAATTACTTGAAAGATGCACTGCCGTCATTATACGCATGAGAAGGAAAAAAATGCAACATATACGGGAACGCTGTTCCCGTATATGCACAAGCGGTGACGTAATGTTTTTTTTACATCGAAGCAGTGTACCGCCCAAGTACACTGCTTCGAAGCAGATACTCCACCCCAAGTGGCTCGAATGTATTCGGCATCCGTAGACGAAGCCATCTGGGGCAAAGACAATTTTGTTGCGAATACTGTGTAACTGTAACCCATATATCTTGGGGAAAAATCAATATTGCTACTGGCTGCTGATACGACTCTACCACTCGATGTATATATAAAGGAATATAGATATTTATAGAGTGAAGGAATATAGATATTTGTGAGTGTGGATAAACGAAAGGGATAACTACTAAAGAACTCACGAGGAGCAACTTAAGGGCAAGGGAAAGCGAAACGCAGCTCTATGCTTCATTATAATGAAGCATAGAGCTCTGTGGGGCTATAACAAATATGAAGTAATGAGAGGAATGTGGAAAGGAGTGATGGTTCCTGGTCTCACATTTGCGAATGCCGTGCTCTGCTTAAAATCAGACGTTCTAGCAGGCCTTGAAGTGAACCAGAGAACCGTAGGCCGTTTGGCCTTAGGAGCGCATGGAAAAACAACTAACGAAGCAGTGCAGGGAGATATGGGCTGGGCGTCGTTTGAAGTTCGAGAAGCGCAGAGTAAAATATGTTTTGAGAGGAGGCTGAGAGCAATGGATCAACGTAGGTGGACAACTAAGCTTTTTAGGTGCCTATACTTGAAAAGCGGGGACACGCAGTGGCTAAGGAAGACTAGAATGCCAACGATGAAATACGGAAAGAACGGTGGAGAATCCAAAACAGCCAAGGTAACCAAAAAAGGGGTAAGGCAGATAGAAACGAATAAATGGAGAGAAAAAAATGGAAGCTAAAACGTCGTTAGAGATGTACAGGGCTGAGAAATTGAACATCAGAAAGGAAAATTTCTACGATAATTCCCAGGGCAGTGCTTTGCTTTTTGAGGCTAGACCAGGTTGCTTGCGAACTAAGAGCTTTGTGGGGAAGTATTCACAAAATGATGGGGTATGCGTGGTCTGCGGATAAGAAACAGGAACTATGCGGCGCACAGTGTTAGAATGCGAGGGTATCCATCCAAATCTACACGAGGGAAATATTCAGCCCTAGGATTTAAGGGTAGCACACAGGAAGTTAACTTCAAGGCTGTCCAGGCGACGAAAAGATTAGAATGCTGGTGGACGAAAAGCAGAGAGGGGAATATTGCCTAGGACAGTTACCACCTGTAACAGAAAAAAAAAAGTATTTTGTGCCGAATTTTTTGTGCCTGCCCTAAGCAGCGCTAGTATTAAACCAAGAGTATAAAACATAGGTACATTAGTCCTTTTTGGTAAGATGACCTGTCATCCCCACGCTACAAAGGGGAACCCAATAGCAATCATCACCATCGGTGGGTTTTCCCTTCTTCCCCAGGAAAGGTAGCCTCCAACCGCTGACGTTTAGCTACCGATTCGTAGAATTTGCGCGGCGACGATGCTGGCGTTCTCAGGCGTGCGCCCGTTGACGTTCGGGCCGACACAATAAGACCACCGCTACGCTTTTTCAGGAAATTTCCCACTAGGTGGAATTGGGTTTAAGTTTTTTCCAGGGCTTCACTCTAGCCAGCTATTGGTAAATGTCGGACGTGTACCGAGCCTAGTTATTCGGAACCACACGCTAATTGCCGGGGTAGCCGTAACAGTTTATCTGAACTTTGGGAGGAGGGGGGTGTAGAGATCTGCAATCTCTATTAGGCTAGGTGCTGCTCGATGTTTCTCCGTCCCCTTCGCTTTTATCGCAGAGGCAGCATAATTGCATCACCTCTGTTGCAGAACTGCCACGTTACTTGCCTGTGTTGCCCTCATTGTCGAGGACTGATGTCTGAGTTCCTTTGAAAAATAGCGTTATCACCTGCGCTCGTCAGAGGCCCCTATCGCGGCCTTTGCTCAGAAGTTGCTAATCGAGGTTCATTCATCTTTTAGGCCTGGTTCAGACTGTTGCCGCAACTGTCGTAATGACTTTGAAGAATCACGACATTTCACGTCTCAGCCAACCGAACTGCGTGACATGCCGTCGTTTTAGGTCCGTAGGTCACTATATGGCTTTTATGTCGGTAGTCGGAACCAACGCCGCCTGTAAAAACATTGCCTAACGCGTGAGCGAAAAATGGCCAAACATCCATTTTCCAGTTGCTCTCTCCTACCCTTTACCGCTCCGCAGCCTTCTTCCGTGCTTTCATGTCCGCCAGCCAGCGCCGCTTGTAGGATGCAAAATAGTTGAGTTTGTGTAGCGTTCCCCAGGCGGTGCTCCTACGCCTTCTTGTTTTTCACCATGGCTATCGTATTGGTACGTCACTGATTAAACCGCCGGCGCCACGGCGCACGCAGAAGCACTTGTGCTGCAGCAGGCTGATGCCGCCTTTGCGCGCTTACCTATTTAGATCATGGGCCCCGACATTTTCTGAGTGGCACATTCCCCCCTCTGTCCCCTCCGCATTTCGGCCTTGTTTTGTCCACGCTGTTCGCATTCCTCATAGGTATGTTAATATGTAAAACAAAAGAAGAAAACTATAGAAAAAATGAAATGACATCTTTGCTTGCAGGCTCTTTCTTTTTCGTCTTGTTTTTCGCCGGCGTATAACACGACCCGAAAAATATTTTTAGCTACGCCACTGCTCCTGGTCCTTAAGTAAGTGCTATTACCACTACTACCCGCATGGTGGAAGCAAACCGCGAATCAAGCGGTGTCAAGCTGCAAGAATACGAAGCCGTTCAAGAAAGCAGAGAGCTGCGTCAGTCATCTTTCGAAAAATGCAGCAGGTATGAAGAGGGGGACCCGTTGGACGAAATCACCAGTGGCCCCAGAACTAACGCCCCGTCGCGACTAAAATTGGAACAAAACTGCTCTTGAAACTCAACAGGTAAGCTGACAGACACGCGTCGAAGTGGGAGCAGCGTCCGCGACTCGCGATCACTGACTTAAGGTAGGACCAGGTGGGACGTCCGCCGGCGCGCGCCACATAGCGGAGGAGTGGCTGAACTAAGCGACTCTACCCACGGCCGGGCTGGAGGAGCGGCCGTTCCCATTGGAAAGCGGGCGACGCGTTAGGCAATGTTTATACAGGCGGCGTTGCTTGAACATAGCCTTATTCTCGGAACACATCCTTCGGCACACGTGATGCACGTTGAAGGGCATTGTCTTTCAGTTTTTTTAAGCGAAAGCTTTCTTAGTGGGGCCGATGGCGTTCTGTCAAAAAACTAATGCATTCCCCATAGACCGGTTCGTCGGCCGAAAAGCTCGGATAAGATCTCTGGACACACGGCGCGTGCGTGAAACCGGGGGGCTTCCATTGCGTCAAAGCGGTTACTTGAAAATCGCGAAAAAATAAGTTCCAGATAAGACAGTATACCAATCGATCATGAAGGACTACAATAGTATACCTTTATCTCATAACCCACGTATCGGTGTACATTCAGATCGTTCATAGATGCCTATACGTAGTGTGCAAAAAAAAAAAAAAAAAAACCGTCGCATGAGTTCGTTCTTCGTTTGCGACTACGGTCTTTGAAAGTTTGGCGATCGATTGGGCGCACTTTTAGCTTTCGTGCTTCTCTCAACTTTAGGAGAAAATGGTTAATTCCTTCGAACGGGCTCGATAAACAAGCGCATGTGCATAGCTTAAATTGAAGTTTTAAGCGCTTCAATGGTCCACCCAATGTGGTAATAAAATATATAATAGTAAGTGCATGATGCAGGAGGTCTCCAAAAAATAACTTTTCTGGACAACTTTGGCAAATTTGGAAACTAAAAAATTCTACTGTTTGAAAGAACTATGTTATTCAGAAAGTTGGAACGCTCCACACCATTTTTCTAGTATTGCACAGACTATAGTCAGTTGCTACAACATTCAACCTATTTAAGAATGTGTTAGAGTTCGTGTTGCTCATTATTTTTGCACAAGTCAGTCGTGCATTTCTTACTGGCATTGCGATATATTCAAATAATGGACGAGTATATAAATGCTTGAAGCATCTTCTGCCGCCTGCATCAACATTTTCTGCAGTATATAGATCTTCATGTTTTCTCTGCTATTTGACTCCCATTTCCGTAATGTGAATGACCGCAACAGTAGGAACGTTTAAAATTTTGGTTGTACCTTCGAAACCTGTAGTAGGTTATCCGATACGGGTGAAGTGCCATTAGTTTAGTTTTTCTCGTCGGGTGGGGACATGTGTCGAAGGATTGCAGCGAGGCGAAAATGAGCTCACGGAGGTGATCGCTCTTGTTTTGCGCAGGCACACGAGGTGGTGATTCCCATCTACTCGAACATGCGCGACCGGAGGCTGGCGAACCTTGCCAAGGCCACTCTGCTCACCACGTGCCTGATGTTTGTCATCTACTCGGTGATGGGAACGATCGGTTACATGACCTACGGTTCAGCCGTCAAGCCCGACATCATGCAGATGTTCGACGCATCCAACCCGTGGGTCCTGTTTGGCATTGGAGCGCTCATCGTCAAAATGATCACCACTTACCCGCTGCTCATCTTCTGCGGCAGGTGGGGGCTCGCTTGGCGGCCGTGTATACATTATGGACGACGAGTGTGTACACGAAGCACTCCGTTGCTCTGCACAGTAAATAAGCTTTCCAGCCCAATCGTTTACTGCCCACCCTTTGTGCGTTCGTCTTTTGAATAGCCTCGTTGGAGTACAGAAAATTCAACTGAAAAAAGGCCTTGTGTATGGTCTATGCCAAAAGCCTAGCATCAAATTAACGAGCGACAGAGAGAGAGAATAACTTCAGTACGTCCCACAGCCTCGGTGTTTTCTGGAAAATTTGGTTGCCATGGCTGGCTATCGGCGATTCTCGCTAGAAGCCAAAGGGGGGTGCGGTTCCCGACGGGTGTGGTGAGATAGAAGAGAACAAGAAATGGTCGTTCGCTAAAGTATTCCATCGCTTCACTGATGTAGCAACAGATCCACTTACCAGCGATTCATGGCAGGAGTAAAACCAGCAAAAATCAATCGTGAACGAGATAAGTTATGCGCACTGCGGGATTTACCTGTATGTCTTCATCTCCATAAAATGATTGGTGTTTTAAATGTCGGGCCACGTAAACTGAAGTGAATGAGCAAGGTTAGCAGATATTTTTCTACTAGAACACACTGCGATTTTATGAAAGTGCGGGTTAGAGCATCATCGTGGATTGCTTAACTCTTTTCTGCCATCCAATTCTCGTCTTTTAGACATCTAGCCAGCCTTGAGGCAGATTTTAAATTGTTGTCGTCAGGTCCAAGGGATTTTTAATGATTGTCCTGAGTTACGGCGTATCGTTTTTTTTTTTTTTTTACTATTTTAAGTGTTGAACTTGTCGGAAAGCCTTATTGCATCGCACGTTGCATTGCAGAAGTTCGGAGTGAGAATTAAGAGCAACCAAGCCAGTAATAAATTTTGCCTTCGCCTAAAATTCTGCAAACGTGTTGTACTGCATGTATTACATTACTTCACTAAGCTTGAACCAGAAGTTGGCACCAACACGCTAATCCGAGTTCTGATTTGTATTTCCATTGAACGTGCTCTGTGGACTGCACCCCTGGAAACTTTCATTTGTCGTAGTGGCTTCTGTTGTATACCTGTTGAGCAAGCGTGCAGGAATACTGCCACTGTTACAAGGAAAATCTTTCTGCGGTCACCGGTATTGAAGTTGGAAAAGTGTCACATCAGTTGGCTCCTCATTTGTTTCTTGACCAGCAACCCTACGTTTGGCTCTCCTCAGGGGAGCCTTTGACGGCCTGTACGCGGAGATGATGAAGCTTCCAGCGAAGGAGTTCATCGAGGGAGAGCCTCGCAGGCGCGTCTTCATCACCACGGGCTGGTTTCTGAGTACGGTTGCACTGGCCACTTTTACCTCCAACGTCGGCGTCGTGATCGAGCTTCTGGGCTGCTTGGCAGCCGCCAACATTTTTATTTTTCCCGGTAAGCTTCCACGTGGGAAAAAAAATCGGACAGTCACCCCAATATAATACGACATACAGCGAGAGCTGTGGGCATATACCACTGTACTATCAATTCTTAGGTAATTCTACAGGGATTATACATCGAGCTCGCTGTAAGTCGTATCACACTGTTGATCATCGGTGAATGTTTTTACAAAGGCGAAAGGTGACTACAGAGCAACCTCTGCCGCTATTAGAGCGAAAATTCTACCACTCTACATCTTTCAAGGTCATTCATCGCGTCGCATTAACCTTCAGTTGCAGGCGGGCAAGCTGCGCCTTTCTTTCGAATGTCTTCGCTTGCTCGGGGCATCGCAGCTGCGGTGTCGCGCTACTTGACGGTGAAATGGCTGCTCACCTGCGCTCTATCTCTCAACGCCACCTGGGCCGTCTTTGCGTACGCTTAAGCACAAGCGAGCCACTTGACTAGGCGGGGGTGCAACGGCGGCTTCACTAGGCCTTGGACGGTTTGTTTTGCTACCGGTGCAGCCCCGGCTGGGCTGTTGTGCGGGCCCTTCAGAGCAAGCGAAGGGATCAGTCCAATCATGTATTAGCTGTAGCTAGACGGCAGGCTGCGAAATCTCTAGCAAAGGTTCACGAAACACTGTGCGCATAATCTTTGCTTTCGCTCGTGCCAACTAGGTTTAGAAGTGTTGCACTGGACCCATTTTTTTTTTTTTTTTCTGCTGTTCCAATGTCTGCCTTCTTTTCGCTGTAGCAGACCTCTGTGTGCTTGATGGCACGGGTGCCGTTGACCCTGGTGATAGCAGGTCTCTGCAAGCACAGTTATTGAACGCCGGTGGGCGCGCGTCTGTTGCAGTTGCAGGGAAGGCCATGCTGCGCGTGAGGTCAGTTCTCAACTGTCGCATCCCGGCGACAAAAGAGCGCAGTTTCCGGCTTTCCGGCTGGAGCGGGATCAAGAGCAAGGCAACTCGGGTAGAGAGAAACCGACGTTAGACGACTCTACAAAATATTTAAAAAAAAAGGGGGGGGGGGGGGGGGGGCTTGCGGTTTTTGTCAGTTTCTCATCAGTAATGCTCGCGTGGTTCTGCTATCAGAAGTATGCAAAAGGACATTTAGAGGTGGCCTAAATAATTTTTCTCGCAGCTGTTAACTGAGTCCCTCTAAATCGTTGCCATATGAGTATTACTAGGCGTATGATAATTAATAGACAATCGATATGGAGAGCCTATGGCTTGAAGGAGACGCTTCGGGCAAGGTTACGCCTCGAGTGCCTTTCTGGTAGCCGCCGGATGTCTGGTAAAACTGTTGTGAGACCAGTTGTACAGCAAATTTGCTGAGTGAGTTATGCCACGATTGCCCGGTAGGATAAAACTATGACCATGTAAGCTTCAACGATGATTAGATCGCAACTATGACAAATGGTAGGCAGGCAAGGCTAGTTTTTTTTTTTTTTTTTTTTTTTTTTTTTTTTTGCATTGCCGCGGTCACGTGTATACTGCAGCGCACCATTCATTTTGGTTCGGTGGCGGCGGCAACGCAGAGCATGATTTCACCTGTCCGCCGTACCTTTCATTTCGTAATTTCTATGTCAACACTTACTGTTGCATAAGGCCTACCACTCATCGGCGCTAAGGTGAATGCATTTCATGCGCTACGGGACCGAATAAATAAAAGGTCATCTCGGGGATTCCTTTTACCGCTCAGACTTCCCGCTTTGCATCGGCAATTTTAACTCGTATGTGGAACAGAAGTGTTACGTTATCCTTTAAAATGCAAAACGAAACCTGTGTTAACATGGCCACAAAGCAAAACTTGATGGGATTTTTTTACTACAAGAATAACAGAAAAATCCACAGTACACCAGGTTCGGTGGACAGACAATGATGTATCTGCGAGCCGTCACGGGGTGTTACCCACATCTTGTAAACGGCTGAAGAAATGGCAGTTTGCCTAGTGGCCAAACGTGGTGTCACGTCGAAGCTCTGAGCTAATGAGAAATCGTGGCGCTAGAGTGAATTTGAAGGCTTAGCTTCGGCGGTAGGGCATTTTCGGTGTCGTATGCGTAAAGTGCATACTATGTGTAAAACCGCCTCTCCTGCCTGCAGGTCTTTGCCTCCTCGGAGTGTTCCACCAGAAAGAGAGGTTTGGTGTGCAGCGTCCTGTGCTGGTGTTCGTTACCGGCGCCTCCATGGTGGTCATTGGCAGCTTCCTCTTCGGCGTGGTCCTGGTCAACACGATCATGCAGGACATTACCAAAGGCGGCACTCATCACTTGCTCTGCACGTGACTAAGCCCGTCTGCGGTACCGCGGGACAGTGTACATTTTGTATAGGGGCGTGATATGAATGCGCCGCATTTTTACGTTTTACGCTTTGAAGATCTGTAACTTAAACGCTGTATGAACATTCCGATTTTACTGCTTTAGCTTAATCCTTGTTTTGGTCGACACTACACCAAGTATGATGAAAATAAAATGCGATCGTGCCACGGTGTTCATCGACGGTAATCTTCTTTGCTCTTTTTTTTTTTTTTTTTTTTGAGGCTCGTGACGGCCAATTTATGTGGTTCTTGGGCAGTCAACGAAGCTTTCTAGAGCCTCAAGGTATGCGAAGCTTTCTCAAGAAACTTGCTGGTCCCAAGTTGAACTTAGCCGCATTATTTCAACTTGTAGAAACCACAATAGTATAAAACTGCGGACTAAAGGACACGTTTGAGGAGGTGATTTCGAACGCTCATTTGGCGTAGTGCACTGCAGCTCGCTTCACAGGGAGTGAAAACAAATAAATCTACGATAGCAGTGCCAGCATTGCATGCGATTTGTAACAAACCATTGCATGCAGAACACATTCTTCCTAGCCATGTAGCACTCCATTTCTGCGGTAGGAATGATTGTGCCTCCACAGGTGGGCGCAGAAAGTACGTAGCTTCTCGCTCAAAATCTGGACGGTTATTCTCCAGGAAACAGGAAGTACATGTCTACAAATTTTTCTGATGGAGGCGAAAAGCAAAAACGCCCGTGTGTACGAGATTTCGGCGCACGCTAAACATCCCCAGGTGGTCAAAATTAATCCGGAGCCCTCCACTATACGGCGTGCCTCATCGCCTGCGTTGCGTCGGCGCGTTAAACCCTACAATCAAGCAATCAATGTCTACAAATTCTGAGCATATAACGAATATTTCGTCTCGGTAGTTTGCTCCGCGAAATTTGATAAAATCGGTAACTGAACAAAGGTTCTGCGCCCGTCCTATCGATGGGACTACCATTTTGTCCTCGTTTCCACTGTGAAACCCTGTAACGCCAGAAGATTGACCAACTGGATATGCCTATGGGAAATTCCTTAGTTAAAGAACACCCAGGCCGCACCATCGCAGGAGGGAGAAACCTAGCCTCACTAGCGGTTCCTGCTCCCGGGAACCAGCTCTCACTGATGGTTTTGTGGGATTTGCGCGAATGAGTTTGCCAGATTTTTGTAACATGCCCTGTAATAAAAGTATCAAAAATAAGGGATGGGGCTTCAACCATATTTTCTCCCCTTTCGCTCGTAGTAAGACCCACTTCCGAAAATGTCCTTATTCGCGAAGGTAGAATTAGATGTCCGGTCATTTGCTAGAGGTTGGCTTCAAAAATACACGAGGGGAGGAAATTAATATTCTATCCGTTGCCCCACCCGGCAAGGCATCGTCGCGTTTCTGCAATGACGCCACGGACCCAAGACCTCGTAGGCTGTTGCCTACAGCAGAAAGCAGTTTTAACGTGAAGTAGACGGGGGGGGCCGTCAAGGCATTGGTCAAACTCCGTCTGTCCGCTGCATAGGGAGCGGCGGGACTTTGCTGAGCGAGAGGGTTAAGCTCGGTGACTGCTGCAAACACCCTCTCTTTCCACGTGACATGTTTTATCTTAGCCTCCTAATAATCCGGCCTCTAAGAGGGTTCGCACGGAAGCATCAAAGTCATGTAAAAGCCTGATATTTAGCAAACCACAATAACTTTCGCCAATCCCTCGTTATAGGATCTCTAGAATCGAAAACATGGTTAACAGCAGGTATTTAATGTACTAGATTTTCGAATCCGTTGGCGGAAGTAATTGCAAAGCGAAGTTCCTCCGGAAGCATGCTTACAAAAATACGCAACATACGCGAGTCGAGCTAGTTAGCTAGCTGAACACGTGTGGCCAGAATATAATTATATTTCGACGCACCATACCCTCGACACTTCCCAGGGAGTAATTTCCTAAATAGATCCCTGAAGAAACTGAATACCTCCTCGAAGGCATGCGTGACGGTGTGGCAGCAGTAACTATAATTGCTGCCAGACGTGGTGGCAAATAAATCAAGACGAAGAACATTATTCTGGCCTTCAACAGAAGCAGTCTACCTCATTCCGTGAACGTAGCTTCCCTACGGGCATGGTACAAACCAGAGAGTTCCATGCTAATATATACTATATAGGGAAACCTGTCGCTGCAGTCGCGGCCCGTCGTGGGCGGTGCCATTGCCGCTAGCGGCGTTCCTCGCCTACTTGGCTTAGCTAGCCATACGGCTTATTTTTTGTCTCGAAGCCAAAGTCAACAAAAAAAGGTAACATATTTTCTTGTTCATCGTGCATGAAGCTTCTACATAATCACTGACAAATTTATTTGGGAGGTTAAATTTTACAATAACAAAACAAATTTCATGAACCTTCTACAGTTATATTGTTGCTTTTTTGCAGCCAGAGTCAACTTTTCAGCGTGTTCATGAGTCATGCCAAGGACAAGTGGAACGTGCCTGCCCGGTACAGGAAGAAACGCTCGCCGAAGCGCGGCTCCCCTAGACAGTGGCGCCAGATTTCCCTCTAGTATATATTAATATAAAACTATGGTACAAACAGAAGGGAAAGCCGACTTGGGGGAAATGTGCTGCGCACGAACACCCCAATGAGAACTGCAGTGGCCAGGTATCAAAATGGTCTAACACCACAAATGCAGACACAGCCTACTCAAGTGTATGTCAAGCATTCGAAGATCCTCCTTCGAATCCTCCATAAACGCAGAAAACGTTCCCTTTCCCAAAGCGCCGAAAAACACTAATCATTTCTCTAGGATATGCCGACACAGCTCGCATGTCGATGGCGTTTCATCAGTTCTTGGTGGCGACCCAAGTCAGCGAGGCTGCCTTTGCCCCGCCCCCACCCCAATGGGCTGCTCAAGGAAGCACACGAAACCGCCGCCCTGACTGCGCTGCCATTGGTTGCTGTGGGATCCAGCAGCACTGTAGGCGGAGAGCCTTCCGGATGAGGAATTGGAAGTCGGAAATACGTGATGGCGATCACGGTAGTTTGCTGGAAGAATTTCGCTCTGGATGACTTCCTCCATACAGTACGCAGAAAGTTGCTTGATAGTAAATAACGAAAGAAATTTGTCTCATAATCATGCGCAGCTCGAATTTGTTCAGCTAGCGTTATCGGTTCGCCTCGCCCCGGCCCGACTGATGTGGCTGCGATTAATTGTCATTACACCTTATAGCGAAGCATATACGTGCGAAGCCAGCCTTGTCGTACTCCGTTACGTCTGGTGTGTGCATAAATAGCCCGCCTTGGTCCCCAGTTACGAAATACAACTGCGTGCTAGAAAAGCTGTTGCATTTAACCCGACGTTGGTCCAGTCCCGGGCACGCGATCTGACAATGATCCATACGCGTCATAATGGACTGCTACGATTCGTTTAACATGCAGCAGAATCTCGGACAGACGGACATTTATAAATTTTCCTTCCCATCACTCCACCCAAAACACGGGAATCGTACTCATGACCATGTCCCAACGCCGCACTCACCGTGCCACCGTTAATAAACCAATTTCGGCGTTTTAATAGCGAAGCTGTTCAGCAAATCGTATTTTTTCCTGTCCACAGTTAAAAGTACCACGAAATTGCCGACCGCCGCGGGCACGTGAGCGGAGGCCTCGCGGCGACCGCTCGGCAGTTAACAAAACCAAGAAAATGCCAAGCGCTCGTGTCTGCGTGCCTCGCGATGCACGCGAGCCTCCGCGGTGGAAGTTTGTCAAGCCAAGCATACCCACTTATGGAGATTGGCCGAGATTCGATGCTGCTGGTTCTGATGTTTTGGGCTCCGTTAGCTCACTCGCAGCCGCCGCAGGACCACCCTTGTTTCTTCCTTCGGTCCTTTTTTTACGTCTTCCTCTTATTCTTCTTGCGACACTCCGCTGCCAGCACGCTGACCAGCTGCGTAGCGACGCGGAGTCGCTCTTGCAGTTGCTGCATCCTCCTCTGTCCTTCGTCTTCCCCGTCATCGGAGTCAGTGGACGGGCTGCCACCTGAGGGGGACTCTGACGTCCAGCTACTGTCCGAGTCGGCATCGTCGTCTGCCTGTGGCAACGGTTTCCGTTTCTTCCGCTCGATCTCGCCAGGCATCTTGGTGTACCGCAACTCAAATATAGCCTGCAGCTTGGTGGCCATGGCAACTACCTCGTGTCCTGGAGGGTTGTATCTGTAGCAGTCAGTAAATACCAACCGCATGTCCCTTGCAAACTCTTCGGGCCTGTCGTACTCCCCGTTGTCCATCCTTTGCTTGACCCTGCCCATGTCCATAGGGTGTTTGATGACCTCATAGTAGTCACGCAGCCCAAGAAGATTTGTAACGGGTTTGAGGAAGGGCCACGCATACTGGTTCACCAGCAGCTCCTCGAGGATAGAGTCACAGTACTTAATTTGCTCGGTGAGCTGCTTTCCCTTTCGTTTGGAGTTGCGTCGCGACTCGCGGGGTGTAAGGCAGCCGGTCGCCGTCGCTGCGCGTCGAAACTTCCGATCGTCTGGCCTCCGTAGACCACCCTACCGCGGTGCGGAAAAGGGGAAGTGGTGCCAGTGGCGTTGTGGTCGTCGAATTTTCCTTCCTCTTCACAGCAACTCTGATTTGCTCGGTGAGCTTTCCCTTTCCTTTGGATTTGTGTCGCTCGGTGTAAGCCAGCCGCTTACTCGATTTCCAGATGGGCCGGTCACTGTCACTGCGAGTCGAAATTTCCGATCGCCTGGCCTCCGTAGTCCATCCTGCCGCGGTGCGGAAAAGGCGCAGTGGTTACAGTGGCGTCGTGGTCGTCGAGTTTTCATTCATATTCACAGCAACTTTCGCCTTGGAGGCGGCCGGCTTCGAGAGGGCCATTTGCAGGAGTAACGGTCCGGCTTTGGAGTCGACGAGCGCCGTTGTTGCTGACATGCACGAACGCCACCCAGTGACGATGACGCCACCGTAGATGATAGGGCCCCCTCGTGTGGGATTTGCCAGTCAGAAGTGCGGGAGCGTTTGCGCTGCTTGAATAGTTTATAGCCGCAGGTATACACTCTCGCCTCGGCCCTGCATGCCGGGTGGAGCATGTGGCGTAGATGGACGAGCGGGGGGGGGGGGGGGGGGGGGGGGGGGGGTCTGTTTCGGTGTCGGAATACCCCCCCAAATTTTCTCAGTGCTGGATCGCCCTCCTCTCCCTTTCGACCTTTTCCCCCCATGCCCGTAACACACCTTAGCGGTATATTAAAATGTGAAAACGGAAAGAAGAGTGTCAGTTTGTTGACAAAATGGTTACTCATCTGAATGCCGCATGGCGCCACTAAGCTGAAAAAAGTGACAATGATATTGTTAGATATTGTTGCACGTAACCTCTATCTCTTTGTATTGTTTATCATGACGGTGTTTAATTGGATTAGATTGGATAAACATTATTTAAGCCTGCAGAACGACGTTCTTACACGCGCGAGGCGGGCCTCGACGTCGTCGTGGTGGTTAGCGACTACTCAGCCGAGAAGCGATCTCGCCGTTGCCGACTCGCTAGTCTCATGCCTTTCGAGAGGCCGCATGGACCTGCTGGATGGCCCAGTGTTGATGCAAGTAGGTGTAGCCCCTTGCGGCTTCTTCAAGCCGTGGCGGGATAGTTCTTGACGTTGCTTCATCGCGGCGTAGAAAGCACTCTAGTTAGAGGGCGTGAAGGTCGATGTGGAGGGGGTAAAAGGGGTGGATGAACATAACTGTATACAGCGAGAAAAGGAACTGAGACAATTGGTTCCCTTCTTTTAAATGCAGAGCATTTGTATAACTCACGATGTCACCCGTGCGTCGGCGTCCGCAGCAGCCAGCCTCCCCCTACACTATAAAAAGAAAAAGAAATAACAGTTACCGCGGCGCCTGGTTTCGATCCCACGACCCTGCGGGCGGAACGCAAGGTACATGGTGCTCTACCCACTGCGCCACAAAACAACACAGAATCAAAGGCTACGAACGCGCCTTATATCCTTGACTCCATTCAAACTACGTCGTCAGCGGCGTGCGTTGGCGACTCAGCGGCGTGCTAGCGGCGTGATAGCTGCGTGGTGTACACGTGATAGCACCAACCCCCCAAACACTAAACGTTACCGCAATACAACCACCCCCTATAAAGCGGGTTGGCGCGGGCTCCACTCCAGTCAACTCCTGCGCTCTCTTCTCTTGCGTTCGTCGGCGGTCGCAGTTGATAAGCGATGGAAGCAAGACCTTCAACTAGTACCGCGACGCAATCCAACATCAGCGTCGCGGAACCAGTACAAGACATCGTACCATCGTCTTCGTCGACGTCGGCAGAAGACAAGGCGGCGAGGCGGCGCGCTGCCGACGCCGAACGCAACCTACTTACGTCTCTCTCTCTCTCTCTCTCTCTCTCTCTCTCTCTCTCTCTCTCTCTCTCTCTCTCTCTCTCTCTCTCTCTCTCTCAAACCCAACTACCACCACCAACAACTACCACCAACAACTACCACCACCACCACCACCACCACCAACCCTACGCCACGTAAACGACCCCAATGCTCTGCATTTACTCGTGTCCCTCGCGCGGGGGCATGCGACGGAGGCTTTTTCGCCATTCGCTTTGACCAGGGTGCTGTTTGCTGTTATGCCAGAGCGGCTGGCCCAAATGCGTTGCACGGGGCAACGCCCGACAGCGGGGCCGATTCACGCCTCATCCAAACCAGATCAAACCGCCCGCGGTGGACAAGCTGAAACACGCACCGCCGCAGAGGCGCCTCTCCTTTTACCCAGATCCTGCATCGGGTGAACGCCCGCAACGGGCTTGTCGCTACTCGCCTGCAGGCGAGGTCACGGAGACGGCGTGGGCGTCACCCTCCCTTTCCCCATTCGGGCGGCGCGGCTGACTCACCGCTTCGCTACCATTCGTCGGATTTTAAACTTCAGCCAGCGAAAGCCCTGATTGGAGCGATTCAAACTTCTCGGGGCTCCAACGACCTTCCGGGGGTATAAAAACCCGCCCGGATCGAGTATCGTCGGCTTTCTCCGGCGGCATTCTTCGGCACCAGTCTCTTCGGAGGCACCGAGTGGAGAGGTGCTGTCGCTTTTGTGCGAGCCATGTAACGTTTGCTTACCCTTGTACATACTGTATATAAATGTTACTTCAACTTTTCGTCGGCTCGAGAACTTCATCGCTGTGCTCTACGCCGCGTCGATAGCGGACGGAGCAAGGCACCGCCGCTACACCGGTGGCTGCGCTGGGATGGCCAGTCGCAACAGTGGTGGCTGCGGTGAGCGCGCCCAGTACCAACAGCGGAGACAGCGTCGGGAAGGCTGATTCCCAACTTCGGGTGACGAGCTGGATGCGAGTCACAACCTTTGTACCAGCGGTGGGATGGTCATTCGCAACCTTGGCGGCAGGGCTGGGAAGGTCATTCCCAACAGTGCTTATTTCGCGGAAGTTTCTGCTCGTACATAACTATTCTCTTCACACTTGGTTGGTTCACCTCGTCTTTCGAACAAAGCGGCCGCACAACAGACGGGACGGAACGAGAAGACAAACACTTCCGCTAATTATTCCCGCCGAATGTTTGTCTCCTGGTGCAGTTCCGCCTGTTACGCTGCCGCTTTCTTTCGAAGTTATGTACCAACAGCTCAAGTTTCAACTCACATCGTCCGTCACCGCTCTGTTATGGGAGTCTTCAGTGAAGCATGTCGAGGCAACTGACATGTCTCGAAGCACGCCTGTGCCACTTAACTCGTCCACAGCGTATTAGTTGACGTTGACCTTTGCGCAAGCACGTGGTAAACTGAAAAATACGGGAGGCTCCACCATATGGTGTTAAAGTTTCTACATCCACGAAATCAGCCGATGTAAATAATAGTGCTTTCTCACTAACGAAACAACGACCTACCTATACGGGCGCACAAGAAAGTGCTCTTTCACCAAGACAACGCAGCGTCAAGCAAATCGACATCGCAATGAGAAAAGCGTCCATGGGGATAACAGCGCAAGACTAGACGCAAACCGGACAACGCGAGGGCATGCACAAGTGTTGTCTGACAAAAAACGCATGGATTTGGCTTTCAACTGGTTGCTCACGCCCCAAATTGTCCGAATTGGTACGCGTCTGATCTCTCCTAAGACGACTCAACAAGCAATGGAACGGAAGATGATAGGTGTAACATTAGGGGACAAGAAGAGAGCGGAGTGGGTCAGGGAACAAACGCGTGTTAAGGACATATAAGTAGGTATTAAGAAGAAGAAACGGGCGTGGGCAGGGAAGGTAATGTGGAGGCAAGATAACCGTTGGTCATTGAGGGTAACAGAGTGGAGACCTAGAGAAGGCAAGCGTTGCAGGGGGTGGCAGAAAGTTAGATGGGTAGATGAGATCAAGAAGTTTACGGGGATAAATTGGTCGCAGTTAGCACAGGACCGAGATAATTGGAGATTAATGGGAGATGCCTTTGCCTTGCAGTGGGCGTAGATAGGATGTTGATGATGATGATGATGATGGTGGTGGTCTCTCCTCGTTCTCTATCCTGAAAATCAGCTTGACGGGTTTGGGTATCCCGGATATACTCAGAGCACTCGCACAGTGGTGGGCGCAGCATATGGAATCCTGTGAAGAGGGAACCACTCTCATCCAGCGCGTTTAGCGCTGACATACCCTGGAATAAAAGTTTTTCCTCCTCCTCCTCCTCCTCCCAGTGGTGGGAATATAAATGTATACATGCCCATCACCGCGCGAGTCTCCCGAGATCAGTGCTTACGCTCATAAAGATCTATTCCCTCTCTCTGGCTTGGCGGGGGAAAATTTTCGCCCAATAAAGATGTCATTACCATTGTCAATACGTGTTTCGCTGCAATTGACAATGCCTACTGTTGTGACCGCGGTTAAAAATTTGCAACTCGGTGGACCAATACTGTATACCCCTAATCGGAGAGGGTGTTGAGACGTAAGACAGTTGCAAGTTGGGCGAGTTGGTAAGTGTTCATAATTTATTACAGCGCGCCGGACGAGAATGACTGAAGAATAACCACAAGCCGATCGGCCTGTGGTTATTCTTCTGTCTGTCTGTGCTCAGTTATGAAATGTATTGAGAAATAAAATAATTTCTTCGCACAAAAAATGTGTGCGTCTTGCATTTTAAGATATTTATCAAACAATTAGGGCAGGAGGCCGTGTACATGGTTTGAAGTGTAATAGACGCAATTATTATAGTATATAGGAACGCCAAGAAATACAGGACCATGCTAGAGTTCGACTTATTTTTCTTCTTCCTCGTGAAAACACACACAGAAAGAACTCACTGTATGCGTTCGCTGTACATGCCAGTGCACACGCGCACACCATGATCGTGCAAGCTGCGCCTGCCTGCTCTTTAGCAGATACGCGTTCCGTGCCTGAGAGTGCCAAGAAAAAAGGGGAGGGAGCGAGGGGCGCTTTATGCTTTTCAAAGACGATAGTCTTTCTTGATCTACTTAAACCCAGAAAGTTTGGGCTGTCTGTATGTCTGTTTGTTTGTCTGTCTGTCTCTCTGTCTGTGACTCGATTCAACCACCCGGTCAAAGTGAACTGAAGTCCGGCAATAGTCTTAAATACTCACAGCCAAATCTAAACGTCTGAGTCCGGTTTATATGTTCATACTTGTCAAAATTATTGAACATGAACAAGACATTACGCCAATATAAGAAAGAAAATTAATACTGATGGTATATTTCAAGTGTTCCTTCATAAAAAAATTCATAGGTGCTTGATTTTTGCGAAATGAACAACTACATTCACTGCAGAAAAAAATCTCACTGTCGCCTGTTGTCGCCCGCGCCACTATAGCTTCTGCCGGTATTTTAAGAAATCAAGCGGCAGCAGTTACGAAAGGTTCCATAGATAGGTTCATCGTTCTGCTTGGAACGCACGTTGACTAGGGCAACGCGGTTCTATAGACGTTGAAGTAGGACGCCTCGATTCACGCGCGTCTCCGCCGTACGGCAGCGCTGGCATCCAGGCACCCCGCCTGGAGAAGTTGAACGCGTTAAATTTAGGTGAGCGGGAAAGCGAATGGAGGCATTTACTTTGCAATTGTCGACAGAGACTATCGTCTTTTGTCGACATTTGCCACGAAAGGAGCAGATACGCGGCCAATTTTTTTGGTTGTAAAAGGCTCACAGTTTCTCTTTCCTCCTGCGTTGCGAAACTGGCTGATTTTATCATCGCAGGGCGATGACGGCATCTCGGACAACCCCCCAGGAGGACACATATCACTACAGCATATACTGCCGTCCCTGCAATCTTACATTAGGGCACCGGCCAGTTTGGCCAATAACACCGCCCACATGACAGCAGTGTCCTCTACGCAACCGCAGCTTTTCACCCACCAGAACGGGTGGCGATTAAATTTGCAGGCTTTTGCTTTGGTTTTGGCAATTTAAAACCGCGCACACGCATGAACGCTTGTTTTGTGGCGTAAGTGTCGTGGTTGTTTGATACCGTGTTTGGTGTAAGCTTGTTTTGGACACATACGCCGCATTTTACGGCCACCTTCTAAAGCGCAGCTTTATAGTCCTCACTGATGCCGTTGCATGCTGCAACGATGCCGCTGCAACGATGCACTGATGCTGTTGCATACTGCGTTGCATGATTTTGAACACGAAAGTGTTTTATTCCCGGATACACGAAGATTTCGTTGACGTCATATCCGTCACGGAAGTGACGCCTGTACAACGAAGGAAGCGGCCTTGTAAAGGGTGCACCCCTGCACACAGGGTCTTCTTGCGGGGAAGCAACTTTATAAACTAAAGGATACGATTTACTTCGTGTTGTTCGTCTTCGGGTTACACGAAAATGTTTTATGTAGCGATACCCCATTTTCACTGACGTCATATTCGTCACGCAAATGACGCCAGTACACCTTTGCCGAAGCGAACCGCGAGCAGGACGTCGCTCGCCAAGCACACCCACAAGAAAGCCGTCGACCCGCAAATCATGCTCAGCTGCAGATTTCGCTGCCAATTCCACTTTCGTGTTTTACTGATTCCTATGACAGAGGAATCAACCACACTTTTTCGAACAACCCACCCTTTTTACTTTGGCGCAAACCTTTATTCAGAGCTGAGAGGTAACCGGGAAAGCCCTCTGTCACTCACCCGTGCGCTCCTCTTCTCGTAAAGCCGTGGATGCTACATCGGAACATTGCATTACATCTTTGCGGTCACAGTTGACCTGAACGTCGCATTACCTTCGCGTGGTCGTCATCACAATCTTCCGACGTACTCTATTTAATGAACGCAAGGAAACGCACGCCGCCCTCAGGCGTTATGAGGAGAAAGGGCTACCGCGAGCGGATAAAACCACTGGTCGGTTGCGATGTGAACGCTCCCGGACAGTACTCATCACACCATGTACAGAAAAGAAACTACAGAGAGCGGCCGAACTCGAATGCAGGGTGCAGCCGATATGAAGGAGCCGTATCTCAGCGGCGCTGGTCATGCGAACATTAATAAGTTAGCTCACCTAGGCACAAATTATAACATAATTCAGTAGATCGGTGTGTACGTGGCGGGTATAAAACAATATGTAGAAATAAACAGCTTCAAATCTGAGTGCATAAATGTTACCTCATGGGTACCGCAAGGTTGTTTTAGGACCGATACTATTCTCTTACACGAATGACATTTCATGTGGCATAGATAGGAGCACTACAGTACGACTTTTCGCAGATGACTGCCTAATCTATTAAGAAATACACAGTGAGGCTGTTCAGAAAACGCTTAATGACACTTGATGCTGTCAGTAATTGGTGCACCGAATCTAAAATGGAAATAAATCAAACTGAAACAGATGCTTTGTTGCTCGTCACAAACAAAAGTAAGCATGTCTTCGATTCCAGTTATACTATATGCCTTACCCGATGGTCTACCGTCAATGCAATAAAATATTTAGGTGTAACAATATCCAATAATTTAAATTGGACGGCCCATTTGGAAAACGTTTTTAGAGCGTCTATTTCGCCACAGGGCATAAATAAGAGGCATGAGTTGATGATGAGGACAGTTGATTAGATGGATGAAGTCTAGGAAGGAACAATGATGGGGCCCACATATCCATGCGTTGTATATGGATGCGTCGTCTACACGGCGGCCCGTCGCCACAGGATATCCCAGTCTCGTAGGACGCAAAGTGAGGCAAGGCCACAGCAAGTGGTCTATGTCAGCTATGGCATCGCTGCGGTGGCAAACTGGGCAACCGGGGGTTGTAAAACAATCTCGGAAGTGAGGCCATTGGTGGGCCACGGCGGGGTATAAGGCCACCCCCACCCTGACCCTCCTCAGCCTGAACCTCCTCGGCACAGGTGAGACCCGGGGGGAGGGTGGAGGCACACGGGGGAATTAGATCACGTGTGCGGCGCCGGAGGTGTTCCTTTCTAGTCGGCAAAAGAGTCGCATCCTCCAGCTCTAACGGAAAATTCGGAGATGGAATGGGGGGTGCTAGCCGGGCTGCTGCGTCTGCCTTGCAGTGGGCCGCCAGTAGGTCACGCGGAACCCATTCAATCAGGATCTTGTGAGTAATTCATGCCACAAGGAGGTGAATACTCTGGGCCAGCATAGGGCTACGGTTAACTAACCGTAGTAAGCGGACTGCTTGAAGGGCATCGGTGCGAATTACGATGAACGCCCCGAGCTGCAAAGTGATTCCGGTTACAGCCAGCAGAGCCTCTCTAACGGGCTACGAGTTCCGCACAGAACGATGCTGGAGGTTCCGGGACCTTAAATCTGGATGTCTTATTGAGGACTGGATGGCCAGTGCAATTAATGGCAGTGGCAGTCACAGCGTCTTCAATACTGGCATTTGTATACATAATATGGTGGAGCCGGGTGTAAGGTGGCTATCCATGTCGGTGGTGCGTTGTTGAAGGGCAGTCGCGGAATTGTTCGACTGTGGGCGACGAAGGTCAGTTGGCTTGTTGCCACTCAATTGCAGGAACTGCCACGGGAGAAATACTCGCTGTGGTAGGGCTGGAAGCGTATGAGAAACTACGTAAGCTATTAATGCTCACGCAGAATCACACAATGAAGCCTTCAGTTCGCGAGATTTGCGACGTTGATGAACAAGTTCATCCAACGTGTTCAACTGGTCATGTTTTTGGAGAGCAACTATAGGGGTGATGCGCGGGAGTGCAGCAATTGCTCTCATAGCCTTCCTCTTAATTGCTTCCAGTCGATCCCACTGCACTGCCGTCAAATGCTAGAACTGACCATGCCTCGTTGATTGAATCGAGGAGCTGAGCGAGCACATCGTTGTTTAAATACTTGAAGCGTAGTTTTCCGCTTAGTACAGTCTATTGCCGCAAGCAATTCTGCCATCGTAAAAGCCGTGCCAATAACCTCTACTTCAGAAGGCAATGGAGGCTTGTCCACCTGTGAAGGGATGAATCTTGGGGAAGACAGGGGATTTCGGAATGGTGGCACATCATAGAAGGGAAAAAACGCTCTGGCCGCTTCCTTGGCGAAATCTTCGGGACCTAGCCTAGCGGAAAAGCAAGCGAGAGCAGCCGGATCCAGAGGTCGCCGTCCACGTTCCATCACCCGGAAGTTCGCCAGAGAGAGGCATTGGGGGTCTCCGAGAAAAACCCCTCGCACCAAGTGTGCCACTGACGACGTGACAGGTCCTTTTCGTATCGGCGTGCCTTTGCTGTTGGGAACTGCAAGCGTGCGCAGGCGTGTGGGGAAGCAGGATCTCAAGAGGCTGTAAGATCTGCTTGCCTGCGAGCAGCCCACACATTAAGGAGGCCGATATCCTGCGCATGCCGATCCACGTCCATCAATGTGGTAGTGGCGGCACAATTGAGCGCAGTTCGTATCCTGTCGACAAGGTCGGTTGCCGCCTCCACAGACTCGGCAGCCAGCCTAGACGGAAAGCTGACCCAACTCACGGCACAGCACTTGCGACGCAGTCGGCGGTCCCGCGACGGGTGTAGTCCTATGATGATGGGATAGTGATCACTCCCCCAGCAAGCAATCGGGCTCCAGGTGCCATAAAGGAGTGCCCGGCTCCAACCACCAGGTAAGGTCCGGTGAATATAAGACGCCCCGCGAGAATACTGCACCGCACGTGTCGCTGCGCCGGGCTGGCTGAGGAGCACGAAGGACGCGTCCGCAAACGCGTCCCGCACACGCCTGCAACGAAGAGGTAACCCCACTCGGAATGAGGCGCATTAAAGTCCCCACCCACCAAAATCGGGAACCCTGGGTATTGCTGAAGGATAGCCATTATTGAGCCCAAATTAATGCGTGAGAGAGAGCCACCTGCTGGCCGCACGTAGCAAGAAACGGCAATCAGTGTTGCCCGTGTAAATTGGACTGCGACTGCCACTACCTCCTGATACGAGTTGCGCCACTGTTCCAGGGAGAGTTGAATTTGCTGGTAACACGCCATCACATACACGGCCGCCTAGCTTTCCCGGAGGTGCCGCAGCGTGCACACGGTGATCGACCATAGATGGGGACACATGGCTACTGAAACCCCAAATAGCAGGTAGAGCGTTTGTTTCTTGAAGGATCAGAGCCCAGACGTGCAGCTTGTTGTTGAGAATACGAGTCTTTAGCTCAGCAATCTTTGATCACAGGCCCCTGCAGTTCCACTGTAATTCGCCGGATACAGGTGGAGTCGCCAGGATGACCAGGAGTCCAAGCGCTGTAGGAGAACTGATGTCAGGTGGGACCATAAAACGCAAGAGCGACGAGGTCGAGTTGTAGGGGATCGCGGACGACTTTTGGGCTCCGAAATACGGCGGCGGCTGGTGCATCGTAGATGAGGGTGTTACGAACAGGTCTGTGCGTTGGAGGAGGAGGAGGAATCACTTTATTGAGCCTTAGGCTGGTTTATGGAAGTGGTGTGGCCGCCGGTTTGAGGCTGGAAGCGACGTTGGCAGCACGGGTGACCAGAAGTATCTGGACCTCTGGGTCCGAGCTGCCCAGCGCTCCCAAACGTTTGTACGGTGGCGGAGAGCAACTACGGTACCTGCGGCGAAAGTTAAGACTTGCTTCAACCCCCGTTAAGCGAGCAGCATATGTTACATATATTCGGTAAACATTATAATATTCCAGCATTGTTTGGGATCCCTCTGAAATCGGCCTCATTAATATGCTGGAAAGAGTACAAAGGCGAGCTGCCAGGTTTCTCCTCTCAAACTACTCTTCGACCGAGTCGGTAACAGAAAAGTTGCGCACTCTTCAACTGCCCACCTTAGCCGAACGTCGGCAAATCGCAAGGATGAAGTTCTTGTTTTTATTGTCACAAATAGATTAAACATTAACAGAACAAATACATAAAGCCACGCCGCGGAAGAAACCGGAGAGCTGTAACCGATTACACATACGAAGTACCCCAACAGCGCGTGTCAATGCATATGCGAAATCGTTTTTTCCAAAATAATTCGTCAGTAGAATGCTTCGCCATTACCAACTGCTTCATTGTGATTCACTGAAAAAATCTGAGGAATGGCTCACAGAATTTTTTTTCTGTAAGCATGGTATGCTATTTTTCTATTGTCCTTTATTTGTATGCATGCTTTGACTGCAACGTTTTTCCTTTAGCCTCAATGTCGTTGTTTCCAATGTATGCCATGTAACATCTCCAGGTTGATGTGTTGCTGTTTAAGCCACTGTATGATTTGAATGTATTGATGCGTGGCATTCCTAGTATATCCCACCCCTGTAAAGGCCGAAAGGTTAACAGTATTCTGAAAATAAAATAAATATCCCGAGTGTGCATGTAGGTGTCCAACTACATCTCCGGCTAACTTCGCTCCTTTTTGAGCAATCGGTTTGAACGTTTGGAGGGTATGTAAACTATATGTCTACTAGCCGTGTGCAAGCTTTCATACAGAAATACTTATTAGTTCATAAAATAAAAATCCAGAGTTTTTTAGCTTTTTGTCTCCGCTTAAGGAAAATTTTCCGACATTTTTTGCAGGTACAGGGCTGAAACATTTTCTATGTGTGTTAAATGCCTCAGGCTTTCTTCTGAACCAAAATAATAATGGCGTCCATAACCATTAGTTTAGAAAAATATATTCACACAGCACAAACACAAATTTTATTGATTTTTTAGAGCAAAACCTGTGAGTAAAAAGAAAAGGAAAAGGAAAAAAGGAAACATGGGGCGCCATGTTTAAATGACATCTGCTACGAATCTGGGGAAGGCACTTCGTGGGGACGTTCTCAAGGAGTGTTGGAATACTTGGCACTATAATAAAAGCATCCATTTTTAGTCGGTTTTGCTATCCATCTCCCCTTAAACTGAATTAACGTGGACCGAGTGATTTCGTAGCGGCCTTCGAGGTAGAAAGCATCGAAAGCCGTACAGCTCGACGTATATAGTTTGACGCTTGGTACGACGCTAGGCCCGTCGTTAAGGTAAACACACGTTAATTCGTGCTCAAATAGGCCTGACGACGTACCTACTAAAGGTGGATCGTCCTGGAGTTGCCTCTGGCTGCGACGCGTTCTAGCGAGCATCGCACTGAATTCACAACTCATGAAAAGTGATCATATGGTCTGCGAATAAGGAGCGCGCGCTGCTATAGTAACGTCTGGACATGCGCATGGCTTCTACGCATTTTATAGCGCGTGCATCAAAACCCCCATTTCCCCTAGCGAGTCTCCAGGCCAATCTACGCGGCTGTGTACGTACCGTACCTCTATGGAGTCTAGGCCATCGACATCGTTGGCAGCCGCAACAGTGGCAGAAGCAAAACATGGCCGTTCGTGTAAATATATACCCCAGATGCAGTGAGGGAGCGGATAAAGAAAGCAAAACGAGCATGACGGCAGGCAACAAATTCCACCATCGTGCTGCTTGAAAATAAATGCAATCGATTTCCACACAGCACATTCCGGGTGATTACAGTATTCGGTCAACATGCTAACGTAGAGACTCTAGAGAGTAGCACACACCAATTCCATCACAAAACTCGACAAGCTTAAACGCATTGCAAATATCGAAGCAGCACTCAGCGGCGTTCAACTGGACATCAGCGCTCACGCATTCACAACTCATAAATCCTCAGGTAAACTTGAATTGTTTTTTTTTTGTTCTTATATTGCGTCTGAAGGACGGGATACCGAAAAAAGGTCATCCCTCAAGCCTTATACTTCCCAGCCACATGCAAAACCGTATAATCTCTTTTGGCGTGTGCTATATCGCTGCCGTGCGAATAATACTGAGAGCACCAGCCACGAACGACATGGCAAGATGGAAGCCGGTCTTCATTCCACGCAGCTCAAATCCTGATGATGATGATCCCTTGATTGTTGGTGATGATGTTGATGACATATCATCTCTTCCCCCCCTTAATAGGTAAAGCGTTCAGGAGAAAAGCTGTAGCGGTCAGGGGGCCGTCGGAGCCTTGTCGATTTTCGCAAAGTTGGCGGGTGGCCAGCTCCCGCCTCGGCTGCTTCCGGGCTGTCCTGCATTGAGGTCGTAGTACCGGGAGATGAAGTCGAGTCCACCTGCGATGAGGACGGGGTACTCTCGGCGGCGGGTTCCTGCTTGTTAACGTCTTCCGAGCGACCGTCTTGTTCTTCAGCCCGACTCCTCAGCTGGTCCAGATGCCGTCGCTGGAGTCCCTGTCCCGATTCAACCGTAAGCATCCGGGAGCCCTGGTGACTGCGCACAACTCCGGGAATCCACCGTTGACCTGACCCAAAACTTCGCATCCAGACGGGGTCACCGGCATTAAATTTAGTCTTTATCACTCTCGGTTGGATGTCTGCCCTATCCTTGTCCGGTGTGATGCAGTCCATTTTGGTTCTGATCTGATATCCCAATAATAGCTCCGCCGGGGACTTGCCATCCTTGATAGGCGTTCGGCGACATCGGAACAGAAACCGAGATATGCGTGTTTTCAGGTCTATTCCAGTGTTTTTCTTTAGCCCTTCTTTGAGGGTGCGCACCGCTCTTTCAGCTAATCCGTTGGACTGTGGATGATACGAGGCAGTTGTGAGATGTTGCACGCTGTTTCGGGCCATAAACTCGCTAAAGACAGCGCTCACAAATTGCGGTCCGTCATCCGAAACGATAGTTTTTGGAAGGCCAAAGCGTGCAAACATTGACCTTAGGGCATCAACCGTTGATTGCGCTGTGGCAACTTTCATAGGAACTGCTTCCATCCATTTTGTTTTGGCGTCCACCACAAGCAATACCATCTGGCCGTCTATCGGACCGGCAAAGTCTGCATGTAGTCGGCTCCATCTTTCGCCGGTGTCTGGCCACGCCAAAGGTATCTGGGCGGGTGGCATCGCCGAGGACTGCGTACATGTACCGCATGATTTGACGAGCCGTTCTATGTCACTATTCAGACCCGGGTACCAAAACAGGGTTCGGGCCATGCTTTTCATGGATGTCATTCCTGGGTGTGTCTCATGCAGCACACGCAACATGCGTTTTGCCACAGCCATGGGAAGAACAATGCGATGTCCCCAATACACCAAATTGTGGCTAGTGGTTAGCTCCGTTCTCCGGTTAAAGTACGGACGGAGGTGTTCGTGACCCTGTGGGAGGGAAGACGGCCATCCCTCTGCAATCCACTCTTTCACCTTCCGGAGGATGGCGTCCTGATCAGTCAGTTGTGCCACGTCGCGAGCGCATATCGCCGTTTCTTCCAGGCCTTGGGTATACAAAACACAGGCGTCGGGGCAGTCGTCCCGCGGCTCCGTGGCTGGCAATGGCAGACGACTGAGGGCATCGGCATTAGAATTTTCACTGCCCTTGCGATACTGTAATGTGTAGTCATAATTTCCCAAAAATAAGGCCCAGCGCTGGATTCTCGCTGCAGCCATAGGTGGAATCGCCTTACTTGGATTGAATAAGCCAGTGAGAGGTTTGTGGTCGGTTACTAACACAAATCGGTGTCCATACAAGTAGTCCTTAAACCGCGCGACGCCGAAGACAAGAGCCAGTGCTTCCTTTTCCAACTGGGAGTAATTGCGCTCGGCCTTTAAGTGTCCGTGACCGGAATCCGATGGGGTAGTCAACACCGTTGACACGGTGAGACAAAACAGCCCCAATGCCTACAGGTGACGCGTCACACTCGAGTCGTAGTGGCTTATCAGGGTCGAAGTGAGCAAGGAACTTGGAAGCCGCAATTGCCTCCTTAACTGTTTGGAATGCTCGCTCTTGTTTCGGCTCCCACTGCCACCGGGTCCCTTTAGCTAAAAGGGCATATAGCGGGGCCAGCACGGTGTCGAGATTTGGCAGAAATTTGCCGTAATAGTTTACGAGTCCCAGGAAGGCTTTCAGCTCACTCACCGAAGTGGGTGTTGGGGCTTCGATGACAGCTTTCATGTTGTCATCCTTTGGCCGCAGGCCTTTAGCATCAATACGATGACCTAGGAAAGTGACTTCATCTTGCCGGAACTTGCACTTTCCTTTGTGAAGTCGGAGACCGTACTCCCGCAGTCGCTGTAGGACCTGTTTTAGCCTGGACAAGTCATTCCTTTTCTCCGCGATGATAATGCCGTCCAGGTATACTTGCACGCCAGGAATATCGCCCAGAAGCCCATCCATCCGCCTTTGGAATATGGCCGGAGCAGAACTTACGCCAAAATGCAGCCGGTTAAAACAAAACAGGCCCTTGTGCGTGTTGAGGCTGTCATCTTCTTGGCCTCTTCATCCAACGCGAACTGGTTGTAAGCTTGACGTAAGTCCAGAGTCGTGAAGACTTCCCCTCCGTTTAGCTTGGCAAAGATGTCATCCACTCGAGGCAACGGGTAACGTTCCATCAGCGTTGCTGCGTTTACTGTCATGCGAAAGTCTCCGTACACTCGAATGGAACCATCGCCCTTTAAGACGGGTACTACTGGTGTCGCCCATTCGGCGGTTTTCACCGGTGCCAGGACATCTTGGGCAACCAGCTGGTCTAGCGCGTCCGACATCTTATCCCTCAAGGCGTAGGGTACCATGCGGGCCTTGAAAAACCGTGGACACGCGTTTTCTTTCAGCTGAAACGTCACCGGTGGTCCCTTGCAGAGGCCTAGCTCCGGAGCGAACACGTCGGCGTACTGGTTGAGCAGCTGTTGTAGTTTCGTTCCGGCCGCTTTTACCTCGACTGGTTGCACACTCGCGACCACATTAGACAACATTGCCACGCCCACTTCGTTGAACGCCTTGATTGTATCTCTGCCGCACAAGGATGGTCCCGAGCTGCCGACGACTATCACTGTGCCAGCGACATCTTTCCCATCACACGCAGCGGTCATACTAAGTTGTCCGACGACTGGAAGTTCCCCCAAGAGACAAGAGAGCCGTAGCTGCGTGTTCCGTAATGGTGGCCACATCGCCTTGTACTTCCGGAAGACCGTTTCGGGAATGACACTTACGGGTGATCCCGTGTCCACCAGCATTCTAATGGGGACGTTATTCCAGGTAATCTCCTTGTAAATTGGCTTAACCTTGCGGATGCTGGCTTCTTGGTGAAGAACTGCTGCTATCGTGTGCAGGGCTTCATTTTTGTCCGAGTCTGTGTGCGCTTCCGCTGTCATTGCATATGAGCCCTGGCGCCATTGTCCGCACATCCGGCGTAGATGCCCTCGTTTGCCGCACCGGTGGCACTCCGTGCGACGGTGTTTGCATTCGTCCTCTGAATGCGATTCGCCACCACATCTTCCACAAGTGTGGCGCTTCTCCTGTTTAGGGCGTGACTTCCATGGACGGGCCGTCTGTCGGGCAAGATGTACCGCATCTGGCTCTGCAGATTGCATGCTTTTAGCGTTCTGAGCCGCTTCCTGTGCTGATACAACAAAGTCTTCTGCCTGCTCCAGTGTGAGCTTTCGTTGCGTCAGTAAATTTCTCCGCACGTCTTCATCCCGCACACCGCAAACAATTCGGTCTCTTAACATGCGCTCCAGTGAAGTTCTGAAGTTACACTTCTCTGCTAGCCGTCGAATTTCCGCAATGAAATCCTGGGCACTTTCCCCTTCTTGTTGCGAACGCCTGAAGAAAGCATAACTGGCAGCAATCTCGTTGACTTGCGGAGCGTAGTGATCTTCCAAATGTCCGATCACTTCCTCGTAGCTGAGCTCATTGACCTGTTTCGGGTGACATCGTGCTTGCACCACTCGCACCGCACTGTTCGTTAGCGAAGCTATAAGCAGTGCTCGCTTCTTCGTCGGCTCCTCGATGCTATCAGCTTCGAAGTAAGCTTCCAGGCGAACCCGGTACGTAGGCCACGTACCTTCTTCGTCGGTGAATTCCGGTGGCCGCCCGGCACTCACTCTTGCGTGGGACTACTCGCCTAGCGCAACCGCGATCCTCGTCGCCACTGCTATATCGCTGCCGTGCGAATAATACTGAGAGCACCACGAACGACATGGCAAGATGGAAGCCGGTCTTTATTCCACGCAGCTCAAATCCTGATGATGATGATCCCTTGATTGTTGGTGATGATGATGATGACATATCAGCGTGCAAGTTATGCGTTTTAAAAATAAACTGCTTTCCACGATGATGCTATTATTACAGCGAAACACGGTGTGCTGTCATAAATAACGCCATTTTGGGAATTAGTCAAGCTTTCCATTACGTCCTATGCGCATGCATGCTCTCGCCTTGCTGGCGACAATTCTTAAGAGTTCCGAGCACGCGTTGTCCTAACTGTAATTATTTTATAACTGCGCAAGAGCGATGACAGACTCTGAAAAGTTTGATTGATTGATTGAAGGGTTTAACGCGCCGACGCAACGCAGGCGATTAGGCGCGCCGTAGTGGAGGGCTCCGGATTAATTTTGACCACCTGGGGATCTTTAACGTGCGCCGAAATCTCGTACACACGGGCGTTTTTGCTTTTCGCCTCCATCAGAAAAGCGGCCGCCGCGGCCGGGAATCGAACCAGCGACCTCGTGCTCAGCAGCGACTCTGAAAAGTAGCACGCACCAATTCAATCACAAAACTCGACGCCTAGCCCACGCTGAGCTCCCTCGTGGCAAACCGTCAGTTACGTTAGTTTAAGCTGCACTTCTTTCCATACGCCAATTCTAGTCCAAAACAGAATAAATGTGACTTTAGACATGATACGCCATTGTTTTTCATTGAGGAATTTTTTTCTCTTTACTAAGCCAGGGACTTACCATGCCATTGGATGCCGTTGGTCTCACGGACTAGCCAACGAAAGCCAGCCCTTGCATCCATTCCAAAGGGTCAGGCGGCGCCATTATGCTCGCTTGCTGGCTAGCAGCTGTGTCTGCCTGGCGTTGCATAAGCAATATACCCAATTTCGCTATGAACCAACTGGTTTCCGAGGCACTGTTTCTCCAAACAACAAAAAGAACTACCCCGTAATCTGAACGAAAGGCTTGTAAGGGATCTGTAAGCACAAAAAAATTCCCCCGCATTTCCCCGAGGGGGAGAATGTGAAAGTGCGAATGCACGGTTGTCGGCCCGCTTGCGGCGCTTGCGCTCGGCCCCCGCAGCCCACCGCCTCGCCGCCTTCTCTTCCATCTCTTCCATCGGGTTTGTAGTATCACGTGTACACCACGCAGTTATCAAGCCGCTATAACGCCGCTGAGTCGCCAACGCACGCCGCTGACGACGTAGTTTGAATGCGTTAAAGATATAACGCGCGTCATTAACACTGCTATCACCGTCGCGTCCGTGGCTTGGTCGGTAGAGCGTCGCGCTGCGGCCGCAAAGTCCTCGGATCGAAACCTGGCGCCGGATGCTGTTTTTTTTTTTAAATATAGAGGAGCACTGCGGACGCCGCCGACGCCGCCGCCGCCGCCGCCGCCGGCGGTGGATGGTTTGGGGTCGCTTATAAAGTGCATTCGCACTTAAAACGTGAACGAACAAGCGCTGGAGCTGAAAGTTTATCGGTGCATTCTTTGTTTGCGCTGTATTGATTCCAGTATATCTGTAGTGACAAGATAACACAGAGAAATAAAGTAGAAAAAGAAACGGCAAGCAGCATGAAAAAAGAAACACATTTACCAGGAGCAGCATTTTTGTTCCTGTGCCGATATTGCCAAGAAAACGCGTGTTTGCCGCCGCATGCACAGATACTGTGTGACACATGCTCTGCATCGACTTTTCATTCGCTACTTCGGAGCAACTTCCGTCGCGAAGAAATATTGCCCGCATTATCATCTGTGCCTCATCCAGCATTGGTAACCGAGGCCGCGGAGTAGCCTCAAGCCGTTCTTTTCTTCTTGTGGTGTGCGTTGCGTTATAGGCAAACGACACGTGCACTGGGCTTCCAAGCTAAAGCGCAAAGCTGTGCGCGGCGATTTCTGTGCACGACGCAGCAGTTCGCGCTGACAGTTTGTGCACAGGCTGCAGCACGCGGTGCCAATGGAGCCAGAAAGCAAAGGCGCACGTTAGCGGGCGGTGACGAGCAGAGGTCGCACAAAGAGCGCCACCCCCGGCCACCCTCAAATTCTTTAAGCCAGGACTGGCCACTTCTGGACCGCCGGAGAGAAATGGACGCGAGCAAGGCCGAAGTGAGCGGTACATCGCAGCCAAGTAATGCCTCCACCCCGTCTTCGAAAGTACTGAGCACAGGTAAAAAAAGTACTGCGAGCTTCCGCTCGTGACAGCCGCAGGCCATTCTTTCTCGTCTGCCTCCTAAACGTCTGCTTCTGCATTACGTGAAATTCCGAACTCTAGCACGCGGCACGCACGTATATCCTATAGCACCTTTGCTCCACGCGTCTCTTTTCGCGGCTAGAAGAAATTAAGAGCGCATTAAAGCTTGTCTGGGGTACATCGCGATTTCCCTTTTCGTTACGGTGTCTGCTTTAAATGAGCGGCATCCGCGTTTCCGGGGTGATTTTGAAAATAAGAGCGCAGCAGATATGGAGGATACGAGGGATGGATAGCGCAGAGTAGAGGGTGAAACCCACGATGTTGCCGCCACTCCAGATTGAGACCTTGCTGTTTCCGGAAACACTTGCCAAGACAGAAGATGCAGAATTTCTGTGCGTCTTCTTTTCGTAGTCTTAGCCCTTGCGCTGTTTTATTCTTAAAGTGTTATCGAGATGCCGCACTTCCCAAGCAAATACGCAGTTTTTTTTTTTTTTTTCAGGCGTGTCATGAAGCCAAGAGGACGACGTTTTAAGCAAACACGCAGTTTGTTTCAGCGCGTGTCATGAAGCCAAGAGGGCGACGTTTTAGGGGGAAAACAGAACGAAAAAATAAGTCCCATTATGCCCGTATCGCTCCTATCGCATTGCCTGCTGGGAAAATCGTTAGATAAAATTCTTTCACGTATATGCAGCAGTGCGAGATCACAATGATGTGACCACCACATTAGTCCCCCCCCCCCTCCTCGCTTCCATTCCCCTCCTCATCCCCCTCCCCCCCCCCCTCTCTCTCTCTCTCTCTCTCTCTCTCTCTCTCTCTCTCTCTCTCTCTCTCTCTCTCTCTCTCTCTCTCTCTCTCTCTCTCTCTCTCTCTCTCTCTCTCTCTACAGAGCGCAAATGAAACATTCAAGGCACGAACCGTTGCTTTGTTTTCCTCGGGGGATGGTTGGCTCCTGCCGCTTAAACCAAATAAAACATGAAGCTAGCGGAAACTAGATTGTCAATCATTTATCAAGCGCTGCTTGACTTAAATGGTACGTTTCATTTAAAAATACGAAGTGGGCCACACGTTATTTCCTACACACAAAACATGTATTCACAGCAGAACAGGTTCCATGACCTTCTCGTGCTTCAAACTGAGGCAGGTTTTGGTGCTTATCAATCTGCGTCAACGCGCTTTCTCCCACGGGCAAGGGCAGAAGTGATTCCAGCGTCCAAAAATGGGCACACGCCGAAGTCGAGCCGGAAGCCTTGTTTGCGCGTTTATTTGCGAGGGGGAATAAGCGAAACAGAACAACGGGGCGTGAGGTGAGTGATATGCTTACCCTATGCCGACTTGTCGATTTGGTTTTGCTTTACAGGTCGCGAAGTGTGATAATCATATTACTGCGCATTGCTGATGTGCAGTGCACGTCGTAGCGCACGGCTGGCAGCGTCCGAAAGGAGAAGCGTCCCGCTTTCGCGCAGTCATAATGCTAAACGTGAAAGTACAGTCGGTAAATCGCTTGTCTATAACAGCGATTTCAACTTCAACCAGCTACATCCGAAAACTGCCGAAATATTCTCGTTCTAAACATGTCGGAAGCAAAAGCGAAGGGCTAAGACTTCAAAATTCCGCAGTAGTTTTATTGAAATCCCGCACCGGCGGGGCAGGATATGGCTGAGAGTACGAAAGCTGTGTTATAGACAAGCCTTTTACCGGCTGTACAGTCAGCGCTCAGTGAATCGGGAACACAAGAATGTTGTCGTAAACCCTGCGAATTTTATAATGCAGACCTAACAACGTCAAAAAGCAAGGCTCCTTCATAATATAAAACCGCGGTCCTCCGACTTCGCAAATGTACCCCACGCACACCTCTCTCCTCTTTTATCTACGTTATTTGCACAGTCATTCCAACTATACAAATTTGCACGTCCAGATTCCCCTCTTTCCTCTCCTTCT
Source organism: Haemaphysalis longicornis (assembly GCF_048455015.1). Lineage (NCBI taxonomy): Eukaryota > Metazoa > Arthropoda > Arachnida > Ixodida > Ixodidae > Haemaphysalis > Haemaphysalis longicornis. The sequence continues at coordinate 380,047,979 of NW_027526203.1, read as the reverse complement.
GGTTTGCGCATGGCTGTGCAGCTTGCTATTTCTTTCTCCCTTCAGTACATAAACAGCATTTACTTTTTTGACAGGGAAAAACCGCAAACGAGAAATACCAGACTTTCGATGTCAATAAAACAGTACAAAATTCTGATATTAAAGTTTATTGATAAGCTTTAAAAGTACAACAAAACCATGCTCTTGAAATGTAGACCTCCACCCAAATGGCAATTTAGGTGGCCAGAGTTGCCGCTGCTCCGAGTAACCCAATCGCAATAACAAGTCCAACTTAAATAGTTTTTTGCGTGTGGTATTTTGGTGGTATGAAGAAAAAATATAAAGCCTACGGTGGCTGCATTTATCTGTAATGTGCCGGGGTGGATACCACAATGCGGCGCGCAGTATTGCTTATGCAAGGACACCAATCGCGGGAACATGGCCGCTTGTATCAGCATGGCAGCAGTTGTTTCATAACACAGAAAACGCGCTAGAAGCGGGAAAACCCATCGCCACCCAACAACAATTTTCTGCACTTATATTTCTGACGCCACAAACCGTAAAATGGCGAAATGGGTTTGGCGCAGGTTGCTCGGGGTTTTTACAAAAAAAAATGTGGTTGACCCCTCTTCCATAGGAGCCGGTAAAACACGAAAGTAAAATGGGTCTTCTCAGGAGCAGTTGAATGTTTATTGTGCATCGATATGAACTTGCACAACGCTATTTCTATTTCCTCGGTAGGACACCGTTATACGCATCAACGTTAGACACTGGATTGCACGCGCCAGAGCATTGCGTAAATCCGACTGAAACCACAGGCGCTCTAAAAGCGGTCTGTGCGAACGAAACCAAATGGGTTGTCAGCGAATCGTTTGGTGAACACACGGTCCGCTGCAGCGAAAGGAGCAGGCCCTCAGTCAGGCCTGCTGCAGCGAAAGCAGCAGCGGACCGTGCCACGAGCGCAACACTTGCAAGTCGGCGTCGATCTTACTCCGTGGTCATTGCTTACCCGTCCCCCGTACACGTAGGCGCTGGCATCGAGGCGCCAACTGTCGACGCTCATGAGCGTCATGATGCACTACTTCGCTTCGCCTCTCCTAGACGGCAGCATGATTTGAAGGAAGGATATTAGGCGCGTTTGTTTTCCTGTTGTTGCGTCTCTTCATAGCGAAGTGGGGAGCGCGTTTCGTACCTCCCGTTGCGGCTAAAGAGCTCGCGGTTCAAATCCAGGCGCAGCCGCGTCAATCGAAGTTTTTCTGGCAGTGTCATTTCCGTGACGGATATGATGTCAGTCAGATCTTGGTGGACCCCAGCATAAAACACTTTCGTATAAAAAAAACCTGATGTATAGGGGCATCGAAATGCCAAGCAAGTGTGCCTGACAGGTCGCATTTCAGCCAGTAGGCATTACCAAACAGGGTGACGCATCAGCACAGCGTGAAGCCGCATTTGATTCGAATTCGGTGAACTTTTGGCTTGGTGTATACACGTGCGATCGAACGATAACGGGCAAGCACGAGAGCTAAACTCGCTGCATAATACGCAGGCGTAATATATGCTTTGGCATCCAGCACCAAAATTCAGTAGCAAACCTGAAACATTAGTATAGGGAAATGCACTTCGGCACCAAACTGGCCGTCTGCTTTTCCACTGACCAGTTGAATTTTCAGGACGTTCTTATACATGGCAGCACCGCACGGGTCACGTTAGCCTGTGCGGTGGCAAAGAGCGCCAAGCAGCGGGGAAGGCTGGGCCTTATTGCTTTTTCATTCACAGCTAATAAGAAGTCTTTTCGTGTCCTTGGAGCTTTTGATAATTTCTTAGAAAACCCTTATCATTGAAGTCCTTGCGCAATAGGCTTGCCCAGCCATACTGCTTCGCTTTATCATTAAACGACGTTTTGTAGTAAGAAAAGCAGCAGATTTCATCCACACTGGTGTGCACAGATGTTACTACCAACGGAGTTAGTTACTCGATCACAGCAAGGGGGAAGGACTGACTGAAATAGCAAAACCAGCAGCAATTCTGACCATTATGGGCTTTTTCTCGCAGAGCCTGGCGGGATGACCACTTATTCGATGGCCATTGTGATGGCGACCAGCGCTCTAGGTGCCGGCGTGCTGCACTTCCCGGCAGCTTACAACACCGCTGGTGGCATCTTAATGGCCACAGTTACGCAAATGGTAAGAGATCCGCTTGCATCCCACTGCACGTGCCACCAAACCCGCGCGCGTCAAGCAAAGAGAGAAGTGATCTCAATCGGCTTAGGTAGTAGTAGCGTGTCTAGGGAACTTCCCCAGCGCTCCCTCAATTCAACCTTTCTCAATTCAAGACGCCATCAGTGAGTTCAAAGTTCATTGAAAGAGGCCGGCCCATGACCTAAATCTTTAGCCTGCCACTTCCCACTGGCGCAAGGGTGCGGGAACAAAGAAAGAAAATAAGGGATAACAATGAATCCAGGAGCTATATGCACACAAGGCGCGCCTGACAAGACAATGGGCCCAAAAACAATTTGTCATGGCAGCAATTCATAGCACATGAACCAGGCCTGCAGTGCAGGCATCAAACGAGAACACTAATCCGTAGTGCATATAGGTCTACGACACAGAGCCTCGTATCCAGACACGTTTTCCCGACGTGGGCTATAGAAAACCTTGCACGGCACAATTTCAATTTTCAACGTCCGTGTCACGTGTCGCAAATCTTGTGTTCTAACAGAGGGCGGATGTCAAGAAGAAGCAATGGTGTCTTCGGGTCGCTACTTAAGAAAATGCTGAGAACGTGGTCTGTGCCCTTTGGACAAGGGCACAGAAGGCTGCCCGGGCTTTCCTCGCGACCATCATAAAACGGTGATATTCACTTGTAAATGCTACCTCGACACATCGTATTGTCTTCGAAAAGATGGTTCGATTATCATTTCCAGAATATGTTACTTCATGAGTTCAGATATTTTAACCGGTCGCAATTTCTTTACTGCCAAGCACGGAGCTACCTCCTCAAATTTAAATCAAACGCGAGGCTTGCCTCAAGGTTCCGTCCTGTCTCCTGTTTTATTTAACAGGCTACTTAGCGAGGTTCCCGTTATTGCGGAATCATGCTCGTATGCTAATGAGTTGGCGTTTTTTTTTTTTTTTTTGCCCTCAAGTAACGTACATTTCTTGTTCCAGTCAGCGCACCTTTATCTGTCGACCTTATAATCATGGCTGGACGGCCTCTGTCTGTCCTTAAATGTCTACAAGTGTGCCCTCTTGGCATTCCCGGTGCAAGACCCAGCTTCTATTTATCTGGCATACCGACAGATAATAAAAAGGTGCAGGGGACAACTACGTTTAGGTTTTAAAATGTATGGTGCGATAACGTGACTTCAGCATGGATTGAACGTTTTGTATTGGAGTCGTGCATTTACCATGCATGCCATCGAGAATTGAAGTTCAGCGGCAATAGATAGACAAGCCGCAACGATGACTGCGGCACAGTAAAGGCAGATGACATTTACGCTTGTGTTGCTTAAGATGTCGGCCCGAAAGGTTGCGGCTGTGCTGTATTGGTCAGTTTGAGCGAGAAGGTGACAGCGTCAGTGTCTCACCGTATTTATTATCTAGCGTTCTGGCCTAACCGAATATTTTGGTTTATTTATAACACACACGCAGAGAGAGAGAGAGAGAGAGGGAGGGGGGGGGGGGAATCGGAGCTTTATTGAGTAAGATTTTGTGGAAGTTATCCCCTGCGCATATTCTCCCTGAATATGACCACGTCGCGTAAAGAGAGCGGGTGTTTGCCCGTATTTAGCACAGTTTAAGGTTAATGTATCACGTTTCCCACTTAACATCTTCGCCCATCTATACTTGTGAATATACGTATTGTATTGTATCAGGCGTCTAGTTTGCAGTTATTCAGAGCTTAGATACTTGTGTGGCACGGGAAACGATGGTGTTCCTCTGCGTAGGATGAGAATTCCCAATAGCTTGAAGGAGATGAGTGTGGTAGTCCTGGTCAGCCTGGAGCACGGTATGCTAGTTTTCACGGATCTTCGTGGGCTTCATCATTCCCATCCAGGCCGCCGTGTCCTGGTTTTAACGTGGCGTGCACTTTTATCTTTGTGGATTTAAGAATCCAGCTCAATTGTTCAGGTACTGTACCTGCAGCCAAGAAACTAATGTCCTTTTGAGCGTGTGTAACGATGTTTAAGCATAGTTCCGTTAGGCGGATTGTAAAGACGATTTTCGATTTTCCTTTCCTGTGTGTGGAAGGTAATGAAGCCACAGCGATTGACACTGTAGTACACTGCGACAATTGTGGCCTTCGGCCTTTCAAACGTGCCGGCGTCGGCGTGCACTGTTTTTATAGTTCTGGAACTTTCCTTGAAACAATTTTACGCTACCTTTTTGCCTGTTCTAGTGTCGGTCTGGGTCTATATTTTTCGGGAGTGGGAGGGCTTTAATGGACAGCCGCTGAATTGGTGACATATCCATAATGGCGTGAAGCCCTTTTCTCGGTGGAGGTGCGGCATATATTCCATGGATGGCCGGTCCCATTTTTTCCCGCAGAGGCTCCTTTTGTGCCGGGATAGTGGCCTGTCAGAAATATTCAAAGTTATTACAACACAATTTAGGACCTGTGTGGTGATCTTGAAAATTGAAATGCAGCCGCACCGGGCGCCTGCCCTATATGTGATGATGGCCCATATTTGGCTTTCTTCAGTGCGGGAAGTTTCTGGTAAGGCAGGCTGACCGATATCCCCGTCGTGATCTCTGCGTGCAAGTTTTTTTTTGTTTCTTCTTTTATTCCTGCGGTCCCTTGTATCGGCATTTTACAATGTAAGCCTAATGTGCCAATATTCCCTGTATTTTTGCCACTGCGTGATCGGCTCTGCCGCTTCTCTGTATGGCCATGCCAATGATTCTTACGTGACTGTTTTCTGAGATCACATGTTCACGTATTTTTAGGTTTTGTAAGTTGTCCGTGCGGCGCCATTCATCGTTTACCAGAGAGAACTTGCGGTGCTGTCAGTCCCCGAAAAATTCAAAAAACATTTCAAAAATTTAGTAATTAGTAGCCATATGCTCGGTTTTATTGATTTATTGCGACATATTTTATTTGGTTTCTGGCGGTAATCTAGGTTTCCCAGGGATTTAGGGCATCTGGGGTTAATCTTTTGCGTGTAAGGTCACGCAATCTTAACACCGGTGTTAGTATAGATTGGAGAAGCGCCTTGGTAGTGGCGTAAAGTTGCGGGCACAGCTAGCGACCGTATGGCCCGACATTCGACTACCTAGGGTGCGTAGAACAAACTTCACTGCACAGGCGTGGCGCCTGCTTGAATCGCGTATCTTTTCTTTCGTCTCGGTCGTAGTATCATTTTCCTCCTTTCGACAATATAGTTGCCGCTGCTCTGTACTGATGCTTCGGGCGAGCCCTCGTATCTGGCTGTATCAGTTGTAGTTTCCGGTTTGCAGCGGTGACGTACTTCCGTGGACGCTTGATGAGCACGGCTGATAGCGGACAGCCAGCAGGCACGGCAAAATCGAAAAATCAGCTTAATAACGCTATCCCGTTAATACCACAGGTTACCCCTCTGAAATACCTAGGAGTGATGTATGAGGACACTCTCGATTGGCGTTCTCATAATTACTTCATTACAATCAAAGGGGTTGGGGGGAGGGGGGGGGGTAGAGAGAGTGGTTTCTCTGTTAAAGAGTTCGCAATGAAGAGTCGGGTATGCACCGAGACATCCTCCTAATGCTCTACCACCTGTACGTTCGCCCAAGTCTGGAATTCGGTTGCATCATTTTTTCCAGTTGTACGTCTTACAAGCTCCGCCCATTGATTACTTTAGAAAGACAAGCAGAATGCCTAATTGAAATTTTTATCTACACCACACACGCAAAGCGCCATTGATTGATTGATTGATTGATTGATTGATTGATTGATTGATTGATTGATTGATTGATTGATTGATTGATTGATTGATTGATTGATTGATTGATTGATTGATTGTAGGGTTTAACGCGCCGACGCAACGCAGGCAATGAGGCGCGCCGCGGTGGAAGCCTCCGCATTAATCTCGTACGCACGGGCGTGTTTGTGGCGTGAGCCACACCGGCCGAAGTTGAGCAGTTTCACGTGGCTCCTGGAGAGCCGTGCTGCGCATGCGCGAGGAGCCGTGACGTCACACGGCGCACAGAACATTGCTCCCTGCCCAGCGTCTCTCACACACCCCACGCGCCCAGCGTCTTCGCCTTCCTCCGTTCCGCACGTGGCGGCCCGGTCCACTTGATCATGCGAGGGGTGGCTGGGCGTTGAACCGATGGCTCGTGCGTCGCAGCCACACCGGCGTGCGCCTGTGGAACCAGGAGACGCTGCGCCGGAGTCCCTTGATAAATATACATGTGTTACATAATGCGTATACCGTGTGTGTGTCATTGAAGCAGCAGTAAGCATGATAACCTAATCCTAGACAACCCGGAAAGCTAAGAATAACTCACGCTACGTATATCCTGGCATAGCCGAGCTAAGCCACTGCTAATTTTTGCCTTTCGACTCCATCAGAAAAGCGGACGCCGCGGCCGAGAATCGAACCCACGTCCTCGTGCTCAGCAGCACAACGCCTTCGCCACTGAGCCTCCACGGCGGGTATAGCTTCATCGGCGATGTGCGGCTTTGCCTAGAGGATAAACAGTTGATGACGACGACGACGATGGTGATGATGATGATGATGCCCTCAATGTTTTGGCACGTACCCACAAGGGGGGATTCGCCAGGGCTAACTCAATTGCTGAAATTCGCGAGGACCTCAAAATACTAATTTATTACCAGAAAGAACGAGGCCGTGCAATGAAACGTCGTTATGATTCAAACTCGAATTACCCGTTAATTTTTACCCTTCAGCAATTCAAGCGACCTCAATCAGAAAGAAAAGACCATTACCTGTTCTCTTGCCGGAGGTTCTCCTCCATCCGAAACTTTTCCCTGGAGATGGCCTTCCGGCGCCTGGCCCTTACCTTGTCGGTGCCTAATTTATTGTCATTTGGAGCATTGGGGCTTGGTTGTTCCAACAAGGTTGTTTGTCGCGACCTTCGCTCTTTTATTGCCGAAACAGGTCGCTTACCTTTTTAGTCAAACGCATAAACCTAAATTGTTTTTTTCTTCTCAACGTTAAAATGACTATTGTTACAGCTGTATTGATTTTTTTTCTTTTGTTAGGTTCTCAATTTGTTACCATCACTTTCCCCACAATTTTCTCGCTTCAAATTTTCCTTAGTTTTGATTTTTAACCTTCTTCAACAATGAGACCACAATCCGACATGGCCACTCCCCCGGAGCGGGTACTTGCCATTCTTGTTAAGGCTCCAACCAGCCAACCATATCAGCTGGGTATTTTCCCAAATAAGTAGTTCCGACCCCCACCGCTTGCGTTGCACCACATGCATCGAGCGTGGAACGTGGCGCGTGAATCGTGGACCGTGGTCTCTTCGAACAAAAAGTAGCTGTCATCCCGGCGACGTAGCGACGTACGTAACAATGGCGTGTCGGCGCAACCTGCGAGAGAACCGCCAACCACCAGTGAAACATGGGCAGAGTACTACCTCCTTTTCAGTACGTGAGGCCGGTCACGGTGCCACCGCGGTGGGTACCACCAACCCCCTTGGGTCCTTAGAGGCCGGGGATAGTAGCATCAGCGAGCTCCAGAGCAAGCTCCAGGACGTGTGTCGCGAGGTCGAGGAAGTCACGGACCGCTTCGCTGAACTCAGGACCATCAAAAGCACGGTACGCGCGCTTCAGGATACAGTCAAAACCGAGATGAAGAAGATGAGGGAAGAGTCCGCAGCGGTCGACAAACGGATCATGATGAAAATCGAGAAGATTCACGATTTCCTGACCAGCGAAAGCGACGCCACCAGCGAGTGTCCCCGTCCGAGCAAATTCGAGTGGCAGGTAAAGAACTTCTCCAAACTTAAGGACCAGATGCTCAAGGGCGATTCCAAATCAATCTTCAGCGAGAACTTCTACGTGGGCATCAACGGCTACAAGATGTACCTGGGTGCTCATTTCGCCGCGAAGAATGCCAAGGGCAAAGTGAGCCTCAGCATCTACGCGTACATCACCAAGGGCCCCCACGACCGCTCGCTGCAGTGGCCGTACAGCAGGCGCAGCACTTTCGTCATCGTGGACCAGAAGACCAACGCGCACCACAAGGCAGCCGAGGTGGTGCCCGGGGAGCTCCAGCAGGAGCATTGCTTCCAGAGGCCAGTGAACGGCCCCAACGAGGGCGCTGGATTCACTGCCTTCATGCCCCTTGAAGAGCTCGAGGATCCAGAGAAGGGGTACCTTGTGAACGACTCCTTTCTCGTACACTTCATCACCTGCCACATGTGAAACTGCTCCCTGTTGTGATGCAGGCGTTCGGGGACGCAGACAGAAGGCCATCAGCTCCCCAGCAGCGACAGAAAGGCTGCGATTATCGAGCTCAGAGCGAGATTACTGAGAGTGGGTGAAAAACGCTGTGCACGGTGGCGCTGCAGACGTTTTTCGTCGTAGTTTCTCCATGATTAAGACAGCGCGAGCTCTGGTGACCATTGGGGAGACTGCATTCCTTCCGTTTTCTTTTCTGTGCATTTTTCTGGTGCACCTTTTTTTTTCAGAACTCTGCCTGCCACCATTAAAATATATGTGCACTCGCAACCTGAATTCGGGTGATGATTTCTAGCTAGTTAAATCTTTCTTTCCGACAAAGCGAAAGGCAAGGTAAGGGGGCAGAAAAAAAATGACTTCACCCGTCCCATGCAACGTCTTTTTTGTGCGTGCGGGTATGTTGTTTTATGGTAAGTTTCGTGATTTTTTACTGGTCACTTTGGTTAACAATTCTTCCTTTAGGCCAAACAGTGTGATGAGGGGCAGAAGTGAAACAGCAGGGAGGTTATGCCCTGTTGCGACTTTGCCATCTCCCCGCTGGCAACCAGTTGTTACCGATGAAAAGGCGTTACCGAACCAGACTCCGTCGCCTCCTCCATGCGTATGGTAGTGTGGTTGTGAGCAGCCAGCAAAGGTTGCTGCCTTGGAGGTGACGAGAAGCTGAAGGCAAGCTTAACTGGTTTACTGCATGGCGAGAGATGAGCCGAAGCAATACAGGAACAATGTCCTCCCGGGCGAAATACAGGACTCCAGAAGAGTGACAGCATTGATACGCTGCTCCAAAACGAATGTTTTGCTTGGGGAGGCAACCCGTATTTATGCACGATGTGCTAATGGTCAAACAGTTCCAGTGCTATCTGCACACAGACTGAACATCGTACAGTCACACACCACACTCTTTCCGAGTTCGCGAGGGGCCGGTAGCAGAGGCGCTCGCTGAGTCTGAGAGACAGGAGAGGAAATCTCGGCTGCGGAGTCCACCCCACCGGGACAAGATTCATCTTGAACTGCTGGCTGTCGCTGCAACAGCTTCAGTCACCGACAGCGAGGCGGCCAAGCGGAAGTCGCACGTAATGGTAGGCTCTGCCCCAAAGCAGAGGAGCACTCCGCAATTGGCAGGACGCGCGAACACGGTAGCGGCGCGCAAGATCGTAACAGCCCCTAAAATAGTTGTTCATTTTTTCTTTAGTCTTCATTATTTGTTTATCTTGCAGTTCCCATGTGGGATTCTACCAGATTTGTACAGAAATGTTGGTTCGAAGAAAGCAAAGAGCAATTCATTCAGTCAGTCGTGGCAACACTATAGGTGGTACTCATTGACAAGTTTATCTGTCAATTTATTCGCTTGGAAACACCGGAAATTGCCACGGACGTGGCCGAAGCGCCACGGTCATGGCGCGGCTTGTGCCACTGCGGCCGCACGGCGAAGAAAAAACTAACACCGGCGTGCATCGTCTGCTCCGTTTCAACCCGATTCTCAACGGTGGTGTGAACAGAGTTGTTATTATAGCATTCACACTGGAGTCGAGGCATTACTTTGCGTTCGGCGGGCTAGAGCTTGGAACGTCCAACCCATATCATGGGCTTAGCACGGACAAGTACCGCCATCCCGCGGAGCCCGACATAACCAGTGACGGCGCACTCACATGTTTGCCTGCATGGGTGCCTCTCTATTGAATACAGGATATAGATTAAGCGACACTGGATGCAAATCGTGGCAATGATGGCGTACATAGTTAATTATTAGAAAGATTACCCTACCCAAATATTTATTTCAGAAATAAAGAAAACATAAGAGTTTTTCCGTGTTCGGAAAGAGGTTTTTGCAAAACTGTACCTTTGCGCAGCATACCCAAACGAAAAAGAAAAGCTTTTCTTGGCGATAATATACCCCTTGGCATAACAATACCCTATTTAAAAGTGCAGGTAGGCACCCGTCTCTCGGACGGAGGCAATAAGGGAGCGGTGTTGGGGGTCCCCGGAACCACCGCTGGAGGTCGGTTGGGTGGGGGGAGTCTCCCGGGATGGAGGCCTAGCTAGGTGTTCCTCGCTGAGTCCAGTGAAGGACACGCCCATAATAGATGATCCGCATCCCCTTGTTCGGCAGGAGCTGTGCAGAAGGGGAAGGTGTCATCGAACATGGAATGGTAGCGAGGTGGGCACGCCCGGGTCACAGCAGGTGAAAGCGCCACTCCAACCCGAAGTCTGCTCAGCGAAACCTTTTCCCAGCGAGCAAGTCTACTGGGGAGGTCCGTTCCATACAGTGGGATGGGGGCACGTGTGGCGCGACGCAGATCTTCCTTCCGTTGGAGAAAGCTTTCTGGTGGACCAGTTGTCAGCATTGGCAGCGGCCGAGGAATAGACGTAGGGTGACAAGCCCTATCCGCTGCAATGTGAGCGGGGAGCGTATCCCGCTGAACCTACAACAGCCGGAGGAAAAGTTTGTACTATAGTGCTCATTAATTAGTTGATAAAGCAATTTTAGCATTTACGCTCGGTTTGGTCATGATAATAATAAGAAAATTTAACAACGTATGGGTGCGAGATAGTTGGTACAGTATGTTAAATCAGCGCCAAGCTACGCTCAAGAAACCAGACGAAAGACGTGACAGGCAAGGACAGGCGCCTATCGTTGTCTGTGACCTCCTTCGTCTGGTTTCTGTAGCGCTAGCTTAAAGGAGCCATGAAGAGAAAATACAACTTCGTTTAATTTGAAAGAACTAGGATTCAGTATCTCACTCAGCTCCATTACAGCCACAAAAGATGTTTTTTTAACAAAAAAAAAAGCCAGAAGTATTTAAAAAATTTCAAATTTTGCGCCACAGTGACGTGTTATGAGCAAGAATGACGTCATACGGGCCAACAATAAAACATTATTTTCAGTGCGTTAACTGCACGTTAGCATTCAAGTGATGTGGTCAAATGGAACTAGAGGCCCCATTACAGACGTCCAGTCATGTGTCGTCGCGACAGGTCAGTTAGGCGGCCGCCAATCGCACAAACAAGGTTCCGTGACGTCATAGAAAAGTTGCGGGAAATTGGCTAGGGGGTCGCGACTGCTCCACACGTTTTCTTTGATATGTGTGCTATTTGTTCGACGATTGCGATGATATTGGTATCATTGGTATCGGGACTAAGCAGTCTTTCTAATAAGCCCAACTTATATTTTGTCTTCATGGCTCCTTTAACGGTGATTGAATGATGATAAGCGTGCGATAACCATGCGTGATTCTTTAATACTGCGTCTCTTTTATAATTTTTGCCTTAAGAAAATATAGGTTGTTTCCATTTTGGTGACAAGTCTGTGAACACGTGCTGTAGTTTTGTTACGGCTTGTAGCTTTTGCCGAAGCTTATAACTCCAAAGGAAAATGTCTGTACGGACTTAGCAGTATATTTAGGTGATTCATGAACAACGACCGTTGTCCCGTCGTCCTTGACAACCTAATGCGGACCTTCTCAATACTTTTTGAGGGGGCCAGTTTCGAACATCGGGAACCATTACAAGCCGCGGCATGCCGGCCTGCCGATTAGAGGACTCGCTGTGAAGCGCGCCCGATCGGGATAAGAACCCTTCGTATTGGCGGATAAAAAAAAAACCTTTATTTGCTGCGGCATGCCGATGCTTGTTGTTACAGAGAAGAAATTCCTATATGCGTCATCAAACGCGAAAAGTGCCGTCGGTGGCGTCGTCAACATGGTGCCAAAATTTCCGTCGCTGTGAAGGTAGTAAAAAGCATATTCGGGTTCGTGTGGGATTGGATTCAGGTCCGAGCAGGATCAGAGTGCGTTGCGACCACGCAAACTCGGAACCCTGCTAGAAGGGGAACAGGAGCTCGCCTGGTGCATGTCAATTGATGAATTATGACGCGTGATTACCTGTATGATAAGTTAATGAATGATGGATAAGTGATTGAAACTAATAAGTGAGGCAGGATTAAGGTGCATTATGGTGAATTAATTTGGAATTATGAATGAGTGATTTATAGTAATGATTAGTCGGTTTAGATTGAGGTGAATTAAGGTGGATTAAGGTAGGTATTAGAATGTGGATTAAGATGTACTAAGGGCCGTAAAATAGCGTGGCTATTGTGTCAACGGGTGAACGCGTACATAGGTACCCGACACAATAGTACGCCAAGCTTTCAACTTCGAAGCCCGTAAGCAGACGGTAGTGTAACGAAAAATTTTGCGTTCGCAACAAGGGGCATTTTCGCGCCGTCGACTCCCGCGAGGACGAAAATTTTCGCCGTCGATCCGCGGGCACAGAACGACAGAAGAACAAAGAACGATAGAGCGCGTGCGGAAAATGGTGTGCGACTAACGCCGAGTTTCGCGCTCAAGTTAGCGAGGCAGACGCGGCTGTGAGGGTGACGTACGGTAATTGCTTTGGTGAACAAAGTGGTCTTGTACCCGCAAAAAAGAAATTTGTCTTGCAAACAGGTTAGAACGATCAACAATTTTACGTCCTTACTTTTTGTAATGAAACATTTCACCCGCCGCAGCGGCTCAGTGGAGGCGTTGCGCTGCTGAGCACGAGGTCGCGGGTTCGATTCCCGGCCGTGGCGGCCGCTTTCCCGGCCGTGGGTTCGATTCCCGGCCGTGGCGGCCGATTCCCGGCCGTGGCGGCGGCCGTGGCGGCGAAAAGCAAAAACGCCCGTGTGCACGAGATTTCGGCGCACGTTAAAGATCCCCAGGTGGTCAAAATTAATCCGGAGCCCTCCACTACGGCGCGCCTCATCGCCTGCGTTGCGTCGGCGCGTTAAACCCTACAATCAATCAATCAATCAAATGAAACATTTCGTTCGATTTCCGTACTTGGCAACTGCTCTACCGATAACTCGTACTTTACTGACAATTTAAAGAAAAATCCCCCTCGGACGTGTTAGAACTCTCAGCTCTTCGTTGTAGGTTGTCGTGGTCGCCTTGAGTTCTACGCTGCTGGCCTTGGCTTTCTGCGCCGACGTGAACAACGACAGCACGTATCACAACATTCTGCTGTCCATGTGTGGACAAAGGTGGCGCAACGCTGCAGCAGCCTCCGTCTTGGTCACCTGCTACGGCGTCTGCATCACGTACCTCATAGTCATCGGAGACCAGTACGACCGCAGTAAGTGTCTCCAGTTTCATGAATGAGTTCAAGGGACGGTGTTGTACGGGCCCCCGGCAAAAGTTTGCAGAAAGCAAGAGAACAGTTTGGCCACAACGTAAAGCCCTCGCAGCTGCTGCCTAATGAGTGGTTCTTCCTTCCAAAAATAACTGTATTTAAACATGCAAGTGGGAGAGCAATGCAAGAGAAAAATAATTCTCCATATATCACTCTCATATTCTCCACACTTTTTTTTGCCACCTGTACATGTGACGGATAGCTTGAACTAGATTGTGTACAGATGAACACGGCCGATGCGTCCTTGGCTCCTAAACGTCCATTGCGCCCCAGGTGAGTCCTAAATGTAACCATGAACGGTCTACGCAGAAGTCAGCAATTCGTTCCGACTTGACTTTGTGTCATGTCGCTAAGTGTTTGCTATTCTCCATTACTTTGATGCGCACGGCATAACGCGGAGTGGATGTGACAATGAAATTTTTTTTTCGCACCTGGAAATCCGCTCAGCCTTCCCCGCAAAGTCTTGCCTTTATATTCGTTTACACAGGGGCTAGCTACGTGAAGAGGAAAAGCCCAGGTAAACTTTTTTGGAGTGCACAAAATGAACGTTTACCGCGGATTGTTTAAACAAAAATACCTTCCCTTCACTACCGTCTCTCAAGCGTGAGTCTTATCGAAACGCCTTTAGCGAAACCAGGAATCTTGCGAATAGATTTGAGGGGTAATGCGCGAACATGTCCAACACCCTCTTGACAACTGAATACTCCTCGCGTGACGCGGCGAAAAGAGGTCTGCGGTCGCCGTCAGCAATACGGCAGAATTGATGGGATCGCGCCTGTTGCGACCGAGTGGGGGCACCCGTTCCGAGCTCCGTGGCCTCCGACATACGAGTGGTAGCGTGTATGATGCGAGCGGCCAGCCGCTGTTGCAGCCGTGAAGTCCAAAAGCCGTAGGCTAACGTAACTGTTTACTTCATAGCGAGAGGTGATCCAAAGCCAAAGAACAATGCCCCGACGGGCGAGGTTACAATGCAGGACTCGAGCAGAGCGACAACATCGATTCGCTGCTCTAACAGGAATGGTTTACAACGCTTGCGGGGGTCTATTTATACCCAAAAGCGGTAACGGTCAAAACGCCAACAAGCGGCAACACGCCACGAACGTCACAGACACACACAACGCTCTTTCCAGAGTTCGTAGCCTCGGCGCACGTTGAGTCCGAGAGAGGGGAGAGAGGAGGACTCCGTTGCGATCGACGGGGCCTCTGTGTCCTTGAAGAGCGTTCAGACGAGCCTCGCCGGCAGCCGCCGAAGTTTTGAAATGCGCCGAAAGCGAAGCGTCTGACTCGGCTTGTCGAGACTTGTCACCGACATGGTGGCGCCTGTTTTCAAAGGCGCACGCAGTGGCTTCGCCGCACAGCCGAGGAGTGATGCGGGAAAGTACGGCGGCGCTGGCAGATTCGTAACAGCTTCTCCGCCGGGGGTCCGAGATCCCGATGGATAAGGGTCTTCAACCGTTGTCCGGAGGGATGCTGTCGAAGTGAAGTGCCCGGCAGACGCTCGAATCCAGGCCTGGGCTGTACGACACCGTGCTGGAGCTTCACCGGGCCGATCACTGGACGAGTAGTGGCTCCCCAAGAACATCTCTGGCTTGGTCAGGCAAGCAACAGAACAACACAGGAAGACACAACCGCATCGCCGGCAAGTGCGAAGACAAATCCTCACTGAAGATCTACCAGACTTTTAGTTGCGATAAAATACGCTAATAACTAACTACGCTAGTGATAATTTAGCCAAGCAGTACTTTACACAAGTGCACAAACCTGAAAGGTGACATTTCGCATGCTTGGAAATGTCCCACACCAAAAGATATGTAATCGTAAAGGGCGAAACCTGGTGCAGGAAAAACAATGAACTTGATAAAGTCAGGCGTCTACAGGCCACTTCTCGCACAGAGAGCTGCGATCTGAGCTCTCGTCATTGCCCTGAGTTTTCCCCAATTTGTACCGCACTTTAGGTGCGCCCGTTCTCTGAGAGCGACTGCTGCGACCGCGTGAAAGGACACCGGCCGTTGTTTTCGACAAAGGTCGAGCGCAAGGAGGAGCGAGAGGGATTTTCCATCGTTCAAACGAGAGGCGCGCACTCCTTGGAGGTGGCGTTCCCTTGGCGCGAAGCGAGCTCACGGCTTTGCCTCTCGGCGTGCCCGCACTGAAACACGCGCCGCAAGTATGCGCAGAAGTTTCCCCTCTCTCCTCGTTGCTCACCTTCTCGCGAACGCGTTCGGCAAGCAAACGTCGGAACGCGTTTACGTTCTCTCCTCTAGGCTGATCGGTTCCCGACTTCGGCTCAGCCACAGGCGCCACCGAAATCTCAACTAGCTTAGCCCATATTGGCCTATCGTCGGGAGCATCAGCTGGGAGTAACAAGGGCACGGCGTGCTCATTAGACACCTCGTAGTTCCCAACAGTCACTACCTCGTCGTCCCTCGCGCTTTCAGCGACAGCCTTGGCACGCGAAGACCGAAGCGTGTTCCCGTTCTCCTTCCTCACTGCCAGAACTACACTACAACCAGGCCGCCCTGTCTCAAAAGACGGCTCAGCCGCCCCAGAAACCTGAATCTCTACGAGCTCGGCTGGCCGTTGCTCGAGCTCAGCTACCTGAGCTGGTGGCAGGACGGAATCGGCTTGCTCAGTGGCGAGATCGTCATGACTCCCAACTGAACCCTGCAAACCGTTTGCTGCCTCGACTGCAGGCTTTCCCACCACGTCGCTCGTTTCTGCACTACCGTCCGAAGAAACAACCTCCATTTCAGCGGACTCGTGCGGCCTCTCGGTAACCTCATCGTTTACGCATTCCTGCGAAACGTCGCTATCTCGCGAAATGTTCACGTTCAAGTCGGTAGCCGTTCCCAAGGCCTCCCGCGAAATTGAACCGTCCAAACACTCCGCCGAGATCTCCAAAACAATCGCCGACACAGTGGACACGCACTGCCCTCTGCCGCCTCTTCCGACAGTCTGAGCTAATGCGCCGTCGTTATCTCTCTCAGCAACCTTGCCGCGCTGCTGGGCCGCAACCGTCGCCTCCGACGCGCGCTCCCGAGCGTCTGCTACTGTCAGCGCTGGCACGGTGCTTTCCTCGACAACGAGGTCTTTCTCGAGCAACAATTCTAACTCGGGCTTCACTTCTTCCTGCTCGAGTTGAATTTCATGCTCTAGGTTCTTGTTCTCCCGTTGGAGTCTCTCTCTTTCGAGCTTCTTTCTTTCCCTTCGGATTCGCTCGATATCGAGGTCGTACCAACGCATCTTTTCCTCGTGTTCCTGTCTTTCTCGCTCCCGTTCTCGCTTTCTTTCCTCGCGTTCATCACGCTGGCGCTCAGCCTCTGCCTCTGCAGCCTGACGTTTCGCTTTTTCCCTGCCATTGATCCGCTCAAGGCATTCCGACAGCTCCTCATCGTCAGCCCCAACAGCGAGTATAGCCTGTATCAGCTCTGGCTTTCTCAGCGCGTCCGTAACATCCAAGCGCAACTCTTTTGCAAGCTCCAACAACTGCGGTTTTTTCAACGCCTTAAAATTCATGGCCGGTCTAGAGTACTGCTTTCCCATTTGTCAGCTTGATCGTGGCTCATATTGAGCGGGAAAACACTGGGGTTTGAGAAGTTAAAAAGGATGTTTAATTAACTGAAAAAACTGGGATTACATATATAGACGGAGGAGCACTCAAAGAAGACGTCTGACGCGCTGCTCGGGCGTGGGGTGACTCCCTGGACTAATAGCACACACACGTAAGAGAGAGAGAGAGAGAACGAACATAAACACACGCGTTGCGTCTGGTGTCTCCCTGTTCTCGGGCATAACACACCCGAGCCAGGGGCGCGTTCGTGCTCTTGAAAAGATCGGGTCCTCGCGGCGCGGCCGTGGTCATAAATTGCGGTCGTTCTCCGTGTCTTCGGGCGGCCGCCCCGGAGATGTTGAGAGGTTAAGAGCCCCGTGGCCGGCCGTTCCCGCTTCTCGACGGAGAGATTTCTGCGATGGCGTCGGAGCGAGCTGACACACTGCTCCAAAAATGTTTTGCGCGAATAACCCACGCGACAAAAACACACGCCCTACCAGCTATCCTCAGAAGCCTGGTAAAACTCAGTGAAGAAAAGTCCCGCACTCACCCTTGACCGCCGTGAATTCTGCGGAGTCCGAAGGCGCCTTGACGTCCGTGGTGTTGCATCTCGCACGCTGCAGCTCCAGGTGTTACGAAGTTGCCATCCCACCGCTGCCAACCAGTTGTTGCGACCGGGAAGGCCGGCTGCAGCCGGGAAGAGGTCCTGAGCTGATAGGCCAACGTAACTGTTTACTTCATAGCGAGAGGTGAGCCAAAGCCAAAGAACAATGCCCCGACGGGCGAGGTTACAATACAGGACTCGAGCAGAGCGACAACATCGATTCGCTGCTCGAACAGGAATGGTTTACAACGCTTGCGGGGGTCTATTTATACCCAAAAGCGGTAACGGTCAAAACGCCAACAAGTGGCAACACGCCACGAACGTCACAGACACACACAACGCTCTTTCCAGAGTTCGTAGCCTCGGCGCACGTTGAGTCCGAGAGAGGGGAGAGAGGAGGACTCCGTTGCGATCGACGGGGCCTCTGTGTCCTTGAAGAGCGTTCAGACGAGCCTCGCCGGCAGCCGCCAAAGTTTTGAAATGCGCCGAAAGCAAAGCGTCTGACTCGGCTTGTCGAAACTTGTCACCGACTAGGTGGCGCCTGTTTTCAAAGGAGCACGCAGTGGCTTCACCGCACAGCCGAGGAGTGATGCGGGAAAGTACGGCGGCGCTGGCAGATTCGTAACACGCCTGAGAGGACAGATTTTTAATTTTAGATTTATTCAATAAAAACAAATGTATGTTGACATTGGGTGGAATATACAGGAGGAGGTCCCAAGGTTTCCGAACCGCAGGTGGGACATAGGACCTTCATTGGCCAAACTATGCGTTTTATTCGGTTTAAAGGTCAGAAATAAAGTTCAGGCACCTTGTATGTATAACCCCTCGCATTCTGGTATAACCAAGGTTTGTACAGCTATGAACGACACTTTCGCTTCCCCGTCATTGTTGAAGATCAGAAGAACACAGGATAAGTTTCCTGCACCAAGCGAACACTGGCCCGAGCCGGCCCTCAACTCCAGACCCGTGCCACGCGGGACCCCGGCTCGCGCAGCGCATCACGCGAGCGTGCAAGCCGCTTTTCGGCCTATCCGCTGGATGTGCCTACTGCCTACATCGGTAACACTAACATAAAATAGATTTACCGATGTATTCATACTCCGGCTTTTTACTTTTCATCTTGTCGTTGCGGAGCACGGTAATAACTAGAAACGAAACGCGTCCTGCTAGCTTCACGGTTGCGAAAGAGTTATCTTATTGGGCGCATAATTCCAGATTACGTTTACGAATGTTTACGTTTACGTTTATGAAGATCTTTACGAATGCAGTGGAGCTGTTCATGCGTTCTTAACACAAATTAGTTTAGAAATGCAGATGTAGAAATACCTGCCTCGTTATTTCTCATTTTGACAGTTCCATATTTTCTTTCTTTTCGTTAGCCTTCGTTTTCACCGTATTATCGTTCATCCCCCTGGAGTAGTTTTTGAGCACAGCAAACCTTTCAGTAAAAGTTGAGGCCTGTGTACGCATTCTCTTGTGATAAACTTAATAAACATTTTCAGCGAAGGTTGCACTCACGGGCAAGCCTTGAATGGCGAAGCTGTTGGTGATCATTGAGGGACACAAAGTTGAGTTTTAGTATCGTTGTGGTGTCGTGGTTTACGTCGGCGGCATGGCATTTCAATGACCCTATGTTGAGCAAGGCCAGAGCGAGCTCGTCGCTTTGGTCGACGTTTTCGTACGCCACTCTGCAAGCGCGACTTATCGTCTCTAGCGGATGCTTTGCACGCCGAGCCTCTCGAAGCGCGGCCTCTTCCTCGGCCGTGCGAACTGTCCGCGGCCGCGCCATGCGGAGTCAACGATCACCTACAGCAGCTTCAAAATTCACATCGCGGCTGTTGTACGGTACAGAGCGCATGCGCACGGCGGCATGAGGACAAACGAACGAGGGGCGTACGCTATGACGTGTCTTTCTCCTTCCAAGCCAGTGTTGCCACGATACGGGTAACAGTGGAGTATTTTGTGTGGCCAATGTTTGCCAATCTGTCTTAGTGGGTATGCTTAGCTTGACTAACGTGCGCTCGAGGCACGCGTGCAGGAGCGCTCGGCATTTTCTTTTTATTTGTAACTGCGGACACCCTACACAAACGATTTGCTCAACAGCTTTGCTGGTAAAAATTGGGGGCTTAGCTCGCTGAAGCTACACGAGTGCTATGAGGCGCATCGTAGTGGAGCAGGAGCTCCAGATTAATTTCAATCACCCGGGTATGTTTAACGTGCGCCGAAGTCTCGACACATGGGCGTTTGTTTTTTGGCAGGCGCTAAACTTATAAGAATCCTTAGTTGCGACCATATCCAGTGCGAGGTGCGTCACCCAATCAGCGCTGGTCCGTCAGATTGATGAAGTCTTTACGGTTAAGGCACTTTCGGCGATAGCTTCACACGCGACGTCGGCATTGTGCTGCAGAGACCGAGGACGCGGTGGAGATCCCGGCGTTATTTCTGATGGAGCCAAGAAAAGAGAAAAGGTTCGTGTGTCGATATTTCGCCAGAGGTCAAAGTTCTCCACGTGGTTGACATTAAGCTGCAATCCT
Source organism: Haemaphysalis longicornis (assembly GCF_048455015.1). Classification (NCBI taxonomy): domain Eukaryota; kingdom Metazoa; phylum Arthropoda; class Arachnida; order Ixodida; family Ixodidae; genus Haemaphysalis; species Haemaphysalis longicornis. Next base: position 380,027,737 of record NW_027526203.1, on the reverse strand, counting down.
CCACTACAGCGCCTCTTATATACCGCGTATATAAAGATTCGGCGCTTAAAACCGAAAAATAATGTTTATGTGTGTGTGCGTGTGTGTGCGCGTGCGCGCACGTGTGCGTATGTGTGTGCGCGTGTGTGTGTGCTTACCAACTACATGTCACGCGTGCCTTAATATGGAATGCGCTTAATAAGGAATTTGTATTCGCTTGGTCAGCAACCGATGCAGCCTAAAGGAGTCAGGCACAAGCCAGAAAAACGTACGTTTTTAAAACAGCTAAAACTTCCGGCGCATTGGTGAAATTGCGCGATTGACTATATTGCCCGGAAATACTCATGTGTGGCATGTTAAAATGTTAGAAACAAGAGGTGGTCATTGGCAGCTACCTCCCACGATCATCCTTTCTTATTATTTTTTCCTGACTCTTCTGTTATATTCCAAGATGTTGCGTTCTCTTTTAAGTGCGAATGCACTTCTTAAGCGAGCCTGAATCGTCCGCCGCCGTCGTCCGCATAGCAACAGCTGCGGGTGCGCGCGCTCCTCGTCTTCCCTAGCAACGGGGGGAGATGGGCGCGCGCTACTCTCCTCCTCCTCTCTCCGCTCAGTGACTGCGGGTGTTGGGCGCCTCCTCTCCATTTCGGGCGGGAGAGCTCTCGCTCGCGTAGCGGGCGCTCCGCATTCCGACGCGTGAGGGCGCTCGTGTAGCCCTCGCCGTAACGGCGGGCGCTACTCTCCTCCTCCTCTCTCCGCTGAGTGACTGCGGGTGTTGGGCGCCTCCTCTCCACTCCAAGATCACGATATCCACCGTAATCGCGCAATCAACAACCGTGCATTCGCACTTACACACTCTCCCCCTCGGGGAAGTGCGAGGGAATTTTTTTCTTTCTCTCTATGCCTAATTTTTGCTCTAAATAAACCTTGTCACAGCCTAATCTTTACAGGAAGCTTCTTGGCCAATCCCCCGCTTGGGTATGCGCCCTGAGTGTACCAACCAGCCAAAGTCATTGTAAGGCAGCAGTTCCATTCCACCGTTAAAGAATCCCCCGCGACCTGCACCTCGATGTCTTCAACAAAATGGTGCCGTGACCAGGATTACTGTCGTCAGCAGTTAAAGAACTGAGTGCGGACCGCCATACAACGATGACGTGAAGGACACGGCTGAGAAGGAACTGCACTGCTGCCACTGACTCCTGGCCGCAGGGAAGAAGAAGAAGCTTCAAGGGAACAGGCGTGTCTCATATGAGCTCCTCGGATTTCTTCGCAAGTGGACGGAAATTCCCAGTTTTCGGCAGCGAAGACAAGAAGAAGGTTTTCGCGAAGCGGCAAGGATCACGCAGAACCAATTCTGAAGGTCGTGAGTGCATTATTTGCCGTTTGACAACGATTTGAAAATCCGAAGCGGACGCCGCCGCGCTAACCCTAGCCCCCGTGGTCGGCGCTTACCACGGGTATGGAGCGCGGAGCGGTGACGGGCGCGACAGCAGAAGCTGTTAGCTCTATCCCCGGCGAAGACAGGACCCAAGACGACGAGATGGAGACGCAAGACCGCTGCGACGGAGGAGAGAATTCCAATTACGATGAAAGGTGGGATAAGTGGATACAAGTAATGAGCAAGTCGGCGAGACGACGAAACAAGGCGAACACATCGGCTGCTGAGCAACCGCTGGACTCAATACTAAAGAAGTCAACCTTGAAACCACGGCGGGAAGAGTCTAGACCTAAGCCGCCGCCACTGCCGGAAGAAGACTACAAGCTGGTGATGCGACCAAAGAACGGGCTCGGACTCGGCTCGGTCAGTCCGGCACTTCTGGCCGAGAGCATCCTCAACGCGGCCCGCCTGTCATGGAGGGACGCTGAAATCCGTGTCCGCATTGACGCTATGCAGAACATCCTCACCGTCAGCACGCCACACGAACAAGCAGCGAGAGCCCTCAGCCAAATTACTCAGCTTAACGTCCAAGGAAAGGTCCACCCGGTGAGTCTCTACGGACTCTCACCTTACGACTCGTGCAAAGGAGTTATTCATGGCATCCCGACGCATTACACGATGGAGCAAGTGTTGGAGGACATTTGGCTCCCAGGATATGAATTCCTAAGCTGCCGCCGCCTGGGAATGTCAGGCTCTGTTCTCGTTACGATACAAGGTCACAAGGTACCCTTCTACATTTATTATAAGGGTGTTGAGATGAAATGTTTCATCTATAAGAAGACCATCCCATACTGCACCAACTGCCACTGTACGGGACACAGGGCGGACGTCTGCGTGAACGTCGGAATCCGCGCCTGTGATAAGTGCGGCGTGAGAGACCCAGCGCCAGACCATCCATGCGATCCGAAATGCGATCTCTGCAATGGCAAGCACATCACGGCATGTAGAGAATGCCCAAAACGTTTTCGGGTACCGTACATCATCCGCCGCAAGGCTTGGGAAAAAAGTAAAGAACACTCAAGTGGCACAAGAGAACCATCCAGGGACAGATTGAACCGCTCGGCTGAACACTTGACCTCGTGGGACGACGGGTCAAGACGAAAACGATCATCTCGCTCCAATTCCTGCAGCCGCTGGCCGTCTCTACAGAGATGTACGGGGGCAGCTAAGAGGCGATCCAGGTCCCGCTCCAGATCGCGAACCGACCTGAGACCTAATGGCTCCGAATCGGAAGCCAAATGCGAAACCCGAGCTCGTTCCAAGTCCCGCTCCAGACCCAGCTACCGGTCCGGTCTAGGTGCGGACGCCAGCAGCGGCGGAGGCAAAGTGAGGACCCCGTCTTCCGGGGCGCCACAGGTGAGCTGGTCTCAAGTTCTCCTTCCCACTGCTCAACCCCCTAAATCCCGATGCGAGGAATGCAACAAGCTACAATCGCAGATCGAAGACCTAAAGAAAGAAATGGCCCTCCTGAGATCTACAATCGCGCAGGTTGCCTCGCAGGCTAAGCTAAACCCTCCGCAAACGAACGGGGGAACAGAGAAACGGCGTAAAATAAACGATACAAATGAGCAGACTGACTCCCCAAGGCGTACTGAGGCCCTAGAGACGCGGACAAAGGAGGCAGAGGACAAGCTGACGGAACAGCTAAATGCAATGGCGCAAAACATGACGGCTGGCATAGCTCAACTCCAACAGTCTGTCACCCTTATGTTAGGCAGACTAGATGCACTCGAAAGCCAAAATGCGGCAGTTGGCAGAACACCACGTAGGGACAAGCCATACCTTCGGCCGTCCTCGCTAGATAACCACGACCAGGCAGACCCCACCCGAGCTAACCATGGCTAGCCGCCGGGGGAAGCAAGAGAAAAAGCTAATAGTGTGGCAATGGAACGCAAGAAGTATCAAAGGGAAACTTGGGTCACTCTCTCAATATATTGATTCGTGCACGGACAAACCGGATGTACTCGCGCTACAGGAGGTAAACTCCTATGCACGACTACCTGGCTACATCACACACGGTGACCCGGAATGCGGAGACACTACCACGCTCATCAGCAAGAGAGTAACAGCAGTGCAACACACGCTACAGCTACCGAGAACAGAAGGGACCCTCACAGAGCTGATACCTCGGAAACCTGGGAAAGGAAAGAGCGTTTTTATCCTTAACGTGTACTGCAGGCCTAAGAGGAAGCAGTCGGAATTAAGGAGTCTGATACAGCAAGCAGTACAGGTGGCTGATGCCTGTCCCTTGCTAGTGTTGGGTGATTTCAATGCGGCCCACCCCGTATGGGGATACCACTACTCAAATAAGCGCGGAAACGAACTAATAGCCTCCTCTGAAGAGCACGAGCTCACGCTCCTCACCGACTGGACTGCACCTACCAGAATGGGAAATAGTGTTTCCAGAGACACGTGCCCGGATCTCACGTTTGGGCGAAACGTCTCTCAAGCCACGTGGGAAAACACCGGGGAATACCTAGGTAGCGACCACGCAATTATAGCTACCACTATCGTTGGGGAGGAGTACAGAGCACGTAATGGCGTAGCCCGCATCGTGGACTGGGCTAAGTTCCGAGAGCAGCGAGAGATCCAATCCGCCTCAGAAATCAACGACATTAGTGACTGGGCTTCCACGATACTAACAGACATTAAGTCGGCAACACAAGAAGTCAAGACCACTGTTCAGACTCCAAGTGTCGATCCCAAGCTGTTACACCTGTGGGAGGCTCGCCGCAGCCTCGTCAGGAGGTGGAAGCGTCAGCGCCACAACAGAAAACTCAAGAAGAGAATAGCCAAACTCTCTGAGCAGGCCGCAAAATACGCAGCGGAGCTATGCAGTAAGAACTGGCTGCAGCTCTGCGACGGGCTCCGCGGTACCCTCAGCGCATCCAAAACATGGAAACTGCTCAGATACCTCATTGATCCGACAAATTACAAAAGCGCAGCCTGCAAGAAAATTAACACCATTATTCATAAGTTCGAGGGATCCCAAAAGGATCTGCTCAAAAAACTGCAGCAGAAATACCTGCCCATACACCCACCTTATGCGGCCCCTGACTACAAGGGAGATCCAAACCCGCAATTGGATGCACCCATTACCACGGCTGAGGTGAAAGCTGCGCTTCAGAAGATCCGCCGAAATACCGCGCCAGGTCAGGACCAAATCACAAACAAAGCATTGGCCAACCTCGACGAACCCTCTATAGCATCCCTCACAGCCTACTACAATCAGTGCTGGGAGAGAGGAGCCATCCCACTTGAATGGAAATCTGCTGAGGTGCGCCTAATACCTAAACCAAACAAACATCTCGGCATCGAAAACCTACGGCCAATATCCCTCACGTCGTGTATCGGGAAGCTGCTCGAACACGTCGTGCACAACCGCCTGCAGAACTTCCTCGAAGACACGAAGCAGTTCCCACCGACCATGTACGGGTTCCGACAGCACCTGTCGACGCAAGATGTGTTGCTGCAACTGAAGGAGGACATCATAGAACGGGCCAACACCCACACACCTAAGGCCATCCTGGCTCTAGACTTAAAAGGAGCCTTTGACAACGTCAGCCATGAAGCCATACTCACTAATCTGAACGAGCTCGGGTGTGGTAGTCGCACATACACCTACGTCAGAGACTTTCTCTCCGGGCGCCAAGCTACCCTCAAGATTGGAGACATTCAGACACAACCGACTCGCACCGGCGGACGCGGCACGCCACAAGGAGCGGTCCTGTCCCCCCTCCTATTCAACATTGCCCTCATCGGCCTGCCTAAACAACTGGCGTCGATTCCGGGCTTACACCACGGTCTTTACGCCGATGATATCACGGTGTGGACCGGTATGGGCTCGGTCGGGGAGATGCAGGACCGTCTCCAAATGGCGGCTGATACCGTGAATGAGTATGCTAGGAACTGTGGACTCTCGTTCGCCCCAGAAAAATCTGAGCTGCTTCTAGTGCGCAGAAAGGGCGGTAGGCAAACAGATGTCCCTTCGATGGAGATCACGCTGGACGGTGCTACCATCACCCCGTCTCCGCAAGTGAAGATTCTAGGTATGGTAATTCAAGCTGATTGCGCAAACACCACGATGATAAGGAAATTGGAACACACGACTTGTCAGATTGCCCACATGCTCCGTCGGATCACGACCAAGGGAAGAGGCATGAAGGAGGCGGATACGCTTCGCCTCGTTCAGGCGTTCGTCGTATCGAGAATCTGCTATGTGACGCCCTATGCACTACTAAACAAGGCAGAGAAGAACAAGTTAGATACGCTCTTGCGAAAGGCGTATAAACAAGCCCTGGGTCTGCCCCCCTACACCTCCACGGATCGTCTCCTCAAGCTTGGGGTGCACAACACTGTGGACGAGCTGATTGAGGGCCACCTGCTCAGTCAACGTTACCGGCTAGCAGGGACGGATGCAGGCAGGGCCCTTCTGCTAAGACTGGGCATAAACATCCCTGATCGCCCTCTGGAAACCACAGTAGACATCCCTCGCGAACTACGCCAAAACATCAGAGTGGCCCCGCTGCCCAGAAACATGCACCCGCAGTTCCACGAGGGTCGGAGAGAGGCGCGAGTTAGAGCCCTGGAGAAAAACTACGGCTCAAACGATATGGTTTATTATACGGACGCCGCAGATTATGCCAGACGAGGAGCCATGGTAGCGACTGTGACGAAGAAAGATAGCCACGCCTCGAGCCTCACTCTCAACAACGTCTCGACGCTACAGGCCGAAGAGGTAGCAATTGCGCTGGCAATAACGCAGACCCCAGCGGAAGTGATAATCGCAGATTCACAGTCAGCGTGTAGGAGCTACCTCCAAGGCCGCATCTCGTGCATCGCCATGAAGATCCTCGGCCAGAACCCTCCGAGGAAAAGGGTGTCGATTGTCTGGACACCAGCTCACGCTTCCCTCTGCGGTAATGTCTTTGCTCATGAGACTGCTCGAGGTCTGACCAACCGAGCGCCGCGAGAAAGTTGGCTTGAGACAGCGATCCCTGTAACGTCATACCAGGAGGTGACCCAATTCTACAGGCTCACCAGGCTTATGCTACCCGCTGGCCACCCCTCCCTCAGCAAGGCAGAGGAGCGCTCCTGGCGTCTCCTCCAAACCAACACGTTCCCCCACCCGACCAAACTCCACTTATTCTGGCCAACAATATACTACTCACAGTGCCAATTCTGCAACGCGCCCTGCACCTTGTATCACATGGTGTGGGAGTGCCAGCTTAACCCCTCACTTTCCCCGATATCTAATCCCTCGATTGAGCAGTGGGAGGAAGTGCTGGCCAGCTCTAGCCTCGAAGAGCAGCTTCGGCTGATCCACCGGGCTGAGGCGGCTGGACGCTCCAACGGGGTCCTGAACTGAGGAAACCGCCCGCTTGACTCCTCTCATTAAATAAAGTTTATTCTCTCTCTCCTGGCCGCAGGTACACGTGAAGATGACCCAAGGACGAATGGAGGGCTCGCCAAAGCGGCCGCCTGAGCCCAAAACTCGACAACTCTACGAATTCTTAGCCCGCCTGCCGTGATTCGAACCTCCCGACGACCCGCAGACGTTTACGACGCCGAGCACTGACATGGATGCCCTTTTCCAACGACGACGCCTAATCCGAAACAAGGTCACCTCACTGATTGACGACATTCAATCACAGGTGAACCCCGAGTCCCAATAAATAGGTACGCTGATTTTCCTCAAGAAGAGCCTTATCGACAAATTGAAGCGGCCGGACGCCTATGATTCGGTTTCTTCAATAGGACATGATCATCTTCATATTCCTTTTGGCGCAAAAGCGCTCATATATTTAAGACGAATGACGGAAAGCGTGGCTTAGTCTGCCGCCGGCGCCACAATGCGAAGCCACTGGGTGCAAGATAATGCTCTCGGTGGGCTTACTGACTGCGTATTCGCCTGCACGCAATCGCTGCGTAGAAAGCGCTCTAGTTAGAGGGCGTTTTACAGTGAAACTATATATGCCCAGGCGAAACGTCCATCCGTGTCCGGGAGGGCCCTCCGCCGGAATCAGTGCGTATGCGCGAACACGAGTTGGAGAGGAGTTAGAAGCAAGAGGGGAGGGAATGTCTGAGTCTTTTACTTCGTAGTAACACGTGTTGGTGACATCCTCTGGTAGCGTCGACGAGGAGCGCTTAGGGCACACGCGCCAATTCTGAGGGAGCAAGATGAAAAGGAAGGTCTGGTGTAGTGTCATAAAATACACTAGTGAGTCTTTCGCAGCGCGGCTGTTTGAGGGAGCACGAGGAGAGCGAACGTCGAGGTGCGAAGAAGATGATGATGATGGTTGATAGCGGTAGCCTCATTGTATCGGGCTGATGACGTGTCATCTTACCAAAAAAACTAATATATTTATGTTTTACACTCTCCGTTTAATATTAGCGCTGCTCCTAGGGAAGGCACAAAAAACGTATTAGGCACAGAATACTTATTTTTTTCTGTTACAGGTGGTAGCTGTCCTAGGCAATATTCCCCTGTGCTACACTTAAATCCTAGGGCTACTGGAAGCCGAATATTTACCTCATGTAGATTTGGATGGATACCCTCGCATTCTAACACTATGCGCCGCATAGTTTGTTTCTTTTCCGCAGACCACGCATACCCCGACATTTTGTGTATGCTTCCCCACAAAGCTCTTAACTCGCAAGCAACCTGCTCTAGCCTGAAAAAGGAAAGCACTGCCCTTGGAATTATCGTAGAAATTTTCCTTTCTGAATACCAATTTCTCAGCTTTGGAAATCTCTAACGACGTTTTAGCTTCCACTTTTTCTCTCCTTATATTCGTTTATATCTGTCTTGCCTCTTTTTGGTTACCTTGGCTGTCTTGGCTTCTCCAGTGTTCTTTCCGTATTTCATCTTTAAACTTATAGCCCCCCTTAGCAACTGTGTCTCCACGCTTTTCATGTATAGGTACCCAAGAACATTAGCTATACACGTAAGTTGATTCATTGCTCTCAACCTCCTCTCAAAACATATTTTACTCTGCGCTTCTCAAACTTCAAATGACGCCCAGCCCATAACTCCCTGCACTGCTTCGTTAGTTATTTTTCCATGCGCTCCTGAGGCCATACGGCCTACCGTTCTCTGGTTCACTTGAAGGCCTGATAGAACGTCTGATTTTAGGCAGAGTACTGCATTCGCAGATGGATGACCCATAACCATTATTCCTTTCCACATTCCTCTCGCTACTTCATATTTGTTATACCCCCACACAGCTCTATGCTTCATTATACCCGCGCTTCGCTTTCCCTAACCCTAAAGTTGTTCCTCGTGAGTTCTTTAGTAGTTATCCCCTTCGTTTATCCACACTCCCAAATATTTATTCCTTGACTATGGGTAATTCTCCATGCTGTATTGACACTGCGTCAGTGCTAGTGTTATTGAAAACCATTATCCACGATTTTTCTGAGCTAAAAATTCACCCGGGGTCGGTGGCTTCCTGACCGCTAACATTTATGAGCCGTTGCATATCGGTCTGGTTATCAGCTAAAAGAACAATGTCTTCTGCGTATAACATTCCCAGAATACGCTGTTGTATACCACTTCGTCTTGTAACATATGCGTAAGGTTAAACCCTAATTGACTTTCTTCTAGATTCTTTTCTAACCCTGCCATGTAAAGCATAAGCAGTATTGGGCTCGAATGGCATCCCTGTTTCAGTCCCCGATGGGTGCTGACCTGCTGTGCGCATTTCTGTCCTTCCCACATCAGGTGCACTCTATTGTCTTTATAAATTGCGAGAAGGAACTTTATTAACTCGTCATCTAATCCCTGGAGGTTCAGCATTCTCCACAGCAGTTCTCTGTTTACGTTGTCATATGCCCCTTTAATATGCAAGAACGTCCATAATGGTCTATTCTGTGTTTTCGCAGTTTCAATGCACTGTGTTAACGCGAACAAATTATCATCCCATCGCCTGTCTTGTCTAAATCCATTCTTCAGTTCTCCAAGGATTTCATTTTATTCTATCCATGCATGAATTTCTGGTTTTATCACCTGCATTACGAATCTATACACCCCTAACGTTACTGTGAGTGGTCTGTATGAATCAATACTGGCTTTATTGCCTCTGCCTTTATATATTAAATTCATCCTCCTTTCTAGACAATCCTCCGGTATTTGTTCGGTTTGTATCACCTTATCTATTGCCCTCATAAACGATGCCTTACTTTCAGGTTCAAGCGGGTTTATCAGCTGCATTGATATTCCGTCCGGGCCCACTGCTGTTCTGGGGGAAACCTTTTGCTCTGCTTTTTTTCCAGTCAAGGTTGCTCAAACCTACTTCTCTTTCCACAGTCTTCTGTGGCGCTGATGTTATCGGTGCAGGCTTCCCTACCTCTATGTCCCTAAACTTCTGACTAATCACTTGATGAATAAGCGTTAACGCCTGCTCTGCTTCTAAATGTTTTCCCTCCTCATCAATCAAGGATTTTTGATAGATATCATTTCTTGAGCTTAGTAATTTTACATGGTTCCAAAACATCTTGGATGCGCTTTTGTCCTGCTTCCGTATTTCTGCCATCCATTGTTCGCTTTACTGCTTGATCTTTGCTTGCACCATTTTCTGCACTTCTCGTTTCTTTTTTTTTTTTTCGGTAGATATCCCATTTTCCCTTCACTACCTCCGGTTCTATACCAGTTCTTTTTGCCTCTATGTTCTCTCGACGCATTTTTTCGCTGGTACCCTTATATTTCTTTATTCCACCAGCTTCTCGGCTTTCTCTTCCCTTTCCACCGGTTTCGTTGCTTGGCTTCATTCATTTTATTCTTTATGAACGCGATCATTCCGTCGTGCTCCCAATCTTTGTCTGCGTCACCGTCGCGCCGACCCTGCAGCCCGTCCATTGATGGTGGTTTTGCGAAGACGTATGGGTTGCATTTAAGCAAAAATTGTTACGAAATCAAGCCATACGCGTCCGTGTCTTCATTGCACGACGTAAACGGGCATATAAACATAATTGCGTAACAGTTAAAAAACTCTTCAATATACCCGCGTGATAAGCCTTAAGATAAACACCGTGGCCGCCCCTTTGCAGTTTCTCTAGTCAGCACTCTCTACATGGTGTAAGGGCAGAAAATTCTTACGCTTTTTGCGGGCGGATGCGGGCTTGCACACCCTTCACTCTTAACAAAAATTCTAATAAAAAGGTAGTAACGGGTTGTATTTACCAAGGCTGGGTTTGGGCTAGTTCATTTGAGCAAACAGCGCAAGGACGCGGACGAAAAAACGGAAAAAAGACAGTACAAGCGCTGCAGTGCAATACAGCACAGCTCTTGTACTGTCGTTTTTCCGTTCTTTCGTCCGCGTTCTTGCGATGTTTGTTCAAATGATGTATTGACTAACTCTTTATGAACTCTCCTACCCCCAGAACGGTACGTAGGTCCTGCCATTAAGTATGGAACCTAGGGACCTTTGTCCAGTACCGGTCCTCCTAGCGGCCGCCACGGCGAACCTTAACTGCCAGTAAGGCACGCTCCCAAAAATGTTTGGCTTTCGGGGAACTCGAGCAAGAAACGTTCTCGTCCTGCAGTCCCTCCCGCATCCACTCGACGCCCGTGCTTTTCACATGAATGTCAAGGCAGCAGGCGCGCGCTCGCGTGACTACTCTGCAGTGGCCGAAGCGCCCCTTTTTCTTCACTTTTTTATTTCATTTTCGTTGCTCCGTCACTGGTAGCCAAGTGCTCGCAGCGTGGTCAGCCTCAAACATTTTTGTCCCTTTCTTTTGAAAGCCTTTTTTGTGGGCACGTAGGAACTCACTGCGAACTGCCCAAAAAGAGTAAATAAAAACGTGCAGTTCTAGGAAGCATAGCCGCTTCCCAAGCAGCAAGCTGAGGGGGTGCCCATTTGTTTATTTCGCCAAAGGTTACTGCCAAGAATGGCGGAACGGCAACCCGCGCATGCGCAGATCGCTACTGGAAAAAGGTCCATTGCTATCGTTACTAGTCTAGATCGTGCACTTAGTAACTACTGCTTGTTTGATACTAAATTCAATGATAGCAACAAAATTCTATGAAGTATTGAATGTAATAACTACGGCAGTTTTCCAACTCCAAATCACGATTAAAAAGTTTTTGCAAATCCACATGCTGACTTGTATGCCGACATTAAAAGGCATAATTCTGAAATTATCGCTAAAATATTTGATTTTTGCGACAAGCCCACTGACTCTATCAGGGGACTTTCCGCTGCTGACTATAAAAGCAAAAAAATAGATGTATTTCTAAGGTAACTAAGTCACACTTGCTCTCCTCGTGAATCCCGTTGGTTTTCCTGCTCAATTTATTCGTTGTCTAAGCTAGATATGTGCGTGTTGAATGTGTGTATGTCGTGCTGCGCGCTCAGCTGATCGACAGAGAGTTTCAGCACTCCGTATGTTCCGTCTGTTCCGTAGTTACCGTGTTGACCGGGACCCGACTGCGCCTGCACGCGCGGAAAGGGCGAGGAGGCGCACCCCACCGTGACGAATGCACGGGCATGGCGAGGGCCGGCCCGCGGGACTACCGCAACGACTGCCAAAGTGCCCAGACCGGTCCATGTCAACACGGTAACCACGTACAACACGGAGCATACGGAGTGCTAAAATTCTCTATTTGGGTTCGTGGCCAGTTAGTATATACTGAATGACCAGTCCCTCCCGCACCAAGCACCTAGTGCGGGATGGTCCCAAAAGCACGAAGTACCTAGTGGATACTGTGACAAGTAACTAATTTGCGTTCTGTTAGTTTTTTTTTAAGAGCAACGCGTTGCGGGAGCCATCAACCGCAATGAACACTTCATGCCCGACATACAATGTCATTTTCAGTGTTTGATGTTTAGGCATGTATCACATAATTGGGAACGCACCGCACCGCTCATAACATTTGTATTGTTAAGTCGGCATCCTATGGACTTAAAGGAGCCATGAAGAGAAAACAAAAGTTTGTTTTATTCGAAAGATTAGGTGTTTCAAATTCATAGTACCCTAAGCGCTTTCCCGGAAGCAAATGATGCTTTATTCAGTGAGAAATAAGGCAATTTAAGCCAAAATTTTAAATCTCCCGCTAAATTGCACATTTCGTGACGTGAACAATGGCGTCATACGAGCCGGTCCATGAAACAGAGACTTAGTATGTCGACTCCATATAGCACCCACATGCGGGAATCAAACCAAGACGGCGGCCATTTTAAAAATACTAGTAAAACCTAGTGCACCCGCAGCCCTAGTCATGGAATCACCTGATCCGGAGAACAAAACTCTCGCCGAGAAGCTCGGGCTTGCATTTAACAACCTCACACCACTTGAACGCTCAATGCTTCTAAGTGCACGAGCGGCAGGAGTTGTGGGATACGCGGATGGACCGAAAAGCGACCATTCCGCGATAGCCACAACAGACGAACACCCAGCCGTCGGCACCGCTGCCTCGTCAGCCCCGTCGCGACGGACGAATACAGACTGGTACGTATGTGCCGTATTTTTATTACGGTTAATAATAGTTCAATTTCAGTAGCAGTATCGTTTATGCCAGTTGGCCGGTGTTGTGTATGGAAAGCCGTTCGCGCGAGCTCTCTGCTTCGACCAGAAAGATTGTACGAGATTTCGGCGCACGATAAAGATCCCCAGGTGGTCAAAATTAATCCGGAGCCCTCCACTACGGCGCGCCTCATCGCCTGCGTTGCGTCGGCGCGTTAAACCCCACAATCAATCAATCGACCAGAAAGATACGAGCGTCAATGCGCGGTGTGTACGGCATTTTTTTCCTCCAAGGTCAGAGAGCTTTGACGGCGATTTGACGAAGTCGGCGACGAGCGCCAGCATGTTCCAGGAGTGAGCTAACGTGAGGGTCCCTGCCGTAATCACTTCCTCGGAAATGAAGCGAGTACACTCGTACTTCCTTTAGCTCTCTTTCTCCTCCGTTTGCAAAGTTCACAAAACGTAGCCACTTGCTTCGCCGAGGTTCGTCGTTGGGCAACACATGAAAGGAGATCTCCTCACCGGCGGGGATGTCGCACTCCCTCGACGATTTGCCCCTACTACATGGGCATTTCAAAACGTAGCAACGAAATTTCGTTGTAAAGTACTCGAACAGACTGAAGTTTTTAGTGGTTGTAAACTGGAAACGAGCTCCTAACAATAGCAGCAAGCCAACACCATTCCGAAACTGCGACGACTGTCACTATCTCGTCGCTGCTTGCTGTTCCTTACTCCCCTCGTTTCTATTTTTACCTTTGCTGGTTGGCGATATGACGGCCAACCTCCTGTGAAGGGATTACGATACCAAGCAAGGTCGCGGCTGTGCGTGCTGGGACGGTTCGTTGGCCCCGAAGAGCCTCGAACCCGAAAATTCGTCTGCGCGACGGTGGCGACGGCGAGATGTCGAGTTCGGCTGGCGGTAGTTTCGTACGCATTGGCGTACACGCTTGCGGGTTTATTCGGAACTTCAACCGTTTGCTCCACCGTTCTTATAATGTCATAAAAGGAATGTGCAGTATGTTTAACGGGCATATATAGCTCCCCATGCAAACTGGTAAGCCCTGCCTAACTTGCGTTTGCTTTTGCCGGCCTCCGCCAATCGCAGAGCATTCTCGTGTGACATCATAGGTTCTGTTGCGGGAAATGAGCTGGTGGGTCGCATGGTCATTCCCTTTTTTCCTAATTATGTAGCTTATTTGAGCGAAGTTTGTGTTAAAAGTGGTGTCAGTATGGTTCTAACGAGGCAATCTTTCGAATGAACCAAACTTGTGTTTTCTCTTCATGGCTCCTTTAACTCGCAAGACGCGGGAGCTTCGGCAGCTGAGCGCACAGTTTCGGGTTCTGCGATAAGAAACCTGCAGCGCTTTGCTGGGACATACAGGCATGCAACGGCGCATCTGCGCGCAAGAATCGTAGAACAACCCCCCTCCCTCCCCGTTTCCCCTATCTAACACGCTCCCTTCCATAGGTCACTTCCTTTTTATATGTATGTCTAATTGTTGGCCTTGAGCCCTTGGGCTCTGGACAGCAGGATGGCCCAGCCAGCAGGATGGCCCGGGGTTGATCTTCCGGGCGGAAGCTGAGCAGCACGGTCTCCCACCGCTCACTGTTAGTGATTGTGCGGCCATTCGTGACCGCCTGCGGACATTTCCAATTCATTGCGCTAGGCCCGCGCGTTTCTGGCATCTATGACACTCGAGTGAGGAGCACCCTGTGTAGCAATAGCTATACACAAGTGGGTTTGGATGTGAGTGGGTCCGTAAAGGAGTCGCCAGACCACCGAACATCGCTTACTGAGGGGTAGGTGCGCGAGTGAGTAGCGGGCTCGGGATAAACGATGACTTGTAATGTCGCTGTATGACACAAGCCTGTCCCTGCCCGACATGCATAAGTGCCGTACCCGCTCGGTCGATAAAGCCTCGAGCGGCTTCGTGCGCCGACTCGTTCGCTGCAAGGCCGGAATGCATGGGTGGGGGTCCAAATTAAGTTCATCTCGCCTGACCGGTTTTCGGGGTGGAGACCAGAAATTAGAATTGCAGACCCTTGATATTTGTCTTCGTGAGAAATTCACAATATCTTACATGTAGTTGCTAATGATTGTCTTGATTTTTGTGGAGGAAACCGTGGCTAGAGCAATGGCTGCCTCTTCTCGAACCACCGAATCTCTCTTGCGGATCAAGAAGGAGGCGATGGAGTTACCCTGATTGTTGACCACAGCTACAGCCATTGCTTCACGCCCAGCGTAATCGGCCGCGTCCGCGTAGGCAACGTTCTCAGCTTTTTCAGAGCGTTTTTGCAAGGCACGGGCTCTGGCCTCTCGCCGCCCCTGGTTATGTATAGGATGCATGTTACGCGGGAGCGGAGAAATGTAAAGGTTTTTTTGTATATTTGGGCAAAACAAAAGAAATGTAGGGGCGATTGGTGAAAGTTACTTTTTCTAAGGCTTGAAAGGCGATAATAAGATTGCTGACTCTCTTGTGGCGCCAGTCAGTCGTGCACCTCCATTAACTCGCGTCAATCCCCGTTTCGAGGTTCGACACGATATTCCGCTGGAACGATGGCGGGCACCGCAGTGCCTTCAAGGTAAGCACAGATTCGACGAGGGCAGCGCGTTAATCAGCCAGCAGTCATGCTCACGTAGGCATCATCCCCGCATCGGCCTGACTGTTATACACACCTGCGCCCGCAGGACATCTAGGCGAAGGCTGTGCACCATCTATTTTAGCACGAAAGTGTTTTATTCCCGGATACACCAAGATTTCGCTGACGTCATATCCGTCACGGAAGTGGCGCCAGTACAACGAAGCAAGTGGCCCGTAAAGGGTGCACCCCTGCACACAGGGTCTTCTTGCGGGGAAGCAACCTTTAGTACCAAAGAATACGTTATACTTAGGGTTGTTCGTTTTCGGGTTTTATATTTTCACAAGAAAGTGTTTTATGCCGCGATACCCCAAGATTTCACTGCCGTCGTAACCGTCATGGAAATGACGCCCGTACACCTTTGCCGAAGCGACCCGCCAGCAGGACGTCGCTCGCTAAAGAACACCAACAGGACAGCCGCAGACCCGCAAATCATGCTCAGCTGCAGATTTCACTGCACATTTCACTTTCGAGTTTTACTGATTCCTATGACAGAGGAATCAACTACAGCTTTTTTTTTTACTTCAAATAGCTCGTTCACACGTATCACACCCAGCGCGCCTTCGGTATATATGCACTCTGTAGGTTACCCCTTGCTGGCGTCCCTTTGGGAAAAAGGTTTGGAGGAGTTAATGTAACTCACAATGGAAGCCTCGCCCGCGAAACTCCATAGTGAGCTGTCTCTTTGGTGTCAGTTCGTGGCCGTGTCCAGTGTTCGTAGGACACCACCGACACGGACCGATGCTTGTCACGAATCGACTTTTACGTTGCTCCAGCATGTTTCAGCCGGTGAAAAAAGTCGCGCACGCACGGAATAGTCCCCGTTTCCACTCACCGCCATCTTTCACTTCAGCCATCAATTCGTTTTCACAGCTAATGTTTCACACAGGCCGCCGATCCTCTCGCGAAAGCTTCAGCCCTGGAACTTCTTCATGGAAGCACGTTGAGCAATCGGGCAGAATGTGTTTTCCTTAATGTCAGTGCTGTCTCAACTGCCATTTTCGAGCAACTGGTTGACAGCAAGCCTGTTAGGTAACGTTCTTAATTTTTATTTTGCAAACGCGTCCCTCTCTCTCCTCCAGTATTCGCCTCCTTTCATGGACCGCACTTCTGCCACACGTGGTACATGAGCCGGGAGTTCACCATCAGCGTCACGGCCGTCGTGCTGGTGCTGCCGCTGAGCATGCTCCCGCGCATGGAGTTCCTCCAATACGCCAGGTACTCTCGTCACGGCTTCCCATCCTCGAATATACCGGCTTCAACCCTTCCACAAACAAGTTAGGTCAAATGAGTTCGTAACATTCAAGCCTTCCTTTGACTAACTTGTTTGTGGAAGGGTGTGTTTGTTATGGAAGGAAGATGGGTCAAGCCGAGATGGGGTGTGACCCATCTCGATCTGCGCGCCATATTATAACCGAATTCACTACTGTACAGCTATGCACAAATGGAATGTGGGCAGGAAAATATGAACCAGCACACGCGAAATCGAAGAATTATGGTTCGTGGAGATCACACAACGGCGCGGTTGCGGTACATTTGCAGAGTCACATTTACAGACTTCGTCCTTGTTATGAAACCATGCGAAAATGTGACTTGCATGGAGACTTTTACGCGGTTTGTGTGTTTCAGTTCACATTTTCGCGTTCGCATTTCATTTGTCCATGACTATACGAACCACAGCGTAGTGGAAGGAACGAAGTGTATGAAAGGATAGCCGTTTGGGAAAGGTTCATTTACTTGGGGCATTTTTGAGGGCGGAACCTTGTTTTCTGCTGTAACAATCGGTTGCGTGGTCCAACGTTTGCCATCGCCATTTCTATACACACGAGGCCGCTGAAGGACACCAAGATATCTCCGTTACACGAATTTTATTTGTGTATTTGGAAATTGTGTGTGCAATAGGATTTTAGGTGTACTGCGGTACTCTTCATCCATGGAGCAGTTTTCGTTGAGCGCTTTTTGTGCAGTGCCCAAAACACGTTCAACGAAAACTGCTCCGGCCCCGCAGTGAGGCCGCCGTAAGAATGCTGACATGGCGCGGCGGTTAACTTGGGTGCGAAAATAAACGCAGATTCAGATGGGCCCATCAAATACCTTACTGTGCCTTAGAATGCCTTGTTTCCTGACAAACCAACAGGATATGCCAGTGGCTAACGCAGGATTTCAGTGTAGTCCTGTATTATCTAACAAGTGAATAGTGTTGAACCGAGAACATACAGTTGTCAGTTTTATTTTTTTTTTTAACTTTGGTTATACTATCCCAGCCCGCAGCAAATTTGGTATGCATACCATGTTTTCTACCGAGGAGCAAGTCTATATAAAAAATTGGAACACGGGACGCGCCTGAAGACTACAGGAATTGTTGGATCGTAGTGCGTCAAGTCTGTATTCCCATAGTTTGCTTTAACTCGGATATTCCTCCGCCCCCCCCCCCCCCCCTACATTGCTATATATAGACGAGCTGCATGGTGCACATAACCGTCATCATATACTTAACATTACATGTGCTTAAGATTTTTTCGGTTTCTGCAGGCTCATGCAAAAAAGTGCGAGGACCACTGTAACTGACGTTCGCCGTTTCACTGGTCACGCAGCACCCTGGGTATAGTGGCTGTGCTCTATCCCTGCATCTTGACGTTAATGGAGTACTTCTCGGTCTCGCGTTCCAAGGACGTGCACGTCAAAAATTGGTAGGTTCCCGGTAGCTTATTTACCCCATCCTTTTTCTTTTCTTTTTTTAACGCTGTGCTCAGGTATTCGCTCCTAATTCGTTGTTCTTTTGTTGTTGTTTTTTTCAGGCCAACAAGCTTGTACGATGTCCTTCTCAGCATGCCTGTGTTTTGTTTCGCCTACCAGGTGAGCTGTAGGGAGTTGACCACGGTACATTGTATCCCGCAAGGCCTGCGAACCGTGCTTCACCGAATTATGGTGCCGAACGAATCTATAAAGAAATCTACGCTGGGCGTAAAAAAAAAAGGTTTATGGCACCGAAGGTGGTAGACGTACATCTGTCATGCAGGACGATAGTCGGAGCGCATTTTACGTATACACAAGCGCAAATTATAATCTCATTGCCTCATGTTGCTAACGGAGTGGCGGCAGTGGCCCTGATGTCCTGCATTATGAACGCTCAAAAGAACAAGGGGTGTACGGTTGGCTACTATACACAGATCGCATTCGGGCTGATTTGCGGAAAACGTTCCAATTATCAACAGAGTGGTCGGTGAGACGACACAATATCGCAGGTGACGACGTAGATCCGGAGCCAAAAGTTTACAGGACACCATTTCGACTTTTAATGTTAATTTTTCTGCTCTCTGGGGGCTCAGCATTTCAGCTAGACTTGCAAACGAGGCACCACACTTCACGGTATTGCCATCATACGCGTGGCAGGATCTTATCCCCCAGGGTGGAGAGAAATTGACATGGAAAGTCCGAATCGTGTCCTGTAAATTTTTGACCCCGGGTGTACGGGGTCCCGCCTTCGTGCTAATTTAGATGCTACCGGGAGCCGTCGTACAGTCATGACCAAACAGGTGCGTGGTAATATATCACGAAGGTTTTCAGATTGCGATTTAGTTTTTGTTAAGGTGATAGACGTGATGAAACTTCGTGTAGTTATTGTTTTACCTTAGGGGTCAACAATGCTGCAATGCATTTTTTTTTTAAACGCATTTCACATCATTTTGAACCTGCTTTTCCCAGTTCCGTGTAGCTGCCCGAACAGCTGGAGAAGCGGCTTCGTTATATAATTTACTGTTTTATTCAGCTTATTTTATTAAAATACACAATTATTCAGAACAGCGCTCTATGCTTTCTAAATGTTTTACGCTTTTTGAAAGGACCTTGTCTAGCTGTGCTTCTGTGAAGTCGACATGGTGTTCGGTTAGTCGTGGGGTCCTGCTTCCCCGAATGATTGTAAATGTTACCCTCGACTGCATCCCCCCGATTGTAACTGCGTAATATGACGACATAAGTGCAAAGAGAAAAAAAGAGGCACAGAGGAAGGCGACATTTGATACAATGGATTAGAATCGCCAATTCGTAACATGAATGACACTGCAACCGAAAGTGACGTCACCAGTTATGTTGTGTGAAGCCAGGTCATTTTAGGTTGTGGCGTATCATTCACTTTCCGTGACGCCAACACCCGTGACGCAATGAAGTGCAGTGCAGTAAAGCAGCAGCGGGCGCGGAACTACGGGATCTTGCGGCTGAAGAGAGACTAAAACGATTCATAAACGCTGTCCGTTAGCCCTAATCAAATGTACAGTCTTGGTCAATTGACTCCAACCCATGCCAAAAGTTACCAGGCCACACATAATTAAGCATAAGCTTAACTCTCGAGTGCAGACCCGCCGCGGTGGCTCAGTGGCTAAGGCGTTGCGCTGCTGAGCACAAGGTCGCGGGTTCGATTCCCGGCCGCGGCGGCCGCTTTTCTGATGGAGGCGAAAAGCAAAAACGCCCGTGTGTACGAGATTTCGGCGCACGATAAAGATCCCCAGGTGGTCAAAATTAATCCGGAGCCCTCCACTACGGCGCGCCTCATCGCCTGCGTTGCGTCGGCGCGTTAAACCCCACAATCAATTAATCAACTCTCGAGTGCAATCACATCTTTGCTACAAGAACAATGAATAGCGCTTTTGCCAAGTTCGCGATACAAAATATTTCGTTGATTTCGGTAGTCATAAGCAACTGAATTGCCCGCAGGGGCACCTTGTCTATTTAAGGTGACGGTAGTGGCGACACCGCGGACCCCGAGCCCATGTGGGTTGGACCCACCCACGCCCCGGCTGTGCGTGGCTTAGCCGTGTCCAGGGAAAAGGGCATCCTGGTGGCTGAGCCAAAGCCAGGGTTGTTTTGGACCTTTACGGCCCCCTGGTGGCGGCAACACGCCACTTTGGCCCCCGCTTCCTGCAGATGGTACTCCAGGATTGACCCGCCCTGGGGAAAGCAGCCAGTCGCCTTTTCCTATCTCCCTCACTCTCTCTCTTCTTCTGTCCTGTCATCTTTCCATGCCTGTCCTGTCACCTACTCTTTTCCTGTTTTTTCCCTTTTACCCTCAGGCGGCAAGGGTTAACTTTGTGTAAAATGGCCTACCTAGACCACTTTTCATAAAGTTATAGTGGCCACGTATGGCTAGCGTGACTACCTGCACGCTCCCCTGGTTGGGCTCCGTGGTGGGCGGCCAGCGTGGCCACCGAAAAACACCAGCTATTCACATGGCTAAAAATAAGACACCTCTTGATCGGTCCCTGAAAAGGGCCCGGACCGAAGTCATCTCCCAGCACCTGCTGCAAAAAAACGGTGACAACTTCTCACGGTTTTTTGTAGTTCAAGGAGTAGAGGAGCCCATGCAAACAAAGTCTCCCTTTGCAATTGCCAAGGCCCTCAATCAGCTAGTCGGGACAAACTACAACGCCAGGAAACTCCAGAATGGAGATGTACTGGTAGAAGTGCACACCAGAGAGCAGAGTGCAAAAATCGTGCAACTCGCAAAAATCGACAACACGAACGTGACAGTGACAACGCACCGATCGCTAAACTTATCTAAAGGCGTGATCTCCGAGTCCGAGCTTTTCCACTGCTCCGACGCGGAGATTGAGACCGAACTGGCGGAACAAGGAGTGGTCGCAGCACGTAGAATATTGATAAGGAAAAATGGAGAGGAAATTAAAACCAAACATGTTGTCTTAACATTCAGCTCTACTACGCCACCGGACTCAGTAAATGCAGCGTATCTGCGCTGCAGGGTGCGGCCCTACATTCCAAACCCAAGGCGCTGCTTTCAGTGCCAACGGTTTGGTCACGGGTCTGGATCTTGTCGCGGCAAACCCACATGCGCTAGGTGTGGAGGAAAAGCGCATGAGAACGAAAGATGCGAAAAAGAACCCCACTGCGTTAACTGTTCTGGCAACCATGGTGCGTACTCCAGATCCTGTCCGGTCTGGAAGAATGAGAAAGAAGTAATGACCATCAAGACGACACAGAATCTATCTTACCCTGAGGCTAAGAGAAGGCTAAGTTTCCAACAAAAAGGAACTTTTGCGGAGGTGGTGCGGCGGGGGCCGGCGCCATCGCTGGTGTCTGTAGGCACACAGGTCGAGCTGAGGGACCTGGTGTCAGCGGTACGGCCCCCTCCTGTCCCAGAGGCTGGGCTGCCCCAACGCCCGGCACTGACTCAGTCCACGCAGGTGGACCGAGTGGACCGCTCAGCGGACTGCTCACTCCCGCAGCCCTCTACACAAGTCGGGCCAGATGCCGTTGTACCGGCTACCGATGGGGTGAAGGAGGCTTCGGGGCTAACACGCAGCTCAGCGGGTTCTGCCCCGGCTGCACGGTCGGCTCCCCCTTCTCGGGGGACGGTCGACACGCCCCAGAAGAAGGCGCCGCCGGGAAGTGGCACTGCCGCAGGTGCGGCTCCTGCACGGCAACGGCCTGGGGAACCCCCCGACCCTCGAAGGGTACCGAAGGGCCGCGGGAAGCCTGGGCGTCCTGCAGGCGACAGTAGGAAAGAGGGAGAGGAGGAGATGGACGTGACCTCACTCATACCTCCTTGAATACAAAAGAGAAAACCCAAAAAGACTGGTATGGTGCGGATAATACAGTGGAACTGTCGTGGGCTATTGTGTAACATAGATGACATTCACGAATTGTTGGAGAAGTCCCAACCATCTATTGTCTGTCTTCAGGAAACTCATTTATCTCCTGTGCACAATAATCCTTTCAGAAAATACAATCTCCACCGCAAAGACAGGACAAACTCACTTGTATCTGCTGGAGGAGTGGCAATCGTCACTCCCCAGTCGATCTCAACGAACGAACTGAAGCTTCAAACCACTTTAGAGGCAGTAGCCATAAGAACGCACATTGGAATAGCCCTCACGATTTGCTCCCTGTATATTCCACCAACCGCTCCAGTGACCCAGAACGATCTGTCCAGACTCATAGATGAGTTGCCTGAGCCTTTCCTATTGCTGGGGGATCTCAATGCGCACAATGTACTGTGGGGAAGTGCAAGAAGTGACGCACGAGGCCGACTTATCGAGGCTGTAGTGTCCGCAACTCCTTTGCATTTATTCAATAATGGGAGTCCCACTTACATATGCTCATCAACCCGCACCGAATCATGTATTGACATCTCTCTTGCAACGCCATCCCTAAGTACCTTTTTCACTTGGTCAACACTTCAAAATCCTCTCGGCAGTGACCACTACCCGGTTTTTCTGGACTCCACACCGGCAGTACCCATGCTACCAGTGCGCACCAAAAGGTGGAAGTTGGAGGAGGCCAACTGGTCTCTGTTCGAACAAGCATGTAAAATCGAATTGCACGAAATACAGGACTTGAGTGCAGATGAAACTTGCAGCCTAATAACTTCACGGCTCTTGGAAGCTGCAAAAGTGTCTATTCCCGAGTCCTCCGGGACACTCCCCAGGAGGTCAAAGCCGTGGTGGAACTCTGATTGCAAGGATGCCCGTAGGAAGCAAAACTGCGCATGGTCCCGTTTCAGACGCTACCCCACTGCCGAATGTCTAATAAACTTCAAACGACTCAGAGCAGAGGCGCGCAAGATAAGACGTCAGTCGAAAAAGGCTTCATGGCAGGACTTTGTAAGTTCCATAAGTAGTAACGTAAGCACAAAAACGGTCTGGGATAGGGTCAGGAAAGTGAATGGAACGTATAGTGCATTTACTATGCCACTTTTTGATGGTAGCAAAAGCCTTGCTGAGCAGGCAAACATTCTAGCTGAATATTTTGCCAAAGTGTCCAGTTCAGCCCAATACTCTGAATCATTCCTCAGGTATAAAGAACGGGCTGAAAAAAGTATAATTAAGATAAACCTGAGTAATGAAGAAGCATATAACGCACCTTTCTCTATGGCTGAACTACTTCTGGCGATTGCTCAGGGAAGCAGTCGGGCTGCAGGACCAGACCGAATACATTATGAAATGTTAAGACATCTAACCCCAAGAACCTTAAAAGTCATACTGCATTTCTTTAATAAAATATGGTTTGAAGCCTACTTTCCAGTAGCGTGGCAGGAAACCATTATGCTCCCACTACTGAAGCCAGGTAAAGACCGTAGTGAACCAGCAAGCTACAGGCCAATTGCCTTGACAAGCTGCCTCGGGAAATGTTTTGAACGGATGATCAACAAGCGGCTCACTCACCTTCTTGAAGAAAATCACGTTATTGATGCCCTTCAGTTTGGTTTCCGTGCAAGGCACTCAACAACTGACCACCTTCTCCGTCTAGAAACGAAAATTAGGGAGTCCTTTGTTCAACGACAACACTGTGTCTCCGTATTTTTCGACTTGTCGAAGGCTTATGACACCACATGGAAATATGGTACAATGCTAGATCTGCAGGGTTATGGTGTAAAAGGCAGAATGCTTGGAATGCTGAAAAGTTACCTTTCCAATCGCTCCTTTCGAGTGAAATTTGGAACAGTATTATCGGATGTGTACACTCAAGAAAATGGCGTACCTCAGGGAGGTGTTCTTAGTGTTACCTTGTTCCTAATCAAGCTAAACTCAGTCGCACGTGTAATACCGAAATCTTTGATGTATTCGCTTTATGCGGACGATATTCAGATCAGCTTTTCCTCGTGCAACTTAGCATCCTGCGAAAGGCAACTGCAAATGGGCATCAACCGTCTAGTGCAGTGGGCCGAGGAAAATGGATACAACTTTTGTGCAGAAAAAACAGTCTGTGTGCCTTTCAGTCTGCACCGAGGAATTGTGTTAGATCCTCAGCTGCACATAAAATCGGCCCAAATCCCTGTTCGAACTGAGCACAAATTTCTTGGCTTAATATTTGACCAAAAGTTAACATTTAAAAGCCATGTTAATTATCTAAAACACAAATGTCTGAAATCAATGAATGTTTTAAAACATTTATCCTACAGAACGTGGGGCTCAGATCGCACCTGCCTTTTGCGGCTGTACAACAGTCTAATCCGTTCCAAGTTGGATTATGGCTGCTTTATCTATGGATCTGGTCGCGAATCTGTACTCAAAGCGCTCGACACCGTTCACCACTGTGGCTTGAGAATAAGCAGCGGAGCCTTCCGGACATCTCCGGTGCAAAGCCTGTATGCAGAAACCAATCAATGGTCACTTAACAAACGGAGAGTACTCCTCGGAAACATGTACATAATGAGAATTCTTTCCTGCACAACTCAC
This sequence comes from Haemaphysalis longicornis, assembly GCF_048455015.1. Classification (NCBI taxonomy): domain Eukaryota; kingdom Metazoa; phylum Arthropoda; class Arachnida; order Ixodida; family Ixodidae; genus Haemaphysalis; species Haemaphysalis longicornis. Next base: position 380,003,029 of record NW_027526203.1, on the reverse strand, counting down.
CCTTGTCGACAGCTGTTTCTGAAACCACACTTTGAAACTCTCTTTACCAACAGGCCTCGGACTATTCCAACCATGTTTTTCAGGTACCGCATTCTTAATGAAGCCCTTGACTTTTATGTAGATGATACCATGCTGGTCACCCACAGTACCGGTTATGCTCCATGGGAATACCGCAAGCCACAATGTGACTTTTCCCTGCTGAAGTACAATAAGCACAACACTCCCAAAGAACTACTACAGCAAGAGTTCTTAGATATCCAGTTCAGGTATGCTGGATGTGCTACTTACTTCACGGATGGTTCCAAAGGAGAAAGACATGTGGGAGCAGCTGCAATTGGACCTTATAATGACGAATGCCAACAGCTCAGACCTGACGCTAGTATCTTCACTGCCGAACTGCATGCCATACAGCTCGTTTTAAACAAAGTATGCACTGAAAGGACACCACAGTCAATCATCTTCTCTGATTCTCTCAGCGCGCTAGCAGCCCTGTGTTCAGGAAACAAAACCAAAAATCCACTTGTCCAACAAGTACTTAACCAACTAATGGACTGTAGCAAAAATCACTTAGACGTGAGTTTCTGTTGGGTACCGAGTCATGTAGGAATTGACGGCAATGAAAAGGCAGATGCCCTCGCAGCCCAGACAAAAGAGCTGGAGGTGACAGAAACTCGTTTACCCTACCAGGATTACAGACGGAGACTAAAATTATCAATAACGAAGAAGTGGCAGTCTGAATGGACAGAACTCAATGAAAACAAGCTCCACCTTGTGAAGCCGCACCTGAGAGAGTGGCAGAGCTGCAGACATAAAGAAAGATTTGTTGAGGTGGTGTTATGTCGCCTAAGAATTGGGCACACGCGCTTGACCCACAACTTCCTATTGCTGGGAGAAGACCCTCCAGAATGTGAGCAATGTGGGAAGCGCCTTACAGTAATACACATACTTATCGAGTGTCCTAGTTACGAAAACAAACGTCGGGAATTTTTTTCCCACTTTTATAAATTTCAAGTTCCATTGCACCCTGCTTTACTGCTTGGCGATGAACCCCTGGTTCCCTTGGAAAAGGTTTTTAAATTTTTGAGTGCCATCAAGCTTTTAGACAAACTTTGATATTACCATGTTACATCATTTTTTCTTGAGGGGTTTTTAAATTTTTGACTGCACTCAAGCTTTTACAGAAACTTTGATTTTACCACTTTACATGATTTTTACTTGAGCCTTTTACCGCAGTGTGTTCAAAATATTTACCTTGTGTCTGGCGCATTATAGCCAAATTTGGCTGCTGCGCCAATAAAATCCAAATTCATTCATTCATTCATAAGCAACTGCATTGAATTATTTGTAACCTGGAAACTTTCGGAATGGCGTGGGGACTTGTGACCGACACCGCACATTGGTCACTAATGTAGGAAAGTGTCCATTTTAATGCACTGACGGTGTCTGCAAGCGGACAAGGCCTTTCACTTTTTTCCATCTCCGCGCAGAGCCACGAGATAGCGATTTCGGCGTATGCGGCCCTGCGTGAGCGCTCGCTGTGCAAGATGGCCAAGGCGACCGTCTGCAGCATGGTGCTGCTGATGGTCGTGTATTGCATGGTGGGCAGCTTCGGATACCTTGCCTACGGCTCGGCAGTGCGCGCCGACGTGATGGAGATGTTCGATGCCAATCAGTCCTGGGTGCTCGTTGGACTCGTGGCGCTCATCTTAAAGATGGCCGTCACCTACCCACTAATGGCGCTGTGCGCCAGGTTTGTGCTGCCTTACCCTTGCTTCTTCTCCTGCTTGCATGCACACCCGCCGCGATGGCTCAGTGGCTAAGGCGTTGCGCTGCTGAGCACGAGGTCGCGGGTTCGATTCCCGGCCGTGGCGGCCGCTTTTCTGGTGGAGGCGAAAAGCAAAAACGCCCGTGTGTACGAGATTTCGGCGCACGATAAAGATCCCCAGGTGGTCAAAATCAATCCGGAGCCCTCCACTACGGCGCGCCTCATCGCCTGCGTTGCGTCGGCGCGTTAAACCCCACAATCAATGCTTGCATGCACGTAGGTCTGTCAATGGCCATCGTTGCTCTGGCCAAGTTGTACAGATTTCCACACGCGTCATCACCGCTCTGCCACCTCTGTATCCCTTCCCAAGCAACAACGCGCGTGTTTAGGTCGGTTCTCTCTTCTAGATATTTACCGAGCAGAACTCATGAAGGAGTAAGGCATCAACGCAGCTGTTTTGGTCTGGTGGGATGGTTGGTTGGTTGGTTGATTGATTGATTGATTGATTGATTTTAGGGTTTAACGCGCCGACGCTATACAGGCGATGAGGCACGCCGTATGGAAGGCTCCGGATTAATTTTGACCGCCGGGGTATGTATAACGTGCGCCGAAATCTCGAACACACGGGCGTTTTTTATTTTAGCGTCCATCAGAAAAGCGGCCGCCGTGACCGGGAATCGAACCCGCGTCCTTGTCCTCAGCAGCCCAACGCCATAGCCACTGAACCACCGCGGCGGGTCCTCTTATGGGATGGTACGCATGACCACCCGCAGAATTTTCACCGGCAGAAGCAGAGAAGTGGTAGGAGGAGTCTCTTGGTTTTATTTATTTATTTATTTATTTATTTATTTATTTATTTATTTATTTATTTATTTATTTACTTATTTATTTATTTATTTATTTATTTATTTATTTATTTATTTATTTATTTATTTATTTATTTATTTATTTATTTATTTATTTATTTATTTCGTCTCCTGCTAAGTCCCGTGCAGAGGCCAGACACCCAAAGCCCGCTTGGTTCGCTAAGAAAGCTATGAATTTAAAACTGCATAGAAGCTCAGCACCATCATCAGCGCGTTTGTGCCCACAGCAGGACAAAGGCTTATCCGTAGTTCCTCCTGTTTCTGTATTGTGATGCCCTTATCTATTCTTCGCCTCCGAAATTCTCTGATGTATCCTCCCTTCATCGCGTTGATCGTCTTCCTCCACTGCTATAGCCCCGTCTCTCGGTTCCCACCCCGTTACCCATGGTCGTCCGCCGGTTGTCACTACATGGCCAGCCCAAGTGCATATTTAATTTTCTCCATTTGAGCTGCGATGTCTCCCACGCGAGTTTGTTCCCTGATCCAGGACGCTCGCCCTTTGTCCCCCGGCGAATTGCTCCCGTCTTCCTTCGTATCTGACCTTCGAATTATCCTTCGAACTCACCCAAGTATCTTTCCAGTTGTTTAGTAAACGCCCACTTTCCTCCCCAGATGCCACACCACAAATAGTACTCATTGGTTGTGTACTATTTAGTGATAGCTAGTAGCCTATTTTTCATAATTCTGGAGTGCTTGCCCGAATATACCTCAGGTCCTCAGCCCTTACCTATTCTGCGGCGGATTTTTCTCGTGGTTTAATCAGCGCTGACAACCCGTCTAAAGGTAGGTGTATTCTTTTCCTCGTTCTAGAATTTCGGTTCCTGGGCTGAATAAGGTACTTCCAGCATGTTTATTTAGCATTACTTGAGATTTATTCATATCTAACCCTAGGACCAAGCTTCCTGATTTTGTAGTGCTGTTGCATTATTTGGAGGTATTCCCCGGGCTCGCTGAACAAGACTATGTCGTCCGCAAACCTCGTGTGGCTCAAGTATTCCCCGTTTATCCGTAATCCTTGCCTTCTCTCAGTCAAGCGTCCTGAATGCTGCGAACGTTCAGACGCGCTGTAAACAATTTTCGGACAGATGTTATCCTCATGTCTTCCTCCTTTTCTGATCGGGAACTTTTCGCTTTGCTTGTGGACTAATTCTCAATGGCTCAGTCATTGTGCCAGTACTAAGCCACTACATGAACGTGCATCACATGTAGATGCCTTTGCCCTCCAAGAGCCTTATGCAAGTATCCTCTACTTCCTGGTCCATAAGGGTTTTAATGTTTCTAGCACTGCTGTAGCATTTACTGAATCCGCGTTTTTTTTTTGTAGTCTGTAAATGCCATGTAAAGTGTCTCATTACACTCTGTGGACTTATCTATTACTTGAGTGACGACATGGATTACCTTGATAAACATCTTTTACACAACCGAGAGTAGGCTGACGGGTCTGATTCTTAGTATATTTGGTATCTCCCTTCTAGTGAATTCCGATTTGGTTGACGTTTTTTTCATACTGTGGGCACCCTTAAGGTCCTTAAGCATGCTGAAAATTGTTCAGCAAGCTTTCCTAGTACAATATCTCCTCTCTCCTTTGAGTAATTCACCTAGATGCCATCGTCACGTATAGCTCTTTTCATGCCCCCGAGTGCCTTTTCTATCTTTGGTTCTTTGTGGAAACTAAGCTTGTTGGCTCCATGGTGTCCCCCGACCTAAAGTTGCAATGCTAGCGTACTGTTCGGTATAGAATCGTTCTGCTACGTTTATAACCTCATCCATGTTACCGTGCTCGTCCCTACCTAATGTTACCATGCTCGTCTCTACCTTTGTCAATAGCTAGCTGCTTTGTTGCTTTTAAGTTTCCTCCTCTCCAGCGTTTCCTCACTCATTGCCATGTTGTAGGCCCGAAAGTCATTAGCTTTTCTTCTTTTAATCATTTTCAACAGCTTCTTTTAATCATTTTCAACAGCTTCGCCAATTCGATTTGATCCATTGTACTCGACAATTCTATGTTCCTACGTTTCTCAATAAGTTCCCTCGTCTTCTGACTTAGTCTGCCGGTTTCTTTCCTTAATTCTGCTTTTCCGTCTGCTGCCGACTCTGTGATTACTGCTGCTGCTATAGGTTGTCATTCAGTATGCTTACGCTGTCCTCGTTGTCTCCGGTTAAAAGCGCGAATTGTTTTCCCAGCCAGCCATACAAGTTAAGGCATTTATAAACAATACGAACAACCAATTAGCCTCTAGACTGATTCTAACTGCAAAAAAAATGAGGTTCCTCACAGCTTCGACCTAGCGCACGTACAACTAGCTACCCGGATATCGGGGAGAATCGTGTCTCCCGCTGACACCCATGCTTGTACGTATAGCGCAAATTCTCAAGTTACTTCACCTTGACGGTTCACAAATTTAGTTTTGGTAAATTATTTGCTCTAGCAAATCTTTACCTTTCTTTTTATACTGTATCGTATTTTCAGTTCCCGGAATACGCGTGCTTTTGGCAGGTCGGTCTCGTGAGTAAAAAAGCGAGGGCTGTTCTCCAGACTGTCCGCCGCGGTCGTGTAGTGGCAACGTCGTTGTGCTGCTGCGCACAAGATCGCAGTTTCAAGTCCCTGTTGCAGAGGGTGGGCTTATAGGGAAGGTGAAATGCAAGCCCACCTGTGGGTACGGGAAGTTCGGCGCACGTCAACACATCCCAGGTTACTAACGTACGCGCCTTCAACCTCGGAGCTTCACGCCTCGAGGCGGCGTGCTTGACGAACGGACGAAAGCGATGCTATTCGTAGTTTATGTGTACATTTAGCTCAAATCTCTGATAGTGACGTTACGCGGCTAACATTTCGCAAGAATTTCAAAAGCTGTCACGTGCTGACACTTGTCAGTTGCTTTTTCCGCGCTCCAGTCAAGAGAGAATTTCGAATTTCCGCTGATAAACGGTTTGCGGGGTCGGAAGTAACCGACTGAGGCACGAAGCATGCCATTGGCGATCAGCAGTACACCGCCTATATCCGCGCCTGAGGTGCCAGAACTTCGGTAAAGACATTCCTAAAGGCGCCAGACCCATCAGCAATGTGTGTCTAGAGCAGCGAGAAAGCATTGCCGTGCCAGCGGTTGTTGATAACTGTACTAGGTGCCTGCAGGGATGCCATCGATAAACTTTACCTGGAGCTGCGCGGGAAGCAGCCGCCGCAGCCCGAGGACAGCGCCAGGCGACATGCACGCAGGAGGAAGATCAGCCTGGCCTGGTTCGCGCTCACAGTGGGCTGTTCACTGCTGCCTCTCGACATAGGAGTGGCCATTCAGTTCCTGGGCTGTCTGGCCGCGCTCAACATATTTGTGTTCCCCGGTGAGCGCTGCTGGTTCAAGCAGGGGCAGAATTGCTCCCTTCTCTTCATTTCGTCATTGGAGTGTGCATTCCCAGGACAGCCTGCTCTAGTGTCCTTGCGCTCACTCTCGCAGCGCCACTAATAAGCTGTTAAAAATGTTTTTTTTTTTGCAGCCCGATATAAGGTATGTTCTAAATGAATAATGAAGGCAATAGCTTGAAATAATTTCATTGCAAAAACTATGGATACTAAAACGGGAATTAGAGGCTACGATGGTTACTTTCACTCTAGTATTGTAACACGAGACACGACAGTTCGGAAATATTGGTTCAGGCGCAAAGCGTAGTGTTTGTCGGTCGTTATTTACCTCACACCACGCTTAACTCAGTAGCGTTCCGCACAGATTATCAGGAAGAGGTAGTAGTCAGATGCAAACTGACATCGCACAAGACGATGCTCGCCATATCGGTGTACATGCGCCTGCAGACACAAGTGCGCGTAGACGAGCGGATTTGGCTTGACTACGTGACCTTTGTGCGCAATACACCCGTGACGCGGTACTCAAGTGTGGGAACATCAATGTTCAACACTGTGATTGGGGATATGCTCGGGGCTCGGTACGTGGAAAGGGCCTCAGCGACGAAACAGGCTGCTGGCCTTGTACTGGCCGACGACACCACTTACCCAACTCGACATGTGAGCCAGCAGGACACATCCCCTGACATGGAGCCCACCTGGCCTTGTCCATGAGTGGCGATGCGGGCTGGATACCACGGGGTAGCTATCATTACTCAGTTTGGTTGGAACTTAATGCTGGCGTCACGATAAACCGCACACGACAAACTAAGGCTGTGAATTGAGACGAATTCCGGGCTGCCGCGTTCGTTACGAAATGGATATTCCACGCCAAAATTTTGCGTGCAGCACAGCATTCAACTCGGAATATTGTAGAAAACGGGAGCCTGCCCAGGCCAGATCAGCATGTATTGAACCTTTCGAATATGATGCAGCGTCTGTACCATGCTTGCCTTGCCGGCGGAAGGCGGTATGTGATCCTTCTTAACGTGCGCGACAAGACGGCGCAAGCACGCCATTACGCAAAGCAACTTGCTCGCGAACGATGGGCTGACCACTGTGCCTCTTTCAGAGAAAGAACAGAACTTCAAAAACTCTGGCAAATCTTTCGAGCCGCCAACGGTGAACGTAAACATGGCATGAATGAAACTTCAGCGCAAACAGACACAGGGACGAGAAAGGGAAACGACACCAGCGCTGGTGTCGTTTCCCTTTCTCGTCCCTGTGTCTGTTTGCGCTAAGTTTCACTCATGTATGTTCACCAACTAGCTCGTCTCTCCATTTTGCTTCAGTAAACATGGCAATCCCGTATAAGCAATACTTCGTAAAGAAGGCATCACCAGTGCAGAATACTCTCGTGCTTGCCCCGCATGGAAAAAAGAAAAAGAAATAATTACCCTCAAAGTGACAGAGAAACTAACATTTCACGAGGCAAGGAGGCGACTCTCACCGGCACATACCCGATCCTACTCCGTTGTGGTGCAACAGGGCGCAGCATCACAGCGGTCTTCGGCGCCTGCTGAAGCCACACAGAGAGGCTGAAGCAAGGTCCCCCGCGCCCCCGGTGGAAGCAGCTAACGCTGCGCCCCCACCTCCAAAGCGGGCTGCACGGACCCCTGGTTCGGCAGTCTCCAAGGCCTCACCCCACACGGTGAGGTCAAACACTTCAACACACGTGCGTTCTGCGCGAACCTCCAGCGTCTCTGAAGAGACGATGGACACAACTGAAGAAGGTTCTGCGCCCTCTACGTCGGATGGGCGGCGGAACTCCCTAGACAACACAAAGAGACACAAGCCCCGAATCACTGGACCGAAAACCTAGTTTTCAGTCCATCAAATAACCAACATGGCATTCATTGTCCACTGGAATTGTAGAGGACTTTTAAATAATTTAAATTACATTAAAGACATTTTCGCCACACACTCACCTGTCGCCATTTGTGTTCAGGAAACGAACTTAGGTCCTAAACACAAGAGTATACTGAGAGGTTACCAGGTCTTCCGCTGCGACCGAGAGCAGGCGAGTAGGCTCTCGGGCGGAGTGGCAATAATTGTCCAAAATGGCGTAGCAGCTCGAGAAGACAAACTTAAAACTAGGCTAGAAGCAGCGGCTGTCACCCTGCTTGCATTTAAAACAATCACAGTGTGCTGTGTGTACATTGAACCACACCTCCCAGTAACACTGCAAGATTTTGAAGACTTGGTGAACCAACTACCGGAGCCGTTTTTAATAGTTGGCGATTTTAATGCCCACTCTTCCTTTTGGGGGAGCGAAAAAACTGATGCAAGGGGTCAGATTTTAGAGGATTTTATTCTATCCAATAATGTCAGTCTTTTAAACACTGGCAAACCTACATACTGCTCTCCAAGCTCAGGAAAAATGAGCTGCATAGATTTGTCTTTTAGGTCGCCAAGTGTTTTTAGTGATTTTAAGTGGGACATCATAGACAATCCATATGGGAGCGATCACCTACCGGTTATCATCAGCGTTATACCTTCACCAACCTTTATCACAACGAAACCACGCCGGTGGAAACTTGAGTTTGCCAACTGGGAACTGTTTACGTCCCATGCAAATTTAGACAAAGTTTTCTCGGATAGGCTTAGCATTGACGAACTGAATGAAGTATTTACATCCTGTATCGTTAATGCTGCACGCGTAGCTATTCCACAGTCCACGGGAGTGGTGAGGCAAAACCGCAAGGTGTGGTGGACCCCAGAGTGCAAACAGGCGAAAAAGGAGAAAAATAAAGCATGGGGTGTATTTCGAAGGTACCCAACGCAGGAAAACCTGATTAATTTTAAAAAGAAAAGAGCTAAAGCAAGGTACATCCACCGCAATGCCGAGAAATCCTCGTGGCAAAATTATGTCTCTTCCATAAATAGCTCTGTAACATCAAAAAAGTTATGGGAGCAGGTTCATAGGCTAAATGGGACCTACTCTCCCTACACACCCCCCCTGTTAACTGCACCAGGTGTACAAACAAGCATAACAGAGCAGGCAGATATACTGGGGGAACACTTCTCCAGAGTTTCAAGTTCTGCACATTACACTGAAGAATTCTTAAAGTACAAAAACACAGCAGAAAAATAAAGACTTCCAACATATGGTGGAACAAACGTACCATACAACAGTTTAATTACACTTCAAGAACTAAAAAGAGCTCTGTTGGCCGTAAAGAAGACCACCCCTGGACCAGATGAAATACATTACGAAATGCTTGCACATCTCTCGGGTCCATCGGTTGAAGCACTCTTGAAGTTTTTTAACAAAATTTGGGTATCTGGAAGAATGCCAGAAGGTTGGAAAAAGCATTCATTGTAGCACTCTTAAAACCTGGGAAGCCACCAACCTCTCCCAGTAGTTACAGACCTATCGTTCTTACCAGCTGTCTTGCCAAAACGTTCGAACGTATCATAAATACCAGATTAAGCTTTTTTCTGAAATCAAACTTCTCGACGTTCACCAATGCGGGTTTCAAAAAGCATGCTCGACAACTGACCATCTTGTCCGCCTCGAAAATACTATACGAGAAGCATTTATACACAAACAACATTGCCTTGCTGTTTTTTTCGACCTTGAGAAGGCGTACGATACCACGTGGAGATTTGGAATCATGCGCGATTTAGTAGAATTAGGCATCCGTGGAAGAATGCTGAAATGCCTGAACGACTTTATGGCAAACCGTTCATTTCAAGTGCGCCTGGGTTCAACCCTGTCAAAGAACTATGTACAGGAAAACGGAGTCCCTCAGGGGTGTATTCTAAGCACAACACTGTTTGTTGTAAAAATGAACTCTATATCCAAAATAATTCTGAAGTCGATTATGTATTCTCTCTATGTTGATCTCCAAAGAGCTTGCACATCCTCCAATGTAGTAACATGCGAGATACAAGTGCAGCTAACTATAAATAGACTAACAACATGGGCAGACAGAAACGGTTTTCAGTTCTCACCACACAAAACAGTAGCTGTTCTTTTTTCACTCAAACGAGGCTTACAGACCAATCCCAATCTACACCTCAAGGAAATCGACTTACCCATATAAAACGAACACAAATTTCTTGGCATAATGTTTGACAGAAAACTCACTTTCCTGCCTCACATCAATACGTTGAAAAAGAAAGCATCCAGAGCTGTAAACATACTTAAAGTCCTGTCCCGAAAACACTGGGGTTCAGACAGGGCCTGCCTTTTACAAATTTACCGCTCGGTTGTACGCTCCTGCTTGGATTATGGCTGCATTGTATATGGCTCAGCCAGAAAATCATATTTGAAACGATTAGACCCAGTCCACAATTTAGGCCTACGTCTCTCGTCTGGGGCTTATAGGATATCACCCATCAACAGTCTTTACGTCGAAACAAATGAACCACCACTCACAGACAGAAGAACAATGCTGACATGCTCATACATCCTAAAGATCCGTTCTCTACTAAAACATCTGTGTTACCCCATAGTCACACAATCTTTGTCAAGGAAACTGTTTATTAACAAACCCCAAGCAATTAAACCATTACTTCTTCGGTTTGAAGAAAAATGCCAAGAGCTGAGTATGTTAGATGCATTACCTGAAATTGCCCAGAGACATGACCAACTACCACCTCGGTATACTTTTCCTACTGTATGTGACTTTACACTAACACAGTTTAAAAAACCAAAACACCACGTGAACATATCATGCAGGAGTTTTTAGCACTCAACGAAAAATATAAAGACCACACAGCTTTTTACACAGACGGTTCAAACACATCAGGCTACGTTGGGGATGCAGTAGTGCAAGGGAAATGGGAAAAGGTGGTCAGGCTACCTCAATGTGCCTCGATTTTCACAGCGGAATGCTACGCCATTGTTGTTGCTGTAAAAAGAATATTAAAAGAAAAAATTAAAAACAGTATTATCTACACAGACTCGCTAAGCGCCATCACAGCACTGAATTACAGGAATGCGGCCCAGCCTGTAGTAGGAGGCATAATACACGATGTAGTGACAGCCGGAGCTCTCGGACACAAAATTATATTCTGCTGGGTTCCTAGCCATATGGGAATTAATGGGAACGAGAGAGCCGACAGATGTGCCGCACAGGCAAGTCATGGAACCATAACTAAAGTAAACATTCCTCACCGCGACTGCATGAACTTTATACGACGTAAACTTGCAGCCAAATGGCAGGCCTTATGGGATATTGAAACTAACAACAAACTGCACATGGTTAAACCCACTATAGCAGATTGGCAAACGAGCAGACATGAAGATCGCCTCACAGAAGTCATTCTATGCCGCCTTCGCATAGGACACACTCATCTGACACATAACTTCCTCCTGATGAAACAAGATAAACCGAGATGCGAAGAATGTGACCAAGATCTAACAGTAAATCACATCCTACTCTCATGTGCGAAATTCGAGGCCATCAGGAAAAAACATTTTCCGCAGTTTTACAAACAACACATCCCTTTTCATCCTAGCTTACTCATAGGAGACTATGCTTTTGTTGAAATTTCCTCCCTTGTTAGTTTTCTAAAAGATGCGAAACTCTTAAACAAGCTCTAAATGTTCTAAAAATAAGCAAACACACAAAAGTAAAAGCACTACCACCTGTTTGGCGCATGATAGCCTTAGTTGCTTATGGGCCATAAAACTCCACTCCACTCCACCAGTGCAGAATTTGAGGATTTGTCTGCGTCTACTTTTCCCCCACAGCCTCATACACCCCCAGTGGCTCACCTTTGCAAAATACGTATCCTGGACTGCTATGAGGGTGTAGAGGCCCCGGTTACCCTACAGGAGCTATTCCACGCTTTGAACTCTGTGAATGAGCGTAGTGCCCCTGGAAAAGATCGCATCACCTGGCAGGTGCTCCGAAACTTGGATCACAATGGCAAGCAGCAGTTACTAGAAAACTTGAATAAGATTTGAATGCCAGGTGCTCTTCCACGGGAATGGAAGCATTCCGTTGTAATACTTATTCCTAAGCCTGGCAAACCCCCTACACAGCTGAGCAACATGCGGTCACATTCACTGACTTCTACCCTTTGTAAGATTCTGGAGAGAATGGTTCTCACACGTCTCAATCACCAACTTGAACAACGATGTGCCAACTTCCACCCAGCGCAAACGGGATTCCGGCCAAATCTTTGCACTCACGGCAGCCTGTACACATCCTGCGCTGTGTGGCAAACAAGCACCGCGGCCGGCGAAGCAGTATACCCAGCATCCTGCCCCGTAGACCTTCGCAAGACGCTGTCTCCCACAAAGTCATTATTGAAGCATCGAAGCTCGTCCGGGCACACGCACCGTGAACACTGTGAAGGCATTCTTGAAGGACCACACATGTGAGATAGTATGTAGCGGGCGTGATGACACCCGTCACTGCACAAGGGCCAGACCTCTCACCAACCCTATTCAATGTAGTGATGGGGCTTGCGAACTGCCTTCACAGCCATACAACGGGCATTCGTTTTACTATGTACGCTGATGATGTTACCATGTGGACTGGCCCAGGACAGTCCATATGGTCTGTCAAAACATATAGTAACAAAATATATGGTATGGTCTGCCATATGGCAACAAAAGAGTAGCTGCCATTCAAACAGCCCTGGATGCTTTAGTAGCTTACCTTCCACACACTGGCATGCACCCATCGGCTGAGGAAACTCGGTACATTCTCGTGGGAGGATCACAGGGAGAAACAGTCAAAGTTAGCATCATGCTTGGTGACCAACCGATCCTCAGATCCCATACCCGTCAAGTTCGCATTCTGGGGGAACATTTTCACGAGAACGGGGGTGCCGACGCCTGGCTCAAAGAACTTGCGACTAAAAGGTCAATGGTCCTTTATCTCATTACGAGGATTTCCCATAGCAATTGGGGTGCAGGTTGATCGACAATGTTCTTGCTCTAATTGGATGTTTCTTAAAGCACTGCGCTCAAAAGTTATTACAGCAGATCAAACGCCGCGGCATTTAATTCGCCAGTTGGGACCACGCGCGTCAGTTTGGGTGCTTACTCGCCGTCTGGTAGTTATCCGTTTTATTTGGGGGCTTGTAATATTATAATTTATTTACGTTCTATTCCACACACTTCGCTTTCTTCGCCTCCACACCCTCTCCCAATGGGTGGCGGTGGTGAGCGATACGGAACCCGGGGGTCCAGAGGCTTCTCCCCGTGCGCTGAGCGGCAGTGGCGGCCTCATCCAAAGACCCCCGCTCCGTAGTCTCCAGCGCCTGGGAGAGACACGATGAAGTCATCCATTCAGCCATTCGCGTGCAGCGTTGGGAGCTAGGCCCAACGGAAATCAGCCAATAGGGAGGACGTGTGAGTAGGCACCGGCCGATGAAGGCAGCAGATACACCGCCAACAATGATCTTTTGCGGAAACCATTCCCGTGGCCTCTACCAACACCAAGTTAATAAAAAGCCGTTGCACAAAGTCAGTTACTTCGCACAATAGGGCGCACCCGTTGTTCGCCGTCTAAAATAAGAAATTTTGTCACAGACCACGCCCAACGAGAAGTGTGGAATCTACCTACTGCGCGATGTCTGTTGTTTAATCAGGAGGAAGCACTCTGGCCTGATTCCTTTCTACCCAGTGTTTCTTCCCTCGTGGTGGGAGGGCAGATGTGACGCACCTCACGGATCTTCTGCGCATTGTTGGCTCTTCACGCCTCGCAGATACTGTAGCGCTGCATGAATGAAGTTAGGGAAACGGAGACACCTAGTGCCATACCTGACTGAGTGGCAGTATAACCGATAGGACGTGTACCAGGCAAACACTGGCACGATGCATTTACCGGGAAAATTGGAAGTTGGCAGCGCTAGTACGATGAGTGTTGATTTTTATATCTGAACGTGGCTGCATTTGCGCCAATGCACGTCAATATCGCAGCGACAATCATCTGGGATGTACATATACGGCCACCTCGTGGGAGCATGTTTCGTCGCGTCATTAGCCGATATGAGAAAGTTCGGGGTGCTGACTGGGGCGTTGTTCGCTCGCAGGTATGTGCCTGGTGGGTTACAGCAAGCACAAGAGCGCTGACAACGGTCACAGGCACATGCTTCTGGGCTCCTGCATGGTACTGGCGGGAGCCGCTTTCTTCGCCGCCATTCTGCTCCACATCGTGTTCGTTGAGCTGACGTCCGAGCGCACCCACCGGCTCTGCTCTTGACCACGGCGTCGACGAGCCTTCCACCGCCAGTGTTCCTTCGTACTTAAACCGTTTAACCACACAACACTGCAAATTCGTGTTTTATGTCTGTGTGCACTTGAATTACGTACCCCTGCCGCCTTCTTCTCTGCGCATAAAGGCATTGCATTTTAGTATGTACCTGCGGATGTTGTGGTCAAATATCAGCGATCCTGTGCCTGCAAACATGTACATCGATTTTCTTTTTTTTTGTATTTATGGCCTGTCTTTGAGAATTCACAACAGATTACATCTCAACATTGCAAATATGTACACATACAAGAGGTGGAGTTGCCAGCCACTACAGGGCTGACTTTGTCCATATAAAATGCCCTCATATTGATTAGTTGCTCTATTTGCGGCAGCCAATCAGGTAGTTCCTGGTGGAACTTAATAACTTCAACAAATCGCCCAATGCTCTCTTTGAAATACTCCCTTGCACATCGCGCATCAAAATCATTGTACAACCTTGCTGTACGAGAGCGCCATATACTATGGAGACCCAGTGCCATGACTAAATCGTAAGGCACTCCATCCTCATTGTCTATTGCAAGGAAACGTATACCGTGAGGATCTAGTGGAAAATCTTTGTGTAATGTCCTCTGTAGCACATCCCAAAAATATACTCCCTCCCAACAATGCAAAAATACATGATCTATTGTCTCGGGGGATTTACAACTAAAACAATCTGTCCCCCATGGTACGAATAACCCCCTTTCTTCCATAAATGTTCGTACTAATAATGTTCCTGTGTGTAACCTAAACATAAAGGATTTGACCCCTGGTTGAATCTGCATTCTTTTAACCCTCTTAAGCACATCGCTGCCGGGCCTTCCAAAGTACATAGCCCTGTACATGGGAACAGGGAACACAACATCGACAATATCATGGTACAATTTCTTACGCGCAACCGTACTTAAATACTCTTTTGAAAATCTTGCGTTTAAAAACTTTACGCTGGCCACGACCTCCTTAAAATATCCAAAGATACCTCCCGTCATGTATTCAGTCGTAATCACAAAATCGGGGAGAACCCTGCCTAGCCTTAATTGACACACTGTACGAAGAAAAGGGTCCCTTACTTCTCTCAAAAAAAGAAATCTATTTACTAGTTGTCGCACAAATAAATGCGCTAGCCCCACTCCTCCATCTTTCACACGCCTAAAAAGGTTGTTACGACTGCACCTCTCCCAATTCGAGTCCCAAACAAAAACAGCGAACACTCTATGCAACTTTTGCACGTTTGTGCGTGAGCAGTGCACCACCTGCATCACATACCACAATTTGCATACTAAGAACAAATTACACATAGTCGCCCTAGCAAACGTGGACAAATAAGCCCCTTTCCATTTGTCCGCTTTCGCGCGAGTTTCTTTTGTCTGTTCTCGCCAATATGGTTCGCTATCCCTATAAAACTGTAGGGGGGCTCCCAGATACCTAACTGGGGTTGTCGACCAGGTACCTTTTTTTGTTCAAACAGGAGTTGCCCGTCAGTGCTTGAGCCATAATCGTCTTTATACAACACATATTTTAAATGCAGAGCATTTCTTTAACTCACGATGTCACCCGGCGTTGTCGGCGTGCCTCGGCGTCCGCAACAGCCGTTCCAGGTGCGCCCTCTCCCCCACTCCTCCTCTCCCGCATCACGCTACCCTCCTCGCTCTCAACAACAGGTCCGCACCCCTCCCCCTACACTATATAAAAAAATAATACTTACCGGCGCCTGGTTTCGATCCCACGACCCTGCGGGCGGAACGCAAGGTACATGGTGCTCTACCCACTGCGCCACAAAGCCGACACAGAATGGAAGGCTACGATTGCGCCTTATATCCTTGACTCATTCAAACTACGTCAAGAAGCTGCTGATACAACGCATTCACTACCTGTGGGCGGAACGCGCGGTATACATGGTGCTCTACCCACTGCGCCACAAAACCGACACAGAATGAAAGGCTACGAACGCGCCTTATATCCTTGACTCATTCAAACTACGTCAAGAAGCTGCTGATACAACGCATTCACTACCACCAACTCCCCGAACACTAAACGTTAACGCAATACACCCACCCCCTATGCGACGCATTTACTCGAGTCCCCCTTGCGGGGAGATGGGCCCTTTTTTATTTCCTGATACAACCTGTTGAGTATTATTAGAATTTGGGAACGAAGCATTTGC
Organism: Haemaphysalis longicornis; assembly: GCF_048455015.1. Lineage (NCBI taxonomy): Eukaryota > Metazoa > Arthropoda > Arachnida > Ixodida > Ixodidae > Haemaphysalis > Haemaphysalis longicornis. The sequence goes on along the minus strand of NW_027526203.1, from coordinate 379,986,642 downwards.
CGTCCATAATTTGTGCGCACATAAGGCACTTGCCAGGGTTCATTACTTCTTGTTGGGTATGGCTTGTCTCGTTGGAATAATTTGGAGGTTGAGTCAAAGAAACACTTTGCGTTTTTACAGTCTTTCGTATAGCGACACTCCAGCAGCGTGCTGTACAATGTGGTGACAGGTACAATATTTATTGAGGCAAAAAAATCCCGCCATCTCCACGAAGTGAATGATGATGAGAGGGGCGAAGCTAAAATGCTTATCGGTAATTAAAACCGTGAAACATTCGCCCACACATCATATAAAGACTCGACACGTTGTTATAGGTCTTCTTGACGGCGCGCACGATCTGACGGAGGACATAAGGTGCGTTCGTAGCCATGCTCGCGTCTCGGTTTGTAGCGCACTGGGAAGAGCGCCACGTACCTCCCGTCGCGGCTAGAGAGTCGTGGGATCGAAACCGGGCGCCGCCGCGTCAAGACCACCACTCAGGGCTTGTTTGGGACGATGAGAATCTCCATGGGTAAGTTGGCAAATTCGGTGTGTGTCATTTTAGCCACCTTGGACGTCGCCTTCTGCAGAGCGTCTTGTGTCGCGTACCCCCGGTACGTGTCTTGAGGTTGGTTGGTTGGTTGCCTCCCACCATACGTGTCTTGAGCTCGCAGACGAGGAACGACAACCTTTTCTTCTTCCTCCCCTCCTTGTTGGGTAGCAACGAACGCGTTGAACGTTTTGACCTCTTCGTCCAATCTTTGGTTCGACAATCCCTAGGGGAATCCTGCCACAATCATCATCAGCGGCATGTACACGGCAGCAACGAGGAACGGGACAGAGCCCGAGAAGAGGAGCTTCGCCCCTAAAAGGGGCGGGGTGGGTGTAATATGAAGTGTTCGCAATCGTACGGACAGCTGTTTTTGTAATCTATGTGACAGTAAAATGTTGAAAAATGTAGTTACACCCCACGAGGTGGAAGTACGAAATTCAAGATTGAAATAAACAATTATAAATCAGTTGTTTCACAGCTTGTGGAAACTCAGAACGAACACGAGTCAGTATGCCGACAATCTTAGCGGGCCTCTTAGCTAGATTCCCCAAATGGATGTCCCACAGGGTGTTTTCATGTAGAGTCACACCGAGGCTTTTTATGGACGGAACAATTTCAATACTGTTACAACCAAGTACATTGTTGGTAAAGCTCCGACTGTTTTGTTCTTTAAGCGAAAGAGAATTGTCTTAGTTTTGTTAGAATTAATTATCAGTGAAGACGCATTGCTCCATTGAAAGTAAATTACGCAAAGCAGCATTTGCGTTAGCGATCATTTCAGGTAACGTACGCCCACAGAAAAACAAACTGGCGTCATCCGCGTATATAATAAATCTAGCGTTATGGTCAATGCATACAATTTTATTGACATAAAGGTTAAAGAGTAGCGGTCCAAGTGTACCCCCTTGAGGGACACCATAATTAATAACTCTGCTTTATGATAATTCACCATGAACCACTACGTGTTGCTGTCGATTTTTAAGGTACGAGATGAGTGTCACCCCCGCAGCCACCGCAGCCGAATGACAAGACATGGATCAGGCCCTTTTCTTTTAAGCCGTCAGGCCCAGGCAGTTTTAAGCCCTGTAATTCATCTATATGTGAACGTCAAATCCAATTAAGTGCCAACAGACTGGTTACATGGGCTGACAAGAACGGGTTTACGTTTAATGCTGATAAAAGTGCTGTTGTGGTATTTTCCAGGCGCCGCGGTGTCCATCCCTTTCCCTGCATTACGTTACAAGGTCAGCCCACACCAGCAAAACATGAACACAAGTTTCTATGTATTTTACTTGATTACAAACTTACATTCATACAGCACATTAAATTGCTAAAAATGAAATGCCTGAAAACGGTGAACTTTTTAAAGGTACTATTCCATCAGTCATAGGGAACGGATACAAAGTATCTGCTTGCACTTCTAAACAGCCTAGTAAGGTCAAGGATTGACTATGGATGCATCGTATACCAGTCTGCAACCAAAACAGCACTGAAAATGATGGACCTAGTATACAACTTGGGGCTTCGCTTGGCCACATGTGCATATCGAACGAGCCCCATTCCATCCCGTCTTGTTGAATCTAATCAGTGGTCCTTAAAATACCAGTGGACTTGCACTGCTCTGATGTATGCTGCAAAGATTATTTCTATGAAGGAACGCCCTTTGAACACCATTATGAAAAATAACACTAATAAACCTTTTGAAAATCAACTATCCATAGCCCCACTTTTTTCCTTCGGCAGTGTCACGCCTCATAAAGGACCTCAGGTTCCTCTTGCTGATGTTTACTGCACCTGTATTCCTGAGTTGGTTGCTCCGTGGGACATTTGCCCGATTCATTGTGACATGTCCTTCAGAGAAATACAAAATAAAAATGTGCCAAACTTTGTTATTACTCAGCACTTTCTGTTACTCAGAAACAAATGCAAGGTAACTGAGTGCTACACGGATGCCTCGAAGACTTCTGCAGCCGTGTCTTGTTCTGCAAATGGCCTCCTATTCACTTTGTCCAAAACAGTAAAGAGGAACACTGGTATATTTACTACGGAACCATATGGTATCCTGCTAATTTTGAACCACATTCTCTAAAACAAAATACGAGCTCAGTTATATACAGGGATTCGCTGAGTGTTGTTACAAGGCGTTCATCTCTGAAGGCTAGTAGAAACCCAACTCTTAATGCTGTTCTAAGAGTGGCTTATATCTCAAGTTTGCTGTCACAGCGTGCTGAGTTCCGAGCCACTGTGGTGCTGCTGAAATGAAGCCGCTGACCAAAGTGCTGCAGCTGCTGCCCTTTGTGACAGCATAGACATTAAGGTGGTTTCATATAAAGATTTTAAACCTTATGTGAGAAGTAAGCTGCGAGACCACTGGCAACAACAGTGGGATAAAAAATAAGTAATAAATTACATGTCATTAAACCTAAAATTAAGAAACCTTCTGCTGAGAGACATGGCAGATCCATGGAAGAGGCCTTGTGCAGATTTAGTATCGGCCACACACACACCTCGCATTCATGCACTCTTATAGCGCTTTCCATTGGGCGAACAGGAGCACTTCTAACTGCACCAAAAGTGCTCTCGCGAGTTCTGGCGTCTTCCAGTGGTCGGACAGGAGCAGGGGCGTTGTGTTTCATTGGTCGATGAGGAGCACTTTTTTGGCGCTGAGAGCAGCCGAGAGCAGTTCTCGGTGCTCCGTCGCCAGCGGCGGAGTAACAGGGAACGCCGAGGAAGTCACATGACCTCTTTTGCGTCACTTCTGGTTTTATCCTCGGGTGGCGGAGGAAAAATGGCGGAATCCAGCAGCCGCGGTAGTCGCTCAGTGCGTACGGCAGCAGCTAAGCGCGGCCGTCTGGACAAGGAATTGCTGCTACTTTTAGATGATGAAAGCACCACAGATTCAAGCGCAAGCTCATCATCGGACAGCAGCAGCAGCGACGACGACGACGATTTGACATTGCATGAGTTTGAGCACCTGTTCACCCCGCCGGAGCAGCGACCGAAGGTAGAGTCGTATCTGGAAGAGACGGCGGACGCTGTTATCGTTCGCAGCTAATTTTTGGGAGACACCATGGTGACCCCTTTATCATGAACATGATCATCCGCTCGGCGTCTTCATTCGTCGCCATGCGGAAGGCAGACCGCGCGAAATGCTCCGGGTAGCGAGCGCGGGAAACGTTTGGTCACATGACTCTTGACATCTCGCCCTCCCCCTCTTTTCACTGCTCCCGGAGCAGCGCGAATGTTTCATTCGCGGAACGAAAGCAGACGTCCCCGTTACTCCCGTGTGCGGCTCTGGCTGCTCGCTCCACTTGCTCCTGTTCGCCCAATGGAATTCGCCATTAGTCGCGTCCCGGATGGAGTCCTATTTATATGCGGTGGGCAGTATCAATACCGTGATATAAGAGGCTCTGATAGACTTCTTTTCCGTGACAAAACCTCAGGTGGTTGCATCACGCTTATATGCTGCGCCAACGGCCTATGTCACGGCTATAAACTAGCAGACAGCCTGACGCCAGGAGTAAAATAAAAAAGGGGGGCAATCGTGAAGCTCCCAGCGATGTGTGTGGCTTGCGGCGCATGCGCGTATTCCTCCTCACACAATCGCCCGCGAGCTTCTTTTGCGGTGGCCGACGACGCACGCCCGACGACGCGGCGAAAGCCGAAAAACATTCAAAAATATCTCGCGCGGACATGCGCAGTAGGAGTGGAAAAAAGTTCGCTCGCGGCGAGTTGCGGTGCGGTGATTTGTCTGTATCGCGCACGTGCAAGGAATTTCACCGCGGAGCAAGTTGGGGTCCCGCGCTTTGACTCTTCTGTGTAGTTCATACTGTGTAGTTCTTTGTGTAGTTCATACTTAGTTCCGAGCGTTCACACTTTCTTGACCACGTTCGCTTCCGCTGACATCAAATGCGTGCTTCGAGGTTGGTGTAACAGTGGAAAGAAATGCAAATGCGATGGGTTTATTAGGGCCACAGTTTACCTTGCACAGTCACGCAAGCCAAGCAGCGGCGCCATGTCAAGCCGGCTGGTGTGTGTATTGCGGGCATAGCCCGGTTGAACACGAAAGGATAGGTAAGTCCCTGGATTTCTTGTTTTTTTTTTTTTTTTTTTTGAGGGGTGGGGGGCGCAGACTGTAAGAGTTAGTGTTTGCAGACAACTAGTAAGGACCACAAAATTATACCTTTTTCTTCGTCGTAAGAAGCCCGCGCCAAAACCGTTCTCCGATACCTGGGGCCGTGCAGTAAATTTGACGTGCTTTATACGGAGGATTCGGTTTCCCTGTGCGGCGGCCGTTATGGGATCCAGACGAAAAATGAAAACGCTTGCACATGTGAGGTACTTTCCTTGCCGTAATGAGTACCGTGGTGTCATAAAGAAATTGCATTTTTCCACGCGTTTCATTGTCCAAGTCAAGGCACATAAAACCCAGTTTGAATTTTGTATTTTTCAATATTCCATGGCCACTGCTTCTCATTTTCGGTAGGCGTAGCAAAAAGTTATGTAGCGTTTTCTCGTAACTAGGTTTTCGGGTCGTCGTTTCGGCTAGTGACTTTTCTGGCGCGTTGAGTAGTCTGCAGGATTCTGTGACGATTTGTAAACTTCATTACGGTGCGTTTAAGTGGTAAAGTTTTCACATGAAGCAACATTCATGAGTAACACCAGCCCCCATCTTGTTGTGTTCGCCACAGCAGTCGTCTGACTGGAGTGTCAACTCGCGGTTTGTAGAAACATGATAGCATTGGCAGCGCAATATAAACGCGGCGCGTCGCTGGCGTGGAGGTCGCTCAAAGCGGTGGCTTCTAATGCTGTTACAGATGCGTTGGCTGTTGCTCGGTGCGCACAGTTTACCTATGCTTTAGCAAAAGATATTGCTAGCACTTTTGTTCCATCTTTAATAAAACGTTTTGCCCCATACTATTGGTGGAAATTGTTTCATAAAAAGAAACTAGGGCACATTACCCTCCGCGTGTAACAGCGAACAGAGTTTCTTTTCGACGCGCAGTGGACGTGTCAAATGAAATTATGGCAACGTTTTCTCGCACGCCTTTGCACTGAAAAAGCGCTCGGCCTTCCTATGTATCCGAAAAAACGTCCTTTTAGTGAGCGTTTGAATCTACCAGCAGTAAGAAATAATTGCTTAAACTACAGCGGCAGAAATTTGGGCTAGTTGGTGATACGACTTCGACATGGTAAAAGGCGCACTAGACGGGGACACAAGAAAAGACAGTGACACGGGACGAGCGCTAATCGTCGTTAGCGCTCGTCCCGTGTCACTGTCTTTTCTTGTGTCCCCGTCTAGTGCGCCTTTTAGCATGTCGAAGTTAACAATGCTGTTTCCCTTCCAGTGCGAAGAAATTTCAGAAGCAGTAGCTCCCGGGCCGAAGATTGCTTGGGGCGATTCTGCAAAGGCCATCTACATCATCGGAAGTGGTGTACAGGTGCCGTCATAAGTAATTGGAGCACGGGAGCTGTGGCCGAACTGCATAGGAGCGCCGTGTAGCTGCACCAGCGGTAAACAAAAGGAGCAGCACACGCATGCGCGGCTGCTCGCGGTGATAGCCCGTCTATACTTCTCAACCCACCTCTTATTAAAGCGGCATCGAGCATTATTCCCAGCATACTGGTCTCAGCGATGGCGCTGATAGTAGAGGCGGTATCTGGCAGCGTCGTTCGCACACTTTCAGCGCACGCGAGCTGCTGGAAAAGAGTCGCAATCGCAGGGATCTGAAGTGACAATTTTTTTTTCTAATATTTTTAGCTGGGTATGCTATCAGCGCCAACGCTGAGACCAGTAAGTCGCGACCAACGCTCGAAGCCGCGTTAAAAGAAGTGGGTTGAGATTCATAGAAGGGCCATCTGCGTCGGCAGGCACGCATGCGTGTTCTGCTCCTGTAGTTTACCGCCAGTGCAGCTATACGGCGCTCCTATGCGGCTCGGCCACAGCTCCCGTGCTCCAATTACTTTTGACGGCACCTGTACCTGGACCATAATTGAAGCCCGGATCGAGAATGTACTTTTTTCTTTGTTTGATAATATATTACATTAAGGACATGAGATACACGTGAGCTTTAGGCCAAACGATGGGCGTTATACAGTCAGTAGCCTGCAGAAAAACGAGTATACTCCCAAGCTGCTGAAAATTCCATTAATGAAAACAATAATTTTATCTTGAGAGGTCATTATTTGCTCTTCAACAAAAAAGATTTTCATTTGTGTGTTCCATAAGAGCAATCTGCTAATATTTGTATTTGTTATTTCAGTATAAGTGTTTTGTGTTCACATTTGTATTTTGGATAACAAATAAAAAGAAAACATCGTTCCTTCGACATGGTGTCATTTATATAATTTTCATCTCACACTTATGCATGCTCATGAATTCGAGAGTGACAAAATACTTAACATTTACATACCCAACTCAGTTCTCTGTTCGTGTCCCAAGCTTGTATGGGTAGACTATCACATCAATATCCGAATAGGTTTAAGGTATACAGATACTTTCTTTACAGCTTTGCTTGTAACATGGCATTATGAATATATGGAGTTTTTTTATTTCGTGGTATGTGCATTGAGGCCTGATTAATCAGGTGGCAAAACACTGAGATTATGAAGGTAAAACCTCATTGCATGAAAACTGAGGTCATGAAGATGTTCCAGAAGGGCACAAATTAACAATGTTTTAGGGCAATCGCAGCCATTGCAACCCATTTATTTGTGGCATTGTTTTATATGGTCTAAACTTTCGAGGCACAAGGGTGCGTTCATGCCCAAGTGCTATGGTTTAGGTGAACTGCCTTGAAAATGCTGAACCGCGACCTTGCGCTTCCGCGTACAATTATATAACTCGTTAATAATGGAAACGTGAATGAAATGAGGCCACTTAAAAAAATTGCAGAAATTCAGAGAATTGTCTACTAATGCGCAGCATTCTTATACCGCTTCTCTTGAGTGTGAGTCTTTTAGAGCCAATTTTCTCGGTTTTTCTAAGTCCTCTCCGCCCAATTATCTCCATTTACCCTATTATAACGATCACGGGTGTTACTTGCGCCAAATCGGCATTTTTTGTAAATGAAGGGCGTTACAAGGCTCAGCATTTTTCGTATTTTTATACTTTCCTTCTTTAGTTTTTCAAAATTCTGTTCGGCCAATTATCTCCATCTACGCTATGATAACGATTAAAAGCGGAATTTCCGCTAAATCTGCATTATTGTGGAAATGCAGGGCGTTATACAGTTTGGCATTTTCCGTCATTTTTATATGTTTCTTAATTTTTTTTTGTTTCTCAAAATTTCGTTTGACCAATGATCTTCATTTACGACATTATAACGATTAAAGGTGGAACTTCCGCGAAACCTGCATTTTTCTGGAAATGCAGGGCATTACAAGTTACACGGCCGAGTGCTTATCCGGTCTGCGCGAGAAAACGCTAAGATGTTCTTTGTGTGCTCGCGATCCATAAAAGAAAAACGCAGTATCTGGCCTTCCGATGGCTCTTACCTGGGCGTCAGCGCAGCAATTCTGCAGGCGTCGCGACACAATGTTATGTAGAGTGAGTGATTCAATATTGCTTCATTACATTACCAGATGCGTATTTTACCACCCCCCCCCCCCCTCATTACAAAAACAAAGGTCATGGCATGTAACCGATGTAACCACACCATCAGAAGAGCTACTACGAGCAGAAAAAATTCAGTACACCATCTGTTGCTTGGTATACGTGCCACTCGTGACGAGACAGCTCTTATTTTCAGTACAACAGTGTGCCTTACGTGATAGTTATTTGCAAGCATTGTCATAGGGGGCACTTTCCGCCAATGGCCAAGAATATTTTTGTTAACAAGGCAGAATAACTGTTATCAATTCTGTTTGCATCGATGGAATAAATCGCCGCACGGCGCATCATACTGTTGGAACGGGCACACAGCACGACAAAAGGTTTCCGCTCGTACCAGTGTACTTAAATTCCCGCAAACCGTAGTATTATGCCTCTTTGGTAGAGCGATTCAAAAACGGTGGTCTAAAGAAATCAACTTGCCGCCGAATGTGTTATTTAAGACTCCAGGTTGATGCACAAATGCATGCAGAATACTTATAAGCCCATGTTTGCACTCCCTAGCAGCGCGTGGGTCGTGGCGCAGTGGTTATGATATCCGCCTCTTGATATGTAGTAGTAGACCCAGGTTCGATTCTCCGTAGGGTTACGTCTATGTGCTTACATGTCTCGCATGATGTAACTTATGTTAGATCTTTCGTCACGGGGTGCTGGCGCTGGCCTGTCAATGCGAGCAAAAAAAAAAACAGATAAAATCAATTCTGGCAAGAGTGGATTTTTTTTCTTTTTTGTGAAAAGCAACAAGGCCGCTTATTTGAGGGGCCGTATGATTTGGGGGCCGCTTCGTAAGCGGGAATAGATTAGCATAACGGGCCGCGTAGAAAAATTACTGCCAGCGGCCCGCCGAACACATGTGCACAGCCGGGGTTTAGGTGGCCCTCTGGTTAGGCGGCCGTCAAGAGGGCCGCTTAAAAGCCGGGCCGCGTGTTCGGTGGGCCGGTTTTTTGGCGGGCCGCTTCGCTCGAGGCCGCCTGAACCGCCGGCTTTAAATTGACGCGGCGGCCCGCCTGCATGCGGGTCGTATAACCAGGAATTGACTAAGAGTGTACCTGTTGACTGATGCAAACAAGCCAGTGTCATCGATGTGGGGGGCAGCTATTTGTCCCGCATATGCTTATTAAATGTAAGATGTGCAACAGGGAAATAAAACGTCACTTTAAGGAAGTTTACACATATAATATTCCCTTGCACCCTTCATTATTTCTTGCAGACCATCCCATGTTCTCTTACAAAAGAGTTTTTAGCTACCTTGCAGATGTAGATTTTTTAAAAACACATATCTTACTGTCCATAACCTCACCTGTGTTCATGACGTGTTGCAAAACGATGGCGGAACCGGAGGCTCTACACCTTAGGTACCTGCACTCACTGTTCTAATACGGCCCTATACACCAATCCTGCTGGAAAATTTTTAAGATAGTCTTTTATTACACATCGTTCTCCTCTCATTCACCATTGTCACGGCGCTCTTTGCCTTTGCCGGCCATAAAACCTGAATTCATCATCATCATCATCAACAACAACAACATATAATTCGCGAATTACATGTAATTTGCCCAGAGGTTTTAGGTTTAATTCTGAAGGCTCAAGGTTAGCCTTGAACTCTGGCAACAGACTGATTGCAGTCGGTCCATATACCCTAACCTTCAGTTTTTGAGCACCGAAATAAGGCTCAAGGTTAGCCTTGAACTCTGACCCGCCGCGGTGGCTCAGTAGCTAAGGCGTTGCGCTGCTGAGCACGAGGTCGCGGGTTCGATTCCCGGCCGCGGCGGCCGCTTTTTTGATGGAGGCGAAAAGCAAAAACGCCCGTGTGTACGAGATTTCGGCGCACGTTAAAGATCCCCAGGTGGTCAAAATTAATCCGGAGCCCTCCACTACGGCGCGCCTCATCGCCTGCGTTGCGTCGGCGCGTTAAACCCCACAATCAATCAATCAAATCAATAGCCTTGAACTCTGGCAACAGACTGATTGCAGTCAGTCCATATACCCTAACCTTCAGTTTTTGAGCACTGAAATATTTTTGCAAGTTTGTTTTTAGAAAAGCGAGCCTTTAATCAATGCATTAGGAACATAGAGCCAATTATCGGTGAAATCGGTTCCCTTTAGTTTTAACATGTTTACGTTTTGACAGCATGGAGCTCTGGAGCGACAGACTGTAAAGACAAAAGGACAGCTGCTAATTCCGCTCGCAACAAGGAAAATAAAAGTGAATGGGAAAACAAATGGGAAAAAACAAAGCTTTAAAACTGTCCATTTCCCTTCCTTCACTTGTATCGCGTCGTCATATCGCCCGTTTGTGCCTCCTTCATGGGGCGTACTATCATCCGAAATCAAGGCACGAACTATTAAAACCATGCCACCACACGTCTCGCGCCTAAATCACACCCACCCAATAGCACACATACCCGGTCGAACATCAGCATTCTCAAGTTCATAGTTTCCCAGTGCAATAACCCTTTGGAATTCGCTACCCGACAATATAGTATCATGCACTGACCGTGCATCTTTTCGAAAAGAATTGGACAACCATTATCACAACTCCGGACATCAATGCTTGTTCATACGCCTTACTAGTTAGAACCTGTGCAATCGCTCTGGCTTGTTTTTTTTTTTTTTTCTTTTTCCGAGTTTTTTTTCAGTCTCGTAACTGAACCTGTGTATTCGGTACTGTCTGCCTTGTCAGTTGTGCTGACTGATGCATATCAGTAACTGTTATTTTTTTATGCCCAGTTGTATTTATCTTATACTTATTCATTGTCTTCCCTATATGTATTCCCTATAGCTTTTTTAACAGCGAAACTGCGCAGCAAATAGTAATTTTTTGAGTCCGCAGTTAAAAATACCAATAAAATGTCGAGCGCGGGCCTCGCGACGACCGCTCGGCAGTTAACAAAACCAAGAAAATGCCAAACGCTCATGTGTGCATGCCTCGTGACGATCGCCCAGCGTCCCCGGCGCATGTTTTTCAAGCCAAGAATACCCACTAGTCAAGATTGCGGCGACCGCCCGGCAGTTAAAAAAACAAGAAAATGTCTAGCGATCGTGTGTGCGTGCCTCGCAGCGACCGCCCAGCGTCCCCGGCGCACGTTTGCAAGCCAAGCATACCCACTTAGGAAGACTGGCCAAGATTGGCCAAAAAAAAAAAAAGACTCAAGCGTTCCCCGGAATCGTGGCAACACTTGCTCGGAACGAGAAAGACACGTCATAGCGTACGCTCCTCCAATGTGACGTCCAAGGATTATCGCTTCCAAAAAAATGAAGGGAGCTCACATTATAGCAACACTCATTGAGCAATGGTCATTGCGGCATCGAAGAAGGAGCAAATGGCTGCAATAGTGTACTTAAACCGTCGTGATGGTTGCGTACAGCTTCGCTACCTTCAAGTCTTGCGCGCCAGTGTGAGCTCCCTTCATTTTTTATTCTTTACACGTCTAAGGGGTGAAGCACCTTAGGGGCCCGGGCTGTCGGCGTCTCATGTCGTTGTCTCGTCTAGTCACGGTACTAAAACACCGGTACACTCGTTTTTCAACGCCTCGCGCTAGAACGTTTCATCTCCGCGGACAAAAACGCGTATTAAAAGAACACACTGAGACACTCGTTTTCCAGCGCCTCACGCTGGGACGCTTTGTGCTTCAAAGACACGAGACTTTTACAGCAAAGCTGCATGCCCCTCTATCTGAACTCGGCACGATCTACGACTTGGATGCTCAGGAGCCTCACCAACAGCAGGAGCATTAGGACCAGGAAGAGGATCCCAAGAAATACACTATGCATATTGGCTGGGATTAGCTACGCGATTGCTGATTGTATATAATAAATGTAAACATCTGCATAGTTGAAACAAAATCGTCTTCTGTCTCTCGTTGCCCATTTGCAGCGATTTTGCTGTGGGAAACAGCGATGCCCACTGCATGCTTCGCCCATCGCCAAGTTTCACGTTAGTAGAGATGGCCCGGATTTTTTTTTTTTTTTTAGTTTCCTGCGACGGGCGATGGTTTGCCAGATTTGACTATCAAGCGCCAAATAGGGTGACTTTTCGCTTCGTTTGGCCATTTATTTTTGTTCTCGCTTCAGTTTTTTTTTACAATGGTCTACATCGAATATTATAACGACTAACTGCCTTAGCTTCGCCAATTACGCATTCTTGTGCAGTGCCGGTTTTTTTATTATTATTTCCTTTTACATTGTCATAAAATTACATTGACATAAATACCCCAGAAAGTGGAGGGGAAAAATAGCCCCGCCGGTAGCGTAGTGGTCATCGCACCAGACCGGTATTCTGGAGGTCGTGGGTTCGGATCCCACCTGGCGGGCATTTTTTCTCCACTTTCTTTCCAAATTCTTTATCTGTTTCAATGACCTACCATATCCTCCCCTTTGCTTTCCGAGGTTTTCTTGACTTCCAACCTTTATTTCTGTCTTATTTCAACGAGCCCCTCATCTACTATTCTGACTCGCTATATATATATATATATATATATATATATATATATATATATATATATATATATATATATCAAATTTGGGCGGAGACACCCCCCCCCCCCCCCTTCCCCTTTGAAATAAATATCTGGCTACGCCACTGACGACCGGATTTGAACAGTGGCGAGCTCCCGCGTCAGCAGCGCCGCTGGCAGCGTCAGAGATTGCCGACCGCAACGGAATCTAGAGAACGCCCTTGCGCCGGAAACTGGGCGTGGCACGACGCCAAGAGCCGACAGACCGCCTCCGCGCAGCGCATGCCTCACAGCAAGATGGCTACGCTTTCGCCCGCCTTCCAGCTGCGCGTGACCGTTGTCCTAATTTCTCTTTCTCAGCGCCGGCAGTGAGGGATGCTTTTACGTTCCGTCGTCATGTTAATTTGCAATGGAGGTTGTGCGAAGCATGTGCAGTAACAGAAAATACCGCTGTTTCCAAGCAAGTGTCCCTGTATATCCTCGTTCTGTGTTCAACATACTCTCCTGGGAAGCCCAGCCTCCATGGACGCTGCATTCCAGACTTTACCGCCGGAGGTTCGTATTGACAGGGAGACAGAAACGAGAGGGTGGGTGAGGGGGGGGGGGAGTAGATAGTATTACGCTTTATGTCGTTTATATTCAATACGTTGGGTGGCTGCGTAAGATAATAAAAGGTTGAGTAAGTGTAATTTAAAGGGACTCTGAAACACTTCCGATAAACGCCTTCACTCTTTCCTTCGGGCCTGGAAGCACTGTGAAAGCTTTAGTTGTCGCCAGCACAAAGCCGCACTGCGGGATTTGCTCGTCGCATCTCATCTGCCTTCCGTTTCTGCTTTGCTTCTGTGGCGATTTTTTTAAGTGGCTACCGAATGTGTTTATTGCTGCAACTGAAAGGAAGACGGCCAATAGCCGCTACACCACTCTAATGACGCAATTCAAGCGCTCGAAGAACGTCAATACCGGGAAAGAGATGAAAATCTTTTGAGCAAGTTTTTAAGTTATCTGATGGGCCTAGATCAGTAATTTTTTGGCTGAGGTGCTTCGTGACCCCCTATTGTAAGTACTGAATGCGTTTGTTGACTAGTCTGAAAGACTTTAAGATTTAGAGAAAAGTTGGAAAAAGTGTTGCACGGTTTGTTTATAGTATGCACAGATTATAAAGCGGTAGTAGCGGCACAGAATAGCGGCGGTCGATCAGGCTGGTTGGTCGATTCCTCCGGGCAGGCACAATTGCAACCGCGTCGTCGTCTTCGCTCGTCTTCCTAGCGCTAGCCGTTCGCATCACCCCGAACGGGTCTTCCGATTTGCTCCGTACCAATATGAAAGGAAGAAACGCAGCTTGTCGGTCAGACATCGCCAGTTCTTTATTTGGAATTAGCTCAGTGTACGTGTATTAATCTTAAATTATCCTTAAAACTATTGCCATAAATTATAATGATCTCTCGCATGCCAACCACAAAAGCTGGAATTGGTACACCTCGCCAGTCAGCGGCATAACGCTAAAATGGGAGCCTTCAAGATTCAACGCTTGTTTGCACAGTGCAGACGTGCCAGGTCGCCCTTGCCCAGATTTCCATATCGCTTCTAGAACACGTGGGGCCTCTTTTTATCGTATAACCATTTTAAACGAATGTTTCTTGCAGCAGTTTCCCTGGCGTGTATAGGATTGGCGAATAGGCAAATTGGTATACAGGAAGGCACTCTTGAACTTTTCGCGGTGGGGGGTTAACACCCCTTCCTCACGCCATTTGCATCATTTGTAGCCTGAAACTCTCCCCTCAAATTATAAACGTGGACGTCGCTCGAAACATACAATAAAAGGACCCTGCAACACTTTTTTTGAACTTTTTTATAGATCTGAAATGCTTTCAGAACGTAGTTAATAAGCGCATCCAGTACTTTGAACAGGGGGTCACAAAGTACCTCAGCCAAAAAATATTGCTCTACGCCCATCAGTTAACTCACTCAGAAAATGCTTCTCTGTCGGTCTTCTCGTTGCTTTCGCGCTAAAAGGACGTCTCTCGAACGATGTCGCGGCTATTGGTTGGATTCATTTCAATTGCAGCAATAAACGCATTCTACAGCCACTTTGAAGAAAATCGCACTAAAAGCAAAGCAGAAACTGGAAGGCGTATCTCTTGCGGCCAGCAATTCAAGCATTGCCGTTTGCAGTGCTTCCAAAGAATGACACAGTGTTGCTGGGTCCCTTTTGCAGTTACATAAACCCTCTTTCTTCCAGATTGAAACACAAGTGTTAGTACTTTGCATATTTGGAATATAACTTTATAAAACCAAAGAAGTCCCCACCCAATATTAGAGCCTATCGTCCTACTCGATCCTTGTCCGAGCCCCATTCTTCATTCTTAATGCGTCGCGAATGCACAAGAGAAATTTCACCCTGGCGTACTTAAATTCTGCCTCCGGAAATGTGCAAACCATCTGTATGATTATGTGGACCCCTCGTTTTAGCATGTGGACGATGTACATGCTTCAAAAAAAAAAAAAAAACGGTGAAAGATCCGAGACCGAAGAAACAGGCGATGCACGCACACGTGCGCTTTCGTGTGCATGCATCATGCGTTTCTTCGGTCTTTAGTGCTCGTAAACTACATCAGCGTAGTGTATTCAAAGTTAACATGCACCAACTA
Organism: Haemaphysalis longicornis; assembly: GCF_048455015.1. Classification (NCBI taxonomy): domain Eukaryota; kingdom Metazoa; phylum Arthropoda; class Arachnida; order Ixodida; family Ixodidae; genus Haemaphysalis; species Haemaphysalis longicornis. Next base: position 379,971,393 of record NW_027526203.1, on the reverse strand, counting down.
TAGTCCACGAGCAAGCTCTCGGTGGAGGATCCCATGCTAGCATGCGAATCATACAGGAAGAGCAAGATCTGGACTATCTCCACTGGCCTGACTTTGAACGTTTTAGTGACTATAGAATAGTAAGTTGCTGCGAAGAAAAGTTTGTGTTTACATCGGTACGAAATGAAGATACGCTGTAGAACTAAACTGGAATGATACTTGTTTTTCCTTTTTTAACCTTTGACATGGAGGATTAAGTGAACATTTTTGTCTGCGATTCGTCTGTGGTTCCGTCGGATCAAGCCGGCAGTTACGAAGAAATTTGACCCCCGCGAAAACCCAGATGCTAGTTTTTAACCCTTTTACCATTAACTTAAAAACGATTATCAATCACCAATCACTCACCAAACGATTATCAATCACTCACCAAAAGCTGCATATGTATGAACGAGAAAGCGTCAGCATTCGTGGTCAACCCAAATTAACTGGCTTGCAGTTCGTCTGCTGTTGCTCTCGATAGGGTAGCATGCGCCGTCAACTTAGCATACCGCAATAATTTATTCCTTTAAAATAACAGTGAAACGATAAAAAATATTGTCAGGTTTTCGCAAAAATTAAGGCAACGAGTAATGACCGGCTTGGTATGAGCGAACTGCATACTAATCGCAGACGAAAGATGCTCAGGTAATCTTCTTGCGCAAAAAAAGTACTTTAGTTCTATATTTCTATAGTGGTTTATTTCTATAGTGGTTTATTGTTGTTTTTCCCTAGTGATATAACCGAACACTTTTCTCGGCGTTTTTTGCACTTGTCGTATTTGCACACCAACGAAAACGGTATAAGCCAAGCTAGTTACGAAGCTAAGTCAAAAATATTCCCTCTTCTATATATCTCCCATGCTAGCACGGAAGGCCTTGGGGCAAGTCATCTCTAGTGTATTTTGTGAGAAACTATACGGTTTTGTAATGACCCATATGTAAATTGGGGTTGCGAATATAAATACGGGGGTTCAAAACCTACCCTCAGCGTCATGGAACCACTTCTATAATGGGTTCGCTTCACGACCGCGAAGAGAGATGAAAGTGGTTTTATTTCCGCCCGTCAGTTACATGACGGTGGCAGAGGCTTTTGCCTGGACCCCCAATCATCGATCCCTTGGGACGCGGCGGTGGACAGGGCGCGACCGATGACTTGTCATTGAGCATCTTCTTCCTGGTCGAGTAGCAGACTCCAAAAATTCTCTACATCTGTGTGGCTCGTCAAGGCTAGGATGCGAAAGTAGTTTGTGTGTGTGTGTGTGTGTGCCGGTAAAGTAGCAAGGTAAAAACGCCCATGTTTACGGTACTTGGGAGCACTCTATAAAGATCTCAAGATTGTTTAAATTAATCAGTAGCCCTATACTCCACCCCACCTCATAGCAGAGGTTTAGCTTTGGCGCGTAAAACCACAACTAGAAGTACTGGTATCGGTTGTAATGTAATGGGCTAATGTAAACTGTTTGAGGATGTCGACACCGATACAGGCATGTCGATAACAAGAGCGCATAAGTGCGCAACTGTTTGAGAATATAGGCATTGATAAAGGCACGAAGAGCGCGTGCAAAGCTTTCATAAAGATGGCCAGTGATAAATGCGTCGAAGAAAGTTGGTTCACATTTACTTTATACCCCTTCATTCTCGCCACTTGTTAGAACGGCGACTATATGTATAACGCCCTCTTCTCGTGACGAAATGTTTGCGCATTGGCCGCAATAACCCGGGAAATAGCTTATATAGTTCTAGACGTCAAACCTGTATCCATTTAAATGAACGTTTGAAGCATTTATTTTATTCTTCTTTCTCTCTATCTTCGTTTCGTTCTTTCTGCCTTTCTTTCACTCGCTCTCTTTCTTTCTCTTATTTAATAGAGAAGACAACGCTGTTGAGATAGGTTTTTAAATATTATGTTCCTCCTGACTTAAAGATCAGTATCAAAAAAAAAAAAAAATCGGTATCCGAATTCGAAATTCGGATACCATAAATTACTGAATTGGTGATGGGAATATTTTATTTCAGCCGATTGCCCAACGTTCTTGTTGCGCAGGTGAAAATTAGCCAGAAATTGTGAAATTCGGGTATACTATCAGAGAACTACCGATCCAGGCTGTGGATAGCTGTAGGGTTTTGTGCATAGCGTGAATATACTTTTGCTTACATGCACAGCTGATTTCGCATCATGGTGGTTGCAAAGTTAACACCCAGCGGTTGTCACCAAATAGCCAGAAACTATAAATTAATCGCTCTTGGCATCTTAAAAAAGAGTGAACGAGATAACGATTTCTTGCCACTAAAACTGCAACCCCCACATTTATGCCGGTGGCTGATCGAATGCTAGAGAACGAATTCTGTATACATTTTAACGGTATATACGTAGAATAAAAATGACAGTGACGTTCATTTTTTCCACGCAGGTGTTATGCCGGATCTTCTCGTTTCTTGGAGTGGCCGACAGACTTACAGCCGGCCTTGCTTGCAAAAGCTGGCACAAGTTGGCAACTGACAGCCGTATCTACGGAGACATGGTCATCAAATGGGAGAAAAATGTCAGGGAGAACATGGAAGCGTTTACAAAATCCGTTGTAACGGCGAACTACTTGTCCTTAAACAATGCCCGACTGCACCCGGATGCCGAATTCTGGGAACACATTGGGCTGACTCTCAAACGACTGGACGTCAGGCACTGCGACTTTGATGAGGACGAACTTGCTGCGGTACTTTTAAGATGTCCAAACCTGGAGCACTTGGCGATTGTAGATTGGTACAGGTTTTCACCGTCGCTGTCGCTGTTGAGTAGTAAAGAGGATGTGCTTCGGCACACTTTGTCTCGCGTCAAGACGCTCGACTTGTCGGACAATGCGAACCTGACCGACGCAGCATTCCACCGACTGGCCACTTTGGTGAGCGGCCTGCACTCCCTCTCGCTGCAAGGATGTGTGCTGTGTGTGCACCCAGCGATTGAACGCCGCTTCTATCCACCTGAAGTATTTCGCAGCCCGCTCGTCACGACATTTCAGAAGGTCCTGCAGAGCCTCCTCATCAGTGAAGCAGCGCTGAGAGTGCTCAACTTGAGCCGGACGATGATCGACAACAAGTGTGTTGCCCAAGTGTCGGCGACATTCGCCTGTACGCTGGAGGAGCTTCATGCGGCATCATGCCCGCAACTTGGCTTCGAGGGCGTCAAGGCCCTGTGCTACAACGCGGTAAAACTCAAGTGCTTGAACCTAAGCGCTAACAAACAACTGAAGAACAACTGCCTGGACGTAATTTGCGAAAACCTTAAGCACCTCGAAAAGCTGAATATCTCAAACTGCACAGGAATATCTTCAGCCAGGTTCGGGCGGCTCGCACAGCTTGGGAACTTGCGGTGTGCCAGTTTTGCAAACTGTGGTAACAGTGACGAAGAAATAATGGTCGAGTTATTCTCTTCTCGCCCATGGCAGGCAATTAGAGAGCTAGACATCAGTTCTTGTAACGTAAGCGATGCGGTGGTGAGGTGCCTGGCCGAGCAAATGCCAACGCTTGAGTTGCTCGATGTGTCCCAGGCAGAGCTGTTGACTGACGACTCTGTGTGCACAATCTGGACCAGCCTGCGGCGCCTTCAAGTTCTTCGGATGGCACGTTGTCCAAGGCTAACCAACGCGGCTTTATCTTGTCCGAGCAGTTCCGAACAGCGCGGACGCACCTCCTTGGCCTGTCTGGTCGGGCTGAGGGAACTCAGCATTAATGGCTGCCAGCAGCTGTCCGACGACGGAGTGGTGGCCGCTATTTCTTTCCGAGAACTTACCTCCCTGGACATCAGTCACTGCGAGCTGCTTACATCTGTAGCCTTGGAGCATATCGCCAGGCACGTCCCTAGCTTGACCAAGCTAGTGATGGGATACTGCGCACAGGTATGCGTCAAAGCATTTTGGCAGATACAACTGCTTCAACGTGGCCACTCTTACCCCAGTGGATGTGTGTTGGCAAACTGTGTGTATAGACATGTGCGCGCGGTTGTCCATTAGAGGAGCGATGTTTTGCCGCAGCGCACCCCCTCTCTCTCCTTCCCCGTCTTTAGAAATGGCCTTCGTAGGAATTGGTAACGTTAATTAAGAACAGCGCTACAAAGCAGGACAAGGAAAGACAACACGCTGTCTTTTCTTGAAATATTTAGTAGCGCTGTTTCGAGTGATCGTGATCCTGCATGAACTAGCCCAAATAACCGCCTAGGTCTAGTGCGAAAGGAAACAAGCCTCGCAATGGATGCAAGCATGACCATAAAGTGATCGTGCCTGCCTTTCGCCCCCGGGGGTAAAGGTGGGCAGTAAACAGCTCTTGGAATTCTGCAACATCAGTGCTCTTCGGCCGCCATTATCGTCAAAAGCCTGCATAGCCATAAACCTCCAACCTAAACAATGACAGGACAAATCCCACTTAGTGAAGGTATAGGGAGACTTGGCGCCCCCCTCTGTGCGCTCGCCGTTGGTATACATGTAGAGTTGCAGCAGAGCGGAGAGACGATCCCGGTACGGGCCACTGCGCGTGCGCAGAGGCGGCGAAACTGCTTGTGCGCATGCGCAGAAACTTTGACCGTGCATTGGGCGCCGTACGGGGACCGCTTCTCCGCTTTGCTATAGCTCTTTATTGTTTACCTGTTTCACGTACTTGGCGGTTCCAGCGAGTCGGCAATTCGTTTGTACATTAACGTAGCGTTCAAAGCACGGATCGTATATACTTTATATGCTCCCTCTAGGATCGTAGACACACCGCGCTAGCTTCACACCACGATCGACTTTACAGGTTCTTCTAACCAATTACTTTGCAAGAGGTGAATTCACACAGGAAATTGCGGAAGCAGACGTTGCTAAACTGAAAAAAGAAAGTGGCAGTCCTTTAGATGTCTGACACAGACATAAGTTACTTTCGAGGACGCTGGTTATCATGGTCCATCTTGTTAGTTACCCGCCGCGGCGGCTCGAGCACAAGAACGGGGGTTCGATCCGGGCAGCGGAGGCCATTTTGCTGGTGGACGTGAAAAACCAAAACGCCCGTGCGAGCGAGATTTCAGTGCATGCAGTCTTGGGCAGTAACGCGTCACCGGTATAGCTAGTTACTTTTTCAATAACTTGTAACTATAGTTACTTTTAAGTCAGAGAAACCTGTTACTTTTTATACAGTAAATAACTTTACCAGGAAACACCGTTACAGTTACTTCCCTTTTCTATAACATCAACTACCTTTAAAGGCCGACATACTGTTTACGCTTTCCATTTTTTCGGGCTATCTTCTTTCGCGTAATCCCTTCACCTTGCACCTTTCCACAATACGGCTCCTCTCCCCGAGAGGACAACGCTCAAAGGATTACTTTCTCTGCAGAAGACCGAGGACATAGGTCGGTCTTTAAGGTGATTTCTTAAAACTTTTCCTTCGTCTTGAGCAGGGCGGAAACAAGAAAAAAAAAAGGAACTGGCTATTAGACCTCTGAAAAGAGGGAAGATCACGGATGTCAACTTCGAGAAACAACTCATCTTATAAGTTACAATGATTTTTGTAAATAAATTTCCCGACACCGAGGGTGCATCATCGAAAAAGTTGCAACAAGATGAGGCGTACACAAAGACTGTTGGTGTTGGGCTTGAGTTTGCCCCCTTGTATATATAGGGTCCTTGTCTATGGTTTTACCATGTCCAGTTTTCAATATACCCGCATGCCTTCGTACGTTTCCATAAAATAGACGACATCACTTGGTTTGTGATCTATTACATAGTTTTATACACTAACGAAAAAGTAGCGACGTTACTTTCTCACAGTAACTGTAACAAGCTACTATTCACAACTCAGTAACTGTAACTGTAAGAGTTACTTTTTTGGCTAAGGTAACTGTAACACTGTTACTTTTTACTGGTAACGTGTCCATGACTGAGCGCATGGTACAGAACCCCAGATGGTGTAAATTGATTCGTTTCGCTCTGCCACGCCAAACTTCAATGTTAGTTGTGGGGATGTCCGTAATGCTAGAAGCATGGGCCGCTGTTGCCGCTGTTGCCGAAGTAGTTGCTGTGCGCTTCCACGTTTTGATGATGATCGCTCTCCTCGAATGGCTCCACACTTCAGTGAGAAGCGAAGTGAAACGCAGCCGCTGTTTCATCATCGACAACATGCCCTTTGCGTTAGCCATGGCGATATCCCAGAGAGGGAAAAAAAGTCTAGAACACCAGTGAGGGCACAAGGGAAGTAGCAGTTTGGATCTGTTTTAAATTAAGGTAGGAATTTTGTTAGGATAGAAGGTGGCGAAAAACGTGCCTGCCTGGTTGTCAATCCGAAATTCTGGACCGACAAACTTCGGATAACACGTTTGATGCTTTGCTAATTCAGCTACCGTACGACTGCATTCCCCTCCATTTTCTGGTGTATTTATGACCATTTAAGTGTACTGCCGTGATAACCGGGCGGTAAAGCGGGCCTCATAGAGCCTTTCGGCGTGCCGTCTTCTATGTTGGCAATAGCGCGGAACAACGCGATGTCTCGCTGGAGCACCCAGTGTTCGCATTTCTGAGCAAGCGCTAGCTTTCGTACAGATGGTAAAATGCGGCAGAGCTAATCCTATAGCTATACTAGTCGCTTGACATACCCGAAATTAGCAGCTTCTGGGAAAGGACGAGATACTTTCTTACAGATACAAATTCTCCTCCGATTTCTTGCCGGTGCGACACATATGGGGGTTACGACTAGCGTTCTAAATTTGATGTGATTTTTGCCCATTCGCCGTAATTTTTTGGCTTTTTTCATAAAACGACTTTAAGGGGCTCTGGGCAGAGGGGTCTTTTTTACTTAGAGAGAAGGGGGGGGGGGGGGGGGGGCATTGTGTAGAAATATTCAACGTGGTATTTCTCGGTATGTGGGCGCTATACACCCCTATTCGTAGTACAGTGTTTCTGTTTTTCCTTCCTTATTATTTCGTATTCAGGCTGCAGATTTCGACACGACTGCGACGTCCTTGCGTCGGCTCTGCCACTGCAGTGGTGCCGCCAGGAAGTGGGCAAGCTTTTTGCCCAAACCGTCGTATGCTTGCCAGCGAATTAATCTGCTAGCATTTCATTTTGAGGCTACTGTATTGAATATCGAAAATGTGCTTTCACCCAAGCCCTGCAGACAGCATTAAAGGAGAAGGTAACAAACGATCATTCAATGCGATGCAACGTTCAGCGCCGGCTGCCAGCGTTGTTTCTCGCAATGTGGCACTTCGGTCCCACGCGCCCGGACATCGGTGTTCTGGCGGCACGACAGCATCGATTCTGTCAACAGAGTTTCAATCGATTCCATGCCACCCATGGCCAAGCCGCGATCCCGAAAGCTTCGTCCACCGAGAAGCGAAACGATTTTTTTCTTAGCCCCATGGCGTGCCGGACATAACGTGCCTGAGAGGCAAGGGTGGTCCGCCTCATTTCGCGAAGGCCGCCGTGATCCGGACGTTATATTGCAGTGGCTTGGATAAGGATGCCGCCAGGGCCGTACCCAGAATTTTTTTTGGGAAGGGGGTAGTTTTGCTGAAAGCAACAGCAAGTATTGTTTACGTGCTGCCTGGAAAAGATTTCGGGAGGGGTTCGAACCCCCAAACCCCCCCTCTGGGTACGGCCCTGGATGCCGCGCATGTAAAAGCGCACGAACCACACGTCAGGGTTGACTCGTTGGGGTTGAAAACCGGTATGAACAGGAACCCACCTGGTATGCAGTATCGCTAATTTGTCGGAAGGGCAGATGCCAGGCGCATAAGGGCAGGTTTCCGGTCGTCCCTCGCCATGGCTTCCGCGTCCTTTTTGTGAAAGTCGACCTCCAACTCGCGGTGTACCAAATTCGGCGCTGATAGAAGAGAGCGATTCTGCGGGCCTCCTGGCTGCTTTGCATTCCGGCACGTCCAGGAGTCCATCTGGCATGCTAGTTTTGACCAGTTCTACACCGGCGGCTTGAGGCTTCTTACCGTCCCGGCAGCGTGAAGTGTAGTTTTTTGTGAGTCATATGGTACAAATGGTATCGATGAAGTCGGCGTACACGCATACTGAAAAGTGCGCTAGGGCGTATCCCTGCGTGTTCAGTCATTGAAAACAGGACGGCTATGAGCTCGCCGCATGTAACTTAGGTATAAGGTCCTTCTGGCGCTAAAGGTAAATGTGCACGGACTTGCACTGCGAACTTCCGAAGGATGTTATATTGCTACCTGCTGCAGGAAGTTTTTCCCTCAACAAAACAAACACTTCGATTAATAATTTTATTGCGTAAGATGTTTGGAGTGGATAAAAGCAGTTATCTGAAATAAATTACAATTATTAAAATATTTAGTTGTTAAAGCAAAGATTACCTCAAAGTTCTGTTCCATGCCCTCGGGATGGTCTTGACAAACATCTGTCTTCTGTGTGGATGAGGACGTCTTCCAGTATTGAGCACGATATTTATGGGATGTCAGGCTGGGAGCTCGAAATTAGCCCTGAACAACAGCCTTTGGTCCTATTTGGCAACGCTGAAGCGCTGAAACCACTGTCTGTCCTCGGCAACATTGATTCTCGGCAACCAGAACGATTCTAGGTGCACCAGCATTTTTTAGTGAGGTTACAATAGTTGGCGCCGTAGACTTTAAAAATCAAGAGCGTTGCGCAGGAATGCACGAAAAATATTCATCGGTTTTCTAGCCTTGAGGTCCCCCACAAGTCTTCGGCTTTTAAGATAGACTGCCATGGAAAAGGGTACGACTTTATATGCCAGGCTTCAAGAGGATACCATTAGCCCCCAGTAGGGCTAGAAGATTTACATAAATTTTTAACACCCTCCACGCTTTCTTTTTTGTTGTCAAAAGAAAATATCACGGAAAAGGAAAACTTTGACGGAGGCACTGACAAAGTGCGCGTGCAGCAGTAGTTTCAAGCAGCTCCGTCTGAGTTCTGGAAACTGGCGTAAAAAGAGCTAATCCTGATTCCTCTCTTCCAGCTGGACGACGGCGCGCTCAAGCTGGCATTTGACCTGCTGTCAAGGCTGCACCACGTCAGCGTACAAGGCTGCAGGAAAATCACGGACCAAGCGTTGCGCGACGCTGTTTCATGCCAGTCACTCAAATACGTGAATGTGAGATTTTGTATGGTGACACTGAATGTCTTACAGTGGCTGTTGCTACAGCGGCCGGACCTGGAATTGGTGTACAGTGTGGACGCTTATTAACTGCCCCTCGACTAAACTGGCCTTGTGCCATTTCGTTTCTTTCTTTGGCTACGTTCGTGTCACTGAAAGCCCACGGCTCTGAAGAAACATACCACGACCTTTCAGAACACCGCGACACTTCAACCCGACAAACGGGTAACCGGTCGACCGCGCAGTCCACAACTATCCACGCGTTCAAATGATTATTATCCTATTCCTTGTTGCAGTAGGTTGCATCTAAAGCATTACTTTTTACAATTCAGTTCCACAGACTGCAATAAAATGCACGTGAAATTTCGACGAAACGGATCAGAGCACCTTTCTCTGCCTGCACACGCATACGAGTACAGCATCCGAGTTATACATCAGAGCGAGCGCGGCATTGCGGTAAATCAGATGCGCCCCTTTCCGCGAACACGCGAAACAGCGCCACCTGAGCGCGTGTCCGCGTCACTCCCTCTGGTTCGGGTGGGCACAGGACGCATGCCGGAATCGTGAAGGCCAGCGCAATGCAAATGCCAACTGCATGGGAAGCGAGCGAAGAAAATGTGAGTGAGGGCGAGGGGAATAAGAGTGGCGCAGCGATGGGGAAGTAAAGTGGAGTGGGTTGCGCACAACGCGTTTCGCACAAATTTCCACGCCGATTTCACTGCTTGTGGCTGTCACTTATCCACAAGTTTCATAGTTCATGGGAGCAACAATACACCAATTGTGCACACACAGCAAGGACAAAACACATGGACTACAACTGTTCATTAATTAGTATTTTTAAATGTTAAACTGCAATGCAAGCTAGGGCCCTATGACGACATGCAGTGTAATTTGACGCTCCCCTCATAAAGATCACAACCAAGGTATGAAATATTGTACAAGGAAAATATAAAAAGACTTGGAATCTATTGTAAAAATTAGGACGGCAACTTAGGCTGGCAAGGGAAACACATTTCATCAGGTTAAAATTGGCGTCAACACCACAAAGCGATCAAGTAACGTTGATCAAAGGCGGATGTTGAGCTAAAGAACATCACACAATCTTTTTTACAGTTCCTTTTTATTTCTTTCAATCGCTTTTAGTAACATAGTTGAGCGCTCTGCTTCAACGCAAGCTTTGTTGAATTATCACCTTCCCGGCCGTCACCGCCGCCACGCTATCGTCTCTGCTGCTATGTTACAAGTTTATGGCGTGATCACAGAAAAAGACGGCCGTGCTTATCGGTTCTATGACGCAGTAAGGACAACGAAGCGCTGCGCCTGATAACCGCGGAGCGTGTCGATGCCGCGATGAGGTTTTTTTTTTCTTTTTTTGAGAGTTTGAGAGAGAGAGAGAGATAGAGAGAGAGAGGGGGGGGGGGGCGAAACTGTTTGGCGTGGGGTGCCGACACCTTACCGATGCCGCCAATTCTCATTCGTCCAACTCAACTCCAATCAGCGCAGTAATGAATAAAACAGTCAGTTTGATCACAGAAAAGGACCAACTCAACTCCAATCAGCGCAGTAATGAATAAAACAGTCAGTTTGATCACAGAAAAGGACGGCCGTGATTATCGGTTCTATGACGCAGTAAGGGCAATTTAGCGCTGCGCCTGATAACCGCGGAGCGTACCGATGCCGCCAATTCACTCATTCGTCCAGCTCGACTCCAATCAGCGCAGCAATGAATAAATCGTCAGTTTTCTTTTTTATTTTTCGTTTGTGTTTGATCATGTGCCCCACCAGCTTACTAGGAGTGTGGACAAATGCCATGCATTGGGTTCCCTTTGTCATGGAGAAGATTGTACTATGGTCCCTACTGCCCTCTTATGTTGCTGTTACGCCGAAGTATTTTTTTATTGCCAAACATAAAACCAAAATGCGGCACGCTATTTGTATGCTCCATGAACGCTGACTAAGCAGTCAAAACCGCGCTTCATGCGAAACTGCCCCTGCTGCACAATGTGTGATGTAAGCGTTCCCACCAACCATGTAGGAAAGAGAAATAAGGCAAACTTTAGAATTGGTGCCAGTGTCATGAAACGTCAAAATGAGTGTCATGAAATGTCAAAGCACGTGACCAAAGTTTAAAGCCAATTTATGCAGTCGAGAATAGGGCCCTAGGGCGCAGTGAACAGCCATTCCGGGCTGTTCACTGCCCAGACAGCTTGGATTTCTTAAGGCGTTAACCAGGTTCATAGCACAGTTTCATACTAACTCTATGGTTCATAGAGTCCGAGGGTTCTTTGGCAAATGCGTATAGAACAAACGAATTCTGCACTGCATCATGTGTTTGTGCACCAGTACTCGGAATGTCTGATAAATTGTGAATCACAAACGCCTGCTTAAACTTTGCAAAACACGGGAATCGCTCCCAACTTCAGATTAAAATTTTGACTTTAAAACTGTATTTAAAGGGCGAGCGATGAACAACAAAAAAAAGAAAGAATGAGGCTATTCTCTATTCTACTGAATGCTGGAAAATGCAGACAACTCGATGGAGGGAAGAAATAAAATTTGAGGGCAGGTGCACGATAGAAGCGGTTGGTGCGATTGTCATCCTGCAGTGGACATAAAAAGGCTGATGACGATGACACCCACACAAACGCAGAACTCGCACAGTGGATGACAGTCCACTGCAGTGTAGTGTAGTGGTCTCAAGAAGTGTGAAACCAACGCTGTCCCAAGGTCTTCAACCTCAGAGAACTGTGCCACACCATGCCGGACGCCAACCCTGTGCCGTGCAAACCTACAACCAGCATTTTCATCTTGTGCGTTCTTAGACCAGTGTTGTGTGCGTGTCCCTCATTTGCGTAGACCATAACTCTATTAATGAAACGGGCAGTGTAACTACTCAGCTCTGCTACTTCAAAAAGAGAGAAGACTAGGAATCACACTAGGCACTGACGCAGCAGATGTCGTTTACTGCATTTTAACAATCATTTTTCCGACAAGTTACCTCATACAGTTCTCACTGTGAAGAACGGCAAACGACATTCCCATACACTTCTATACCAAAATGAGTTCACTGAACTGAAGCGCACGAGCAATAGTTGAGGGGGAGTAGACATACTTGTTTTCTAGGAGTCAATTGGCAGGGGCCGCTTCTTCTGCCCTCTCCACCAATGTCAGAGAGAGAGAGAGCACACACAACACTGGAACTACAATGCAGCTAACGTTTAACAGTGGTGCCAGCAGCACAAAACTGCAGAATTTTGTCTCCTTTGCAAAAGTTCACTGCATATTTTTTTGAGGAGGAGAAAATTGCTGACGATCAGGGAAGGTGTCGTGTTGCAGTGAAAAAAATGTTCTTTGGTCACCGATCCCAGTTTCTCAGACCTGGCTGTCTGGCCTTTTAGTGCAAGTGCACTTGAATACCTTACAACAGCTGCCTTTAGTTTAACAAGCTCCACACATGCACTCCTGCACATGCCCTGCTCACATTCCGTAGCAACCACTGCACACTTGCACAGTAATTCTCCCATGCCAACAAATGTTTCACATGTAAACTGGAGACAAATTGTGCCTGTAATTGTCTTTTCCTCCAGTGGCAGCTATTAGTGACTTCGGCTGTCACTAACTGAACATTCTAAACTAAACTAAACTGAAGCTGAACGGAATACTGAAATTGGATCAGTATTTATGCGGGAATTGAACCCAAACTTGAACTGTCATTTTTTCAGACCGCTCGTATCGAAACTGTATCAAAAAAATAAATTACAGTAACCAGTTCACGACAAAACGGTTCGACTACCCCTCTGTTTATAATGCACAATCATTCGGGGCTTTTCTCTTCCACACAAGATCAACTTCGTAACCTCTCAAGCACTCCTATGTGCGTACCAGTCTTGCAATGGCACGTGGCTGTCTATTGGTCTGAAGTGTGCCCTATGTAAGGTGTACATGACAGCAGATAAAGAACAGGTGCATGCAAAGGGCAGCTCTGGCTGTGGGGAAGCTGCTGCGTGAATTGTGGTCTCTCTGTCGAAGCAATTCGCATCAGAAGACGAAAAACAAAATCTAATAGACAGAAACACAATGCAGCACTAAAGGAGTCTTTGGCAATCCCTCGCTTTTACCTTCAAAGAACGCAAGCATCCTTAAGTGACCAAGGAATTTTTTTCTTGGCCACTTGGCCAACCTTTGGTCCTAACATTGACGTTGAAATAACAGAAGGGTTGCCTCATTCATTCAAAAAGCAAGACAATTTAATTAGCCACTCCAAGTCTGGCCAACTCCCTTTCTAAATAAATATGCTCTACTTCAGCTATGTTGAAATGCAACTGAGCTGTCTTGTCAAACAATAATTTGAGGTTATTTAATATAGCTCTGGGTTTTCCCCAAAGGCACGGTAAGCAGGGCATCACTGAAGGGGTCAATCCAGATTCATGGCTCGTCTCCTACAGAGGCGAGCGTAGGAGAGGTGTCTCCTACGCTGCAGGCCTATTCCGATTACGAACACCACTCGGTCCTTGCCTGGCGCCCCGCTCGAAGATGGCACTGTGATGCGATGAAGAGTACAACGTGTCGATGGTACAAACGCCACCGATTTTTGCCAAGAATGAAGGTTCAGCTTCTTTTCTAATCAAGAAAACATTTTTGGCCGCCAACTGGGACTGCTGGAGTTTGTTGTCTTGTTGCCCATCGTTGCCTTGTTGTAGCATCCCTTTTCCTTGAGCTGCTACCGGTGCTAGCACTGAGCAAGAAGGCTTCCGGTACAGGCGAAATGCTGCCACCACAGCCCATGGTGGCTGCTAGAAGTCTGACACGTGGCCTTGTGTGCACCCAGCGCCAGCTAGCGGTGCGCTCTGAACATTGCAGATATTCCCTTTGCTGTCGACATGTACCTTTTTTACTGTAAAAATGTTACTTAAAGACCAACTGCACTGAACACTTCAACCTACTGAAAACGTTTCCATATAGCCTGCCTAAAAAGACTGCAAGATATAAAATATGACAGTTGAAATACGCGTATCCGGGGCGCAAAAGACCATAAAAGATCGGAGATTTTGATACCGACATTGAGGGCAGCGCGGCCATTACGGCCAGGCTGAAGTGACTTTCCACCTGGCTAAAACGGCGAGCAAGCAGCGGCGCGCAGCCGACCGGCCGGGGCAAACCTGTGTGCAACGCTTCGCCCTCGCCGCAGTCCTAAAAGCGTGCCCAGCGACCTGTTCTCCTGACTGGCCGTAGGAAGAAGCGCTGGGACGGCCGTAATGTCACTTCTGCTTCATGGCTGTTTGCGCGACCTGCCTGCGACGGAACTATATAAAGTGTTTCTAGTTAACGCATTTCACGGGGCTACCAGTCATGTCCCAGTTGGTTTGGTGGTACGTACTGTATATTCAAAGTAAACTTGGCCAAGCTGAAATTTGAGTGCAGTTGGCCTTTAAACACCAGTTCACCACAGCCTCAGTCAGTGGTCAAAAATGCCTCCCCTCGTCAATTCTGCCTCGACGAAGGCAATCATGACAGAAAGGGTGATCACCTAACACTCTTCTGTGAAAAGCTGCTGCCTTGAAGCAGAGCAGGCTGTGGTGAAGAAAATCACACAGTGATGCAGCACAACAAATACAACAATTTCAAGCAATAAATCAAGCTTCCATTTTAATCCCCTGATGGCAACACGTGCAGAAACGTCTTCCCATTGAAAACGTTTTCAAGGCTCATATTGGAACCTTGAGGACCCACTATATAGTAGCTACACCTTGGTACGGCACTGTTTCCTTGAGCAGTTGATTTACAACAGCTGCGCCAAGGACTTCAGCGTTACATTGTCATCACTTTTTCAAAGAGAACGACACCGAATTCATTGTCTCGGAAGATGGCATTCATTAGCCCCAGCTTACAAGAGCAATATTTACAATTACTCTGATACAGCAACTGGTAGAAGAATATTTGTCCCCTGAACAGGCCAATGCACAAAATAAGCCAGAGCTGAGCTTCATCTGCTCAAAGTGGCAAGCAGTGTCATGTGTTAGGTTAAAACCAATTTATTCCGAACGGACAGGTATGCCAGCCAACAGGATTAAGCACAGGAGCATGCCATTACTACTACGCCACTCACTCCTCATAAAAACTTGCTCTTTCCCACCCGTCGCATCGCCCAAGCTACCTCCAGAGATTATTTGTAGCACAGTCATACGAGGCCTTACGAAATTATGTACAGCTGGCAAGCACAAAGCATAAAGCTCACAGGGGAGTACCATGAAAGGTTGAATGAAGTTGCACGCAAAACACACAATTTTGTTCCAACTTCATGTAGCACAAGAAACCAGTACAAAGTAGGGAATGTTTATGACTAGTACTGCATCACAAAAAGTTAGCCACTCAGGTCAAACAAGACAGAAGCAATGCTTTAACTACCCCTCAGGACAGCATACAATGCAAAGCACACACTGTACTACTTCTTGGAAACACTCCTTTCAAGGCAAGGCATACAGGAGGTGTGCAAACTGCGCTGTTCTGACCATGCCCCTTAGAAACTTTGGCTTTCTTTTGGAAAGTTTCACTTTTCTTTTGCTTCCCTGAAGGACAGAGTCACTCCAACTGCAGACACTTTTTCTGTGAAGTTGTTTGTACATTCACACAGAAAATTTGCTAGCAAGGAATTTCAATAGCAAAAAATAAAAATAAATAGTAAGTGCAGCACTCAGGGTGCGAGAAAAACAGGGCAGACAAAAGGAAGAGGCACAAAATGTAATGGAAGCAGCAGGAACGACAGAAAAATAAAGGGGGGTACATAAAGCACTCTGTCCCTACCCAACCCCAAATTTCACTTTACCCTTCCCCAAAACCTCGTGTGTTTTCTTCAGCATGCTGTGTACAACCATGGGGACAGAATAGTACGCGTACACAGATATCTTTGTGTATTTACACACACACATGCACACATGTACTGTTACAGGATATATATGTACGTGTGTATCGGTGTAGCCAAAGAAAAAAAAAAGGGGGAAAGGAAAGAAAGGAAACAAGCGCCCCGTGTGAGCCGATCTCCTCTTTAGCGGCGTGTGGAGCTCAGCAGCAGCCACCCCCGGCACTTGCTCCGCCACCGCTGGACGGCATGCTAGGGTTGGTGGGCGAATGCTGGGGCCCAATCTTGATGCCGTTAGCCTGCAATACACCACAGGACACATCAGGGTTGGCCCCGGGTGTTGGCGCCACACTTCACAGCTACGTCCGCTGCTCATACACTTCCATACTCAAGCGTATATGACACGGGAACTCAGCACTTCCAGCATGATTAGGCCTAGCAATAATATTTCGGCGAGTCGCAAAGTGTGCCACTGAGTCGTAGCGTTTCCACTATTCCAAGTCTCTTTGGCGGTAATTATTCTGACTAGAGAAATATGCGAGACATGCCCCTAAAGCTAACTGAATTGTTTGTCTACTAAAAGCAATAATCGCCTGCACAGTAACTGCATTGCAGCCCATTGGCAGTGAACCAGGCTCAACTTAAAAATCAGGCTGCCCGTGTTTCATATTGTGTGCTTAAATGTAGTTAAATTAAATCTACCTCACTGTAGCATTGGATCAACTTACGACACAAGCAAATCTAGCATCAGAACACAAGCCAGGAGAAGGTGGAAATGAAGGCACCTTTTTTCATTTGTGAGTGCACCAACCCCCCAAAACCAGCCACTTACCTGTGTCACGAACACGCACTTACACCCGCCTGTTCTGCAGTTATCAGAGTGCAGGGTTGAGACAGTTCCCACAGATTTGAAATCAGTTTTTGAAGCAGCGAAATTTTGATTTTGGAGCAGAAGCCTGATTTGGAGCAGTTCACGACATTAATTATGTCGTCTTAGAAGCTAAAAAAAAAATTTGATTTTTGGGTTTTTAACGCGCCGACGCAACGCAGGTGATGAGGCGCACAATAGTGGAGGGCTCCGGATTAATTTTGACCACCTGGGGATCTTTAACGTGCGCTGAAATGTCGAACACACGGGCGTTTTTGCTTTTCGCCTCCATCAAAAAAGCGGCCGCCCCGGCCGGGAATCCAACCCGCATCCTCGTGCTCAGTAGCACAATACCTTAGCCACTGAGCCACCGTGGCGGGTAGAAGCTTAAAAAATCTAATTTGTAGCAACTTTGGGGGACAAGTACACTTTCAAGTCAGTTTGGAATACACAACATTTAAATAGCCTCTAGAGAAAATGTTTTTAACAGAGTATAAAGAGGTATGAAATGCACTACCTTCTTGCAAACTTCTTAGATTGCATTGAAGTTGTATGCATAGACAAAGCAAAGTGCTGTTAAAAATACCAAGTTGAAAAATGCTGCAATCGTAAGGCCCCCCCCCCCCCCCCCCTTTTTTTTGACCCCAGCCTGCATTGTGCAAAGTGAGGTGGTGGTCGTTGCACCCTACCAGTCCTCTCATTTCAGTTCCCGAGGTGCACATTCAACCCGATCACAATTTGAGTAACGTTGCTATGTTTAGCCACCTCACTTTTGGCATTAAATTTCACTTTACATACATCAACTATTACTTGCATAACCAGTCCCGCTGTTGGGCGTTCGGGGGTGGGAGCGCTAGAACAGTTTTTGGAGCACTTTTTGTAGCACAAAAAACTGCGTTTTGGAGCACAAAAGCCCACTTTTGGCGCAGAACAAGAGCAGAGTACTATAAAAAAAAAAACTTTTTTAGAGGGTAAATTATGCCTTGGGTGAAGGCACAAGTGACTCTTTTAGTTACTCATTTTTAGGCCAAATGCTGTAAGTATGAATGTTGAGGCCGGGCAAATAAACAAGTCGAACTGCATGCTCAAACAGATTTTATTTGGGCATTACATCAATGCCACAACTTATCTGCTTTCTTATCAAACTCTGCAAGCTCTTGAATAGCCTGCTTTTGGTCTGTGTTGCCTTTCTGAAGTAGCACTTGGCCACTTTGTACCTTGTTGAGGTCGCTCTGCTTAATTCCTGAACTCATGAGCTCTTCGGCGCCTGATCTGCTCGACGTTACTCAGTCTTCCAAGACCTTCCTGCCTGTCAGCCCGAGTTCTTCTGCGGCGACATCTCCTGCCACTTTCTGCTTGTTGCTCACTTTAGAAGCTGAGCCTTTCAGCATACTTTGCCCGGGACTGCTTGACACTCCTGCCAAAATCCGCGGTCAGCAGAACTTTAGTGGCATTTTTTATAGCGCTACAGGTGACTTTTTATCTGGTGCATTCTATTGATGTTGGCCACAATGAGGGGCCCTTCTAGAAGGTGCTTGCTTCCGCTAAAGCCTCTTTCCACATCTGAGCTTCCATGAGGGAGTGAAAGAACGGTCTTGACCACCTTTGCCAGCCAGCAGAGGACCTCCCGACAAGGGGATCTTCTCAGGTAGGTGTGTGTGTGCGTGTGCATGCGTGCATGCATGTGTGTGTGTGTGTGTATGTGTGTGGGGGGCATGTTGTGTCTGTACTGTGCAGGAACGCAACTTGCGAGGGAGCGTTCAGGCCCCCGGGACCTGTGCCCATTAGAGTTGCCTACGAGGGCACACGCCACTCAACAAAAGCAGTGCTTGTTTCTTTTGCCAGAGTAAACCGCCTTTTTTAGTGTACCCCCGCATCAGCTCGGCAGTGACCACGGGGACACAACAGACCCTTTGCCCTTAGGCAGGAAGTTTCCAGTTGTGTGCCTTCTGCCCTCCCTCTAACTGCATTTCCAGGTAATTGGGGCACCTGCTAGGCTGAAAACCAGCAAAGCTGTTCTCGCTGCCAGCAACGCATGTATTCGTTATCTTGCAGACACAAAACAAGCAGTGCCTGCACTTAGATGGACAAGTACCCAAATCTACCTCACTCTAGCATCGGATCAACTTACGACACAAGCAAATCTAGCATCAGAACACAATCGCCCCGTCCCAGCCAAAAAGCAGCACCACCTATGGGCTGCTTGGAAAACCATGTTGTCAACTCTGCCTTTTCCATGCCGAAACTGACATGCGCATTGAAATCTTTGCTTTTCAAGCTGTTTTCGAGCAGCCTGGAGCAGGAAAATGGCGCTGTACCAAAACTGTGCAATATGAACAGCTGTCTCACCCCTGAGAGTGCAAATTATAAAAAATAAACTGCTGTGTTCATGTTCACTAATGCGATAGTGCTAAGTTTGTCAAGCACACCAAGACCTATTCGAAATGCACGAAACAATTTACCTGTTGCATTACCCGAACCTTCAGTGTAGGGCCATCGTCGCTCACACTTACATGTGCCACTTTCAAAAATACTGATCACACTGCAAATAAACATCTTTTCAAACATCTACAGAATTACTGCCACTGGCTCAATTAACCCTCCAGATAGGGTACATACATAGCTGGATGATGACCAGTTAATTCCTTAAAGGAGAGCACATTCCCCCACCCTCTTTTTTTCTGTTAAGTTAGACAAGCAGTTCTATAGTTCATACCACAAGCTAGGTGCAGCACTTTGGGGGCTAATTGTTGTCAACAGTGCGCCCACTGAGGGCGCCTAACTCGCCGTGAAGGGGCATTACCTTCTCCCATCTCTGCAAGTGGAACCGGAAGGCCCGGCGCCTTTTGTCGCTTACTTCGCGGTGACTTGGGCGCGGTGAGTTAGGCGCCCTGAGGGGGCGGGCTGTTGACAACAATGTAGCCTCCACAGTGCTGCACCTAGATTGTGGAATGAACTATAGGTGCTTTGCCAGCCACCATGCAGCATTACGCCTTTGCCACTTAGCCACCACGGTGGGTAGTGTGCCACAATGTAGGCCTTTTACAATGATGGAGGCTGGAATTTTTATTAACCCTCCAAGGGTTACTGCATTGAACAAGGCTTTTCGTCTCCTGCATTTTAACTCGAAGCGCACTAAGGTCAGGGCCCAACTTGCAGACACAGTCACTGGCTGGTGCGACAGCCTCTGTGGGTGGGTGTCTGGTAATCCTCGTTCTTCGGCATCAATACTCACAACTGCCCCCATCGACATACAAGAAAGACTGAACGACCATGATGCCCTGCTCCTGCAGTTTTTCCCCATTACTAAATTTCTAATGAATAGCCAATTTGCTATTCAAAGCCTGTCTTTAATTTGTATTGGATTGGACAATTTCAATATTTGTACACACCTACATTTAATGCTTTTTTACAAAGACAAGCAGATTAAAATGCAGTTTCCAATGATTCCTATTATAAAAATCGTGCAAAAACAAATTAAATTTATTTGATATTTGATACTTAATTAAACAAATTAAGTACCAAAGATGCATGGCCTATGAGATGCTATATGTATATATATATATATATCAACCAACAAAAATCATAAAAAAAAGAAGATTGTTTCCACATGGGACACTTTTTTTTTTCAAGACACATCGAGATACATTATTTCCTTTTGGTGCAAGACCACTAATGCTTGGCCGCTGCACCCTTCTGAAAGCTTAGTGATATGGAAGGCCTCCACCACAGCCCCTAGTTCTTTGGTCCTTGTGTGCGTACAGCCCATCAGCAGTACTCAACACCCGAAGATTGCCCTCACATGCATGCTGGTGGCCATGTCTGCCTCAGCAGGTCAATCATCCTGCTTCATGGGCGCGGCCTAATTACTGTGCCGACAGCGAGGGGCCCACCTATGGCAGCTGGCTTAAAGCCTTCAGGGCAGCCAAGGTATGAAATGGTTAAGGCCTACCATCGCGGGTTTTCACTAGCAGCACGAATGACTCCTGGTGCGATTTTCGGCCACATTACCAGCTCCTTTCTCGCACACGGAACTTAAGTTCCATTCTGGTGAATACCAATGACCTGTAACAGCAGCTAACTGCATCAGTTTGTGACTGCTGCTAGAACCCCACCACTGCTTGCCAAGCTGCGTGGGTGAAGTGGTCATGAATTCCTGCTATAAGGGAGACAACAGGCTACGTAGACATGTTTTCATTTATATGGGCACATGTCACACTTGATGTTCATTTGCAGGGTGTCGCTTACTGAGCTGCTGGGTTAGACGCAATAAATGTAATCAATTAAAACATTCCACGCAATGCAGGCTATTCGTGCTTTAGACCTAGCGTACCCTAGCGGGTGGAGGAACCAACTGTATAATAATGTCAACCTCAAAAATTGGTGCCAGTATTCTATTCAAAATAACTATACATTGTGTTCGAATTTTTCACTAAGAACTAATAATCTTCTTCTGTTGTGTAGCACTTCAAAGTATTGCAGCCGTACATGCCTGGTCACTCTCAACAAAAACATTTATCGCAAATGCAGCACATCTCACTATAGCCAACTTTAACCTTTTTGTTTAATTTCTCCATACAAGCTAGAAGGCCTGTTAGCACATTTCCTGTAATAAACATCCCCACCCCCTTCACCCCCCTTACATTACCTCGTTGTTTATGTCAAAGACGCCTTCCTGAATTTTCTCATAGATTTCCTTGGCCGTATTGATGAAAGCCTCCTCAACGTTGGCTGCAGTTTTGGCTGAAGTCTCCATGAAGATGAGTCCGTGCTCTCGGGCAAAGGCTTCACCCTCTTCTTTCTTGACCTCCCGTCGAGTCTCCAGGTCACTGCACCCCGCAGACCACAAGAATTGACGTCTCAACACAACGCAACGTGATCACACAGCAGGAAGTAATGAGGGACACCCATGTCAACGAAACAAATCCTGTGCGCTCTGCTATGCTTTAGCTTAAAATGACATGCCACTGCAAGCAGCAGAGCAGTAAAGCACATCAGGATCCAGCCGAGAGAGCGAGAGGGGGGGGGGGAGGGGGGCAATAGCCTGTTGCTTGGCTTGCTTTGCTATATAACTAGGTGCTTATAATAGAAGGGAAACCAATCAGACAAAGATGGCCCCCTTTGGAACAGTTCCTCAACCGAGACACCTGCAAGTCTTCTTTGAGAATATCTTGACCCTGAATATGTTACTTTAGTGCGCAACCACTCTGGCGGTTGCTAGTGTGGTTTGGTAGCGGTGCTGTAACTGGGCGAATGAAGGCAGGAAGAAACGGCACAGGAAGTTGTGGCGACAGTGCGCGGGGAAGGGCAGTATGCTGAGCCCGCACGAGATGCTCGTCGGAGAGTCTGGTGAAACTGTCAGGAGGAGGGTGGCATGCGCTGCTATGGCGCCATCTCTCTCACAGCCTTCCCCCTCACACTTTCGGCAGACGCTACTACTCTGTGCATGGCCCATCCGAACCACGCGAGATTTGCGCGGGAGGTTCAAGCACACTTTGCAGCAACATGGTCGCCGGCGGTGGCAAAGCGCTGCGAGATAACAGCACCGTAGCGCACGCCACCGTGCATTCGCTGATCATGCGATAACTTCCTGAGATGCAGCAGATCTATGCGCCGTGACCAAGAAGACTGCAGTTTGCGCTGCACACAAATTTCCCATTAGGGAGTATAGCAATCGTCAGTGCATTTTTTAGAAGTCATCACTGTTTATGTATGGACATCCTAGTTGCTACCAAACCACTTTTTATTATCTGATATTGTTTGCAATGTGCCCCCAACCAATCAAATGCCCCTGAAATCGTGCAGAAAATGTCTTGCATGCTAAGCTCAAGAAGTGTATGAAATGCATGGTATTGCCAAGTAGAGCATTCAAAATTTTTTGAAAGCAGTCTATAAAAGCCTCTTCTCTTATTCTGCTATAGATTCCACACATAGCAATGCTTCAAGACGATTATTAGCATTTAGTAGAAGATAGTTCTAAACAAATACCTAATGAAAAAAAAAGGGGAGGGGGCTATCACATTTTCTTGGTCGCTCCTTCCAAGAAATTTCTTCACCCTCTTCCCAAAAATGAATGTGGTTCTGATGCATTATAGACGACACATGCCATTTGTAGCCTTGATCACCATCAAAAATGCTCACGTCCTAGGTGTAAGGACCGCAAAATCCAAACCTCCTGTTCATTGCCGAAACTATGCAAATGCCATTGTATAGGTGTGAGCGACAGAACTTTGCAACGTATAGGAAAGCAGCTCTTGCTCTCAAAAGGGCTGCACCATGTGCCAGCAAACATTGAAAAATTTTCAAGGGGACCGCTAAATGCTTGTGCTTGTCTCTCTTGACTGCATTTTTTTACAGCAGTGGACCATACGTTTTCACAGATAGTACGTTTTCCCCAGCATTGCATCAACAAAGCTCTACTCAACCTGTTACCTCAGTATACCAGGGCTTTTATCTACTCATGCCAAAATATGTACAGAAATTCCAGACTAAAGTCATTTGCCACAGCACTGGTACATTAGGTAATTTCCACAAACTCGTCTTTTCCAATGAGAACTGATAAGTGGGAAAGCAATAGGATGGTGTATCGAAGCCTGGCAGTAACATGCACAATTTCTGCTAAACACGCGCACGGAGAAGTTTTGGCACGCTGCCACGACAGCCCATACAACTTGCGCAAAAAGGCTCTGTACCCAAGGTTGCCTGCAGCATTCTCTGAAAACTACAGCTGCAGAACAACATTCCGCTAACAGTGAAATAAAACACTACTGATATCAGTCTTTTCTGTACATCAATGCTACAATACGGATTCCAGCCCACTTTGTCTCCAACAAAAGCTAAGTGATGCCCTTTTCACTAACATGCTTTCACTGGTTGCACGTCACCACTCTATTCCGTTCTCTGCTCCTTTCGAGAGCATCATGCCAGCGCAAACAAGTATTTCCAGCTCCAGTGGCCACACTCACCTTTTGTTCCCAATGAGCATGATCACCATGTTTGAGTTGGAGTGCTGGCGAGCATCCTCCAGCCAAGTGGTCAGGTGGTTGAAGGTGTCCCTCCTGAAAATTCACACTGGCCATCATCAGTGCGCGCAATACACCCCACAAGACCACTCAAAGGACCCCAGAAGACTCACCGCGTGATGTCATACACGAGCAGAGCTCCGGCTGCTCCCCGGTAGTAGGATCGAGTGATCGAGCGGAATGCTTCCTGTCCAGCCTGAAAAACATGCAGAAAACTTGCAGCATTAGGCACGACTCCCCTAGGAGGAAAACAAATGATGCTCCGCACAAACTGACTTCAGACCAACGACAGACCGGCGCAACAAACTCATGTGGATACTCAAACCAATTACACATCGATCCGATAACAAAGCTTAGAGAATTTAAATCCCCCAATGAGACGTGTTGCAGTGTAATCCTGAATGCTGCCTGGGTGCCTTCACGAGCGTCAAATGTGTGCACAGGCAATTTCTATTGCACCATGAGTCAAGAGTGCCCAGCTTCGAATGAGGAACCTCACTCTTGGCCTCAGGCAGCCGTCAACCCCCGGATGGCACAGTGGGTGAAAGCAGGTTGCAAAAGAAGACAATGCAGCACTATGTAGTACGACGTAGGGGAATGCAGATGGGGCATCTGCACTCCACACCCCTTTGCATCAACACTGTTATGATTAATGCGCATACTAAAGGGATTTTCATTTCACTTAGATATGCCTCTCTCACATTTTATGTATTCCCTGCACTCTATTATGTCACTGTTCCACGGGCCGTAATCCCCCCTCAGCGCAATAGGTATGCGCAATAGGTATGTTTAACACCCCCTTGAGAAAATTGGTTGAAGCAGGGTTTTGCCGCAATTTCGACTTCTGCATTTCCCACATTTCAAAAAAAGTTTGCAACCAGCTTTGCATGTAACTGGAAGCCAAATTGCTCATTTTAACGGCATTATAACATTTTGCATTGCTTCTAAATCTGCTATACAATTCATATTGCTGAGTCATTGTTTACACTGTTCAGTTACTGTAATGGTATTTAGGTTAATCGTATGGCAGTTGCAGAGTTTTTTGCCTTAACACACCCGATCCAAATTTAAAAAGAATAAACTCATGTCGTACAGACCAAATCATTATTTGACGGTGGTGATTTAAATAAGCTTACTGCCTGACAATTTCGTATATGAGGGGATAACACTCGCTCGACTAAAAGAGGTGACCAGAAAGCAGTCATAGCAAGAGATAATTGTTCGCACTGCTAGCACATTCTGGAAGCCTCTTGTGACGAAGTATGCACTGGGCTTTCTCTATTCTACTTATGGCTACCCATGGGTTGCTAGAGCAAGAGGCGGCTGTGAATTTTGCTCGGGTAACTCATGTCACTTCCAGAGTGGCGCCACAAAGCTTTCAATTTTCTTGAGGTGAGCAAACCTGGCTCCTTGCAGGCTGCCAGAGCAGCCAAGACGTTTTTGCCCTGGTAGCCAGCTGGCTGCCAAAGATCCATAAACCAGTGGCCAAATCTGCGCTACCACCAAAAAGGCCTCTGAACCTCGTTAAGCATAACCCAATGTTAGAATATAATTTGTAAAAGCTTGGTGTATTCTCTATGGGCAGCCGGCATTGGTGAACCAATGAAATGAGGTCAAACGTGCAATGAAATGAGGTCAAACATTTTGAAAACTTTTTTCCCACTGCCTGAGGATAGGGAGAGAGCACCATTTGTTTTCTGCACTAACAGCCAGACCCAGGTCGCCTTGTTGTTCCTATACCGCTCTACAGGACAGCTAAACTTTTTTTCCCCACTACCTGAAAACAGGGCAAGAGAAGCCTTTGCTTTTTGCACTAACAGCCAGATCCAAGTCACCTAGTAGTTCCCATTCTGCTGAACAAGACAGCTCCCTTATATATACTACAGCGATCATCGTAGGCTAAACGATTCAGCATTACAGATATTACGGAAGTGCTGACTACCCCTTCCAAGCTCAGGTTTCGTTCCCATTCACGCATGCACACACGGACACACACACACACACACACAAAAAGACAAGAGAACATCTGGTCATGCCGCTCAACTGGTGAAACACTGAACCAAAGCCATTTATTCTTGACAGCCCTCCGTGGAAGGGAGCAATAGAAGCCCTCGCTTTCAAGTATGTGCCCTGATTGCTAGAAAGCATCCCTCAAGATCCTGCGTCCACTGCTGGGGGACCAATTTTTTATAAGTTCTGAAGAAACCGAGGTGTGTGAGGGACCATTACGCGGTAAAACATCGCCACGCCACAGCCACTCCAGCCTATTCGGTTATATCCCTGACCTCGCTCTTGTCGTCTCTTGCCAAGGCACACAGTCCACAGTGGACACATTCACAAGGTTTGCCACAATAGTTCTATCCAGTGCTTGCAAGTCCACTGAGCTTCTCAGAGGCTTGGCTGGAGGACATGCCACATCTACTGCATTGTATGGCCCCAGCCTCAGAGTGAGGCAAATAAATTTTGCTCCCACTTCTGCACCCATTCAAAAGGCTAACTGGGGTCCTTTTTAGCACAGAGTGCGGCCAGTGCACTTACTTGCATTTCTCATGCCCTGTTGTCTGCATGCCTCTGCAGCTCACCATCAGGGACATGCAAGCACGGGGTTAGACATTCATCCTGAACCTTAATTTATCACTTCTACTTCGCTTGTGCTGCTTGGGACATAAATGAGTTTGAAGGGCGCAGAAGCGAATCAGAACACAGCATGAGCCATTCACAACAACACAGCCTTCTAGCTGTAGCCATAGCGTGTGTATGCTGTTTCCCGTGTAGGTAATGCGATGTTGCGTGTGCGTCGCAGCAGAAGCTGCAAATGCAAGGCCCCCCCCTTGCAGCCTTCAAGCAAGCGACGTGGGATAATGTGCACTGTGGTGTCTGACTTCCAGCACGAGTCTACACAACTTGTGCAACCCCCTGCAGCTTACACCACGCCATGCAGTGGCGCGGTGAGCACCTCTTAAGTGCTGTTGCTTGTCGAGTATAAACAGGACAGCTAAATGAGGACGGAACACACTTCCCCAATCCATGGAGCAAGAGGTCCACACGGCGCCCCATAGCCAGTTATGGCTGCATTTGGGGGCCATGGACATTTTGCGTTGTATGACCTGTGTGTGTGTTATGGCGAGTGTGACGATGTCTGTGGTACTTAGTGGTGCGCCACAGACATGCGCCACACACAAATCATGCAGGCACCGGGCTATCATCACGTGCCCCTTGCTACTTGCACTGCTCGAACCTGTGGTGGCTGCAGTGTGTGATGATATTTTACGTGATGCATGCACGACTTTTGCAGAAGACCACAGATGAAGCATAAGAGCAAGCAATAGTGAACTGTAAAAGCCACCTTTGCACAGTGTAAATAAATGCAATTCAGTTGCAGACAATTATTAGACAACCATATCTGCATAAAGACCTCTACTAATATTCCTGTTTGTTTTCTGGAAAGGATTCAACTCACAAAACTAAAGAAAAAATATGCCATTTTACACCCCAAATCCAAATACTTTTTACTAATATAATACACGAAACCATTCATAAAAAGCCCCAGAAAAAATTTTTTGGGATATTACGGCATGAACAAATCACCTATTTTTGTTATCAGGTGAGTCCCTCTTCATTGGTGCATGTGAATTTTCTACAGGATCTACAGAAACGATGCATCTTGCTTGAGAATGCACAGCGTCAGAAATCTGACAAGTTTTGACAACTTTGCTGAGAACAACCCCACTCAACTACTGAAAACCTGCTTTGAACGTGACAAGTATATTCCTGTTCCAGAACTCCAAAAAGCACTGATAGCTTCACACTTACAAATTCTTGTTAAAAAAAGCATCAAGATAGTTTCAGCTCTCTCCTGCACTATTACGGCAAAGGCTCTGCACAGTCCACAATAGGACAACTGTCGTCGAATGAGTTGTTTCACAGCCACCGACTGTTGATAAGTGTGCAATGCATCTGCTTTAGAGTGCTTTGTCGGTGCCATAGCAAAACAGGCCAGCGGGAGTAACGTTACGGGCTTGCCTCTTGCAGATAGATACAGAACGAGGTGGCGCTTTCAACTACAGAAGGCTCGCAGGTGTAAAATTACGGGAACACATTTCCCGATAGGGCTGCCACGTTCCGGAGCAGGCAACTATTGGAGAGACGGCATCATGTCTCTGTGCACAAAGCAGTTCCTAGCCAGCCGAGAACTGCTCTTCCGGGAACAGGGTGCAAATTTTACGACCTTGTTCTTACAATGTTCTGGCCCAACACAACACTTGTCAGGAGCACGTCCATGAAATAAAATTCGTGTGCACTTGGGCTCTTATTTTACACTATTTTTGACATAGTGTAACACTAATTTTTATGGCAGCAGAAGTGAGGACTGAGCGGATAATGCATGATCACCAGGCTAACTTTAATCTCAAGTCTTCAATACATAGGGGCCTGGGGCTGCAACTGATGCACAGACTTGAGTAGTTTTAGTGTTCATGTTTCACGAATGGGACGCAAGCATTTTACAAAAGATGGCAATGATTTGATTTTTATCTTCAGAGTACCAAGGACTTATTGCCAGATATTGTTGCACCACGATGCATGCAGTTATTGTCAGGACTGACCACACAATTTTTTTTAAACTTCTTTTGAGTCCCTTAACTTTCACAGGCAATCAAGGCAGTGTTTTATGCACTAATTTTCTGTCTAATATTTGTCAAGCGACATCAAACATTTGCAACATACAATGGACATTTCATCTAAACTTGTCAAGTACACCATTGTTTCACAGCATACCAATCACTTAGTGAAGCACCCCTGATGTAACCACCACAAACTTCACAATGCAATGGAGCAAGAGTATTTTATCCAAGACGCTCCAACAAAAGTGGTAGATGAGGGCACAAGCCACAATTTAATTTTTGATATTTTTTTTTCAAGGACTCAGACCAGTATGCATGTACAGTTTGCTGCTTATTGTATTACACATCTGTTTGCCCTCTGAAAAAAGTTATTCAATTCTCTTTGGCTGCTAGTGTATGCTTTGTGCCAGCTAAAAGTCTGAAATGCATCTTTTGATGCAAAACACTACTCAATAAGCAGCTAACTCTCAAAAATGATACCAAGGCAGATACGTACGGTTTGCAGTTCACTAAAAAATGCAAAATACAGGCTCTTAAATATAAAGTGAGAGATAGGCCATTTCCTTCCTTTCTATTCCTTTCACAATCCCACTGACATCTTCATCTACCAGCTTCACACCTTTCTTGGCATTCTCTAACATGCTTATTAAAAATCCCTACACATACGCAGCGAGACGAATACATGCATTTTAACCGAAGCTTCATTATCTCTTTGATGTGTTCAACAGACAAGAATGATCAATCTGGAACCACGGCATAAGAAATGTTTTCTGAATGCATCAGAAGACACTTCTTAATTGCAAACGAAGTGGCTGCGAGGGAAATAAAATTGCCTATTAACATGTTTGCGCACCCCTCACCAAAGCTTCACCATGCCTCCCCTTCATACACCTACGTAGTGCTTTTGTCGTAGTGAACAGAAAATATTTACCGTATCCCAAATTTGCAGCTTGATCTGTTTTCCATCAATAGTGATCATGCGGGCACCGAACTCAACCCCTACAAACAAGAAGAGAAGTCATGTAAAATTAGTTGACAGAAAATGCGCAGAGCCGTGCGCCCAAAAACATACCAATCGTCAGGTCATGTACGGGTTGGAAGCGCTTATCTGTGAACTGAAGTAGAAGGCAGGACTTGCCCACGCCTGCGGGCAAAAGCAAATATTAAACAAGCCAACGCGATGCGCAACAGCTGTTATTGAAAGCAGCGGACAATCGAATATCGAAAGCAAGTTCATTCAAACAGCTCCAGCCTCGATCGGTACAGACGCGGTGGCCATCATAAGGCTATTGAGAGAAATCGAATAACTCCATTATAGCTTATTATTACATAGACTTAATTTCCACCAGTCGGCCGAATATACATGGCAAAAAGAGTACAGTAGCATGAAAGGCCTTCATGTCGGATTCAGACAACCGAACCATCTGTACCTGACTTGTAGACGTTCCGAACTTTAGCTGAAAAATCCGAACATATCCACGCACAGTTTTGGCCGTTATAAGAAAACCAGGCACCATGATAACAACTCCAAGTTACCGAAACAGCCCAAGAGACCAAAGAGGTGTTCGAGTATTAGCCAGTCGCCATTTTGGCGTTACCAACTTCGATGTTACGAAACGCGTCACAGCCAAGAAACGGCAAGATCAGGCAAGAAAAGCATGCGCATCTACCAGGACATCTCGAAGCCCTTACCTGTATCTCCAATAATTATGTATTTGAATAGGTACGCGTATGACATCCTTGCAAAACTGTTGCACTCCCAGACCACAACACAAGCTTCGGAACACTAGCTGTTCGCTCGACGAGCGATTCTGACACTGACGTCACGCGCACCTGCCACACTAAATGCGTAGGCGGCGCTACCAACGAGCTATCAATAAGTGCCTCCACTGATCCAAGGCCGTTGAATTATTACGTTATTTTGCACAGCCGAATGCGCAGCAAATTATGCGCCCCAGGAAGTCTTTTAATCTTATCGGTCCTCGTAAACGAGCTGCAACTCGCACATTCTTGAATGCGCAACTAGCAGCTGCGCGATTAAGGCGCGAGTGCCCGGTTAACAAATCCTGCCCAAGTCATGATCTTTTTCAGCCACTGGCCACCCACTGCCCAATAATGGTTTATACATACTTCTATTCTTGTACTCAAACAGCCGTTCTTATGCCCTGGCCCACACCCCTCTGCAGGTATGAGCCATCACTTTAAGGTGAAGACAAAGAAAACGTTGACCGTATTTCAAAATACAATCTTGCAATCTAATCCCAGCTGGCTTCCCCAAAGAATTCACATGCACGAACATGTTATTAACACCTACAACTTGTTGCTACAAGATGGAAAGATACTCACCCATGTTGGGCAACGTAATTCTATTCCTCACCTAATTCAAAAATTGGTAATTAAAAATAGTCACACACACACAGACAGGTGTTCTTTCACTTTCAAGATTTAATTTCATACACTTGTACAAACACTATATGAAAGGTTGCATCAATCATTCACTGAAGTGGTTGGTGTCACAAAAAGTCCAACGTTGCTTTTTTTTTCTTCTTTTCACCAACACTGCATGTACAGGGTTTCCTTTGTCGACACAGAAGGCACGACTCTTGTAGACTTCTCCGTGCCCGCCTTCTGAGATAGCTACCTCTAAAGCTGACTAAAAATGATCAAAATGAAAAAGAAAAAAAAAAGACAAAAAGGGGCGAAGACATCATTCTCAGCTCACACAACTACCGTACTCCAATGCTAATCGGGTGACCATGCCCTAGGCTTGCTCCACCCTCAGCTATATAGCATCAATAAAACTTCACAGCAACGCAGCAAATAAATAAATTTTAAATTGTGGTTAAAGAAAGCAAGCAAAGGTAGGCATTGCATATAAGTTCTCTATCAATATCTGACAAGCAGTCAAAACTATGCTATAAAAATAAAGAAGATTCAAAGAAGGCACTAGAGAGAAACAAAAACGGGTGCACATAATAGGAATTGAGTATGCAGAAAAAGCTGCTGTCGCAGAATGTAAAAAACACGTTAAAAAAATAAACAGGAGTAAAACTACTAGCGAGGTGCTTTTTTCAAAACAACAAAGGGTACACAGTACTTGTTCGTCGAACCTTTACAATGGTTTCACAGCTATACACAAATGCTCCATCATGTCTGAACCACTGACAGGACGATGCACACATTCAAGAAAATCTTACACAAAATGGTTGAAAAGAATGCCCCTGCCCTGCACCTGAAGGCAAAGAAAAATGGCTAGAGAGGAGATGCATGTATTTATAATTATTTATATATATATATATATATATATGTGTGTGTGTGTGTGTGTGATGTCCAAAATAACCTTTCTAGAACAGCTTTCCTGATACGGACCTGACAAAATGCACCCACTGCACATGCACCCACTGCACATTTTGTCAGGCCCACTTTTCATCAGTTTACTCAATGGCAGATAGCATTTTTTTTTTCTATTTCACAATGTGCCTGTTTACCAAAAAAATTAAAATAAAGAAGCTGCATGGGGCAAGAGGGCGGAGGGCGATCTCATCTGTACACAACCGCAGATTCTTTGTACAATGCCACAGTCATCATCCGAAGCAAGTCCTTTTAAAGCCTAACAATGCAGACACGGGCCTCCCTCATGCACTGCAAGATGCCAACGTTCGCATAGTTAGGAGCCCACTCTACAGCACTCTCTCCATCCTGCTTACCAGCTAAAAACAAATAAAAACAAAGAAAAAAGCAGGCGCCTTCCTGAACCTGCAAGCATTTCTCCCTTCTTTTTTTTCTTTTTGCACAGACACTAGAACGAAGCACTTCAACAACAACACTACCACAACTGTTTCACAAGGTGTGGCCTAGCTCCCATGACCATCAAATGAGCCAAAATAAATACATTGTGAGATTTTAACGATAACCATTCACACTGAGCCCACGAGGCCCACACGCACACAGGCACACACACACACACAAACACACCTGTTCAACAGTCAAAGCATCAGAGGGGCAACCAAGGTACCAAAGCACAGGTATAAAAAAAAAGTGACAAAAGAAAATTGACCTGACACAAGCGGTGTCAAAGGGATTGTGTTTTTTGTGCTGGGCTGCTTCCCCGAATTTCAAGAGACATAATGTTTGTGGAGCCTCAGATTAGGGACAACCAGTATTTACAAGCTCTGTAAATTCATGCCAGGGAGAAAGAATATCATGTTCCCCTCAGCTCACGTCATGCGATATTTGCTTCGCCTTAATAAGTACGTGCGTTAAGAGAGGGACACAATATGGTCAATTGCAGGCTTTTTGAGGTCTGAATACGCAAAACAAATGCGGGAAGCTAAAGCGAAATACACAAAGGAAGTTCAGGAATGTCTCACCCGTAAAAAACTTTTAAGTGATGGTCACATATGGCTGGCTAAGCAGTAAGGTGCCTTTTGCACAATTTATCAGATAAGAAGAGAGAGAACATAAAACTCAGGATAGCCTCTGCGCACAGAAATACTATATCGGCCTTATGAATTTTCTTCGTGTAAACACACTTTTTCTGCACACCGTGCCACAACCACGCAGCATCGCTTGCATGCACTGTATACAAACCCGTAGACGTAAAAAAAAAAGAGAGAGAGAGGGAAGGAGAGAGAAGGAAAAAAAAAAAAAAGATGGAGTGCACAGCTGGAGAAGTGCTGTGCTGCTAAAAACAACAACAAAAAAGCTGTTTAAAATAAAAAGCTGAAAACGCAGGGCACAGCATCCATACGGACTACAACCCAATGGAAGGTCCCTTGGTGGCGACTCATAAATACAGTGGAGTACAGAAGGCCCGCTATGAGGAGACCTTGTCGTGCGGCGGGGCCTCGGGCTTCTTGGGCCGATCCTCCCGTGGCCGCTTGTGCTCAGGTTCCTCGTCCAGCTCGTCCGAGTTGTCGCGATCGTCGAGATCGTCCAGGTCGTCCATGTCATTGCCCATGAGACTCTCATCGTCAGAGTCCAGGGTCGGCGGCGGGATGGGCGCGGGCCGGCGGGCGGTGGCGGAAGTGGAGGCAGGTGGGGGAGGCAGCACGCTGCTGCGCAGGCCCGCCCCAAGGGCCGAGGTGACGGAGGGTGCCGTGGGCCGCCGCGATCCGGCCAGTGAGGAGGCAGAGGAGGCCGCGGCGGTGGGCACCTTGCCGGCCGAGGAGATCACGCCACCCAGGCCACCGAGGCCATTGACCAGGCCGGCCTGGGCGAGCGAGGCGAAGGAGGCGGACATGTTGGTGGGCAGGGAGAAGCCGCCCAGGCCTAGGGGGTTGTAGAGCAGGCCCGACGGGTACAGGAAGGGGAACGAGGTGGACGCCAGGCTGGCGGCCGACGAGGTGGGCAGGCTGCTGCTCGGGGAGCCCTTGGTGCGCTCCTTGCCGCTGGGCGCCCGCTCACCGTCTTTGGCCTTGGTCTCCTTGGCCTCCTCAAAGGGTAGGCCCTGGAAGCCCAGGCCAGGGAAGCTGAACAGCGGGTTGGCCAGCCCCATGCCCGCCAGGCCGCCAAAGGGCAGAAACAGCGGAGGGGTAGCCGCCGACGTGGACGGCGATGTCACGGCAGCCGACGACTTGCCGGGCTCCATGAAAAACTTGAGGCCGGGAAAGTTTCCCAGCATGCTGCTGCTGAAGCTCAGAGGGTTCAGGGCGGAGGTAGAGGGAAACCCGAGGTTCGCTGCCCCACCAGAGGAGGAGGCAAGGCCCGACTGGTGCAGGCTCGACAAGAGGGACGCGGCCGTCCTCCTGCCGCGCTTGCTCTCGGGGGCCACCGCGCGCTCCTTCGGCAGTTCCGGGAGATGACCCTGAGGAAGGGGGAGGGTGAAATGATGCACACACTGCTCCTCAACGCTGCTGGCTGCGTGCTTGGGAAGCTCGGTTAACGGCACTACATCAGGGCCAAACTCTCTATGCATCGTAGCCAAGCAAAATGTGCTCAAAAGTGCCACCAGCGGTCCTTCAAGGAATTGCACACAATTCCACTAGATGGTTTATTCTAGCTGAAGCAATCAAATCAATCCGGAAGGTAGCAGACGACAGTTGAATTACCACTGGCTGAAGTCCTTTGTTAGGTGTCCAGTTGCACTGGCCATTTCGCGGCACATGCCAGAAGGAATACTAGAACCATAGTACGAGTTGAGTATCGTACACCAAATCTGAGGCCCTTTATCTTCAGACTTTTGACATTTTTTTAAGAAGGAGAAGGGGGGAATGAATATGTGATGTTATCTTGAAAGTGCGAAACCAGAGAGAGATTCCATAAGATATTGCAGTTAGTAAGAAATTTCGATTCTACACTCATAAATGGTAGTAAGACATCATATCTTTTGTTAAATTGGAAACAGTGTAAAAAAATTTAAAGTTGTACAATCTCTGCAGGCATTTTAAAAAACAACTGACCACCTACATCACACTAGACAGAGCCACTTATATTTATAATTAAGACTGACATCAGTGGGGCATATGGTCTACACTAGAATGAAGGGGTCTATGATATGGGGTCTAAGGTCTACGTATGCATTTTAACTGTTACCTTCCAGCATGCACAGGAAAAACTCATTTAAAACTTATTTATTACTGGAATTTCCTTTCAGGCTACAGCTCCATTTTGAGACTATTAGGGCAAATAAAAGAATCAAATAAATGAATGAAATTTTCATCATGAATCAAAAGAATCTGGTGCAAACGTCACTGTCGCAAATATTAGGGAATACTGTTTGCCTGTGAAAACAAAGGCGCTTGCACACACACGCACACACACACACTGGCTATATGGCACAAGTTTATGATGCACTGGACTATGAGTACTGCCGATAAAACAACGCAGCAGACTTGCTATCAGAATAGCATCTCAAGGTTATCCATGAACTCATGGAAAATTGCATGTTAAGAGGCTGCATTGTACTTAAATGTCATCCAGAGCTTATTGCAAGTTTTATGCACATTTATGTCAGTTCTCTTACAATGCCAATAAGAAGGGTAGTACTACATCTAAGGTACTGCTTCAGTGCACATGTTCAAATCTAAAACTACCGTAAAGTTCCCCGAGAATGCCCCCCCCCCCCCCCCTTTCGAAACATCGCCTACCCCCCTTATGGGTGAAATATTGAATTTACTGAAAGACCCCCAAAAATTGCTTACACTGCAAAATCGATGACTTTAGCGCCGATGAACAAACAAAATAAACGCGAATCATCTATTCTTGTGTTGATGCGGTCACTAATTTGTCCTTTCTGCGCTTGACCCGAAAGTTCACCCATCTTGAATTTTTTCTTGATATCTCCGCAGTTTTGGTTGGCGGTGCAGCCACCCTTTCGTAGTTTTTCGCACCTGACCTGAAAGTTTGCCATCTCATATTTATCACTTGATATCACTGTATTTTCACTTGGTGGGCGTTCTTTCGGAATGTTATGGCAGTTAAATTTTTTATGCTCTATTTTATTTCAATTTACAATACAATGCTGCATTTAAGGGGTCATTAAAACTGCATTAGCACACTGGTCATTAAAACGTTTTTTTGCTTTCCAACCAACTTTGATGAAACTTCATGGACTTATCCTGTTTTTTTAGCTGATTTCAAATATCTAATTAGTTTTGATGCAAGATAATTAGTTTTTGATATACTTAAAACATCTTTCTTTTTTGTTCTTGAGAACTATAAAAAACTGCAATCACATTCAAGTTTACATCAATTATAACTCACGGGTTTCAAGTAAAGTACACCGGCTAACCAATTAAACAATTATTGGAACATGAAATGCAGTCTATTTCCCTTATTGCAAGGTTTAAACATTCAGCTTCAGCCTGCAAAAAAAAAAAAGGGAGGGGGGGGGGAAACTTCCTAGCTGCCCTCTTAAGAGTTTCTTCTCAAGAATTTCCTATCGTTGTGATACTGCCCACAACACAGAAGTGGAAAAAATGTCAGTTTGGCATCATCTCGTCGATATCGGGCCTGCCCGGGTTTTATTGCTGACTTATTGGAGGAAAACCGTGGCAAACCAAGAGAAAGAACCTGTACATTTCAGAAATGCTGCCTAGAAAAAAATGCTTTTTTTTGGGAGAGGGGCGGGAAGGGGGAGGGGGCAATTTTTTTATCCTAAAAATGTGCCCCTTTAAGTCGACCTCTATTTTTATTGCCCAAATTTAACCGCAGTTGACCTATACGCAAAGGGTCATACAATACGTTACAATACAAAAATTTTGCATCTTGTTTTTTTTGTTGCGATAAGTAGCTAGTGACCTACTTATCACCTGTACAAACCTCATTTGCTTCAGCGTGCGACGGTTGTTTAATTAGAGGCATTTTCAATGTGGCAGTCACAGTTTCAGTTTCAGCGGGTGCCGCGAAACAATGGATTTTGTGTTAACAAAGCTGACCACGTGACCGTCGGAGGGATATCACAGAGCAGAGCTGCCGTAGCACTGTCGAATCCACATCACCGGCAGTTTCTGCGAATGCCCCCCCGTACTGATCTCGTGAGCCCTTTAATTAAAAAGTGACCGTGGACATGACGGTGGCGCTGCGAGTGCAAATGCTACCGCGGCTAACGAACGACGCGCGACGCTCGCGGCAGTGGGTGGCAAGACGCGCGCTGGGAGCAGCCGGCCGGTCTGCCTACAGGTCCGCCTACAGATGTGTTCGGGGCTTAGCACTGCGGCGGATATTCGACTGCCGCTCTCGTAAGTGGTGCAGATGACAATTTTTAATGCATCCCGCAATCGCATCATTAACTCCTTTCTCATATAATCTGCCATGGTTGGGACTTGGGTACAATTTCGTGCAGCGGTACCAAGCTATCACTCGAGCTACCTGCGCCGGCCTGCGCCACTTCGCGGCCGTGGCCGCCGCCTCCACAGAGACCGTGCGGCTCGCTCAGTGGGCTTTTCGTGGCTCCGGCGCGTTTTCGCGTCCAATGTAAATGAAAAGTTATAAAAACAGAGTGCCTGGAATTGCTGTAGAACTTTGGTCGCGGCCACCTGCTCAATGAACCGACGAAATCACGGCGCCTTCGCTGCCAACGATTGGGTCGTTCGTTCTCGAGAGCAGAAGCTCTGCCCTCCGATTAGAGCGGCGAGCCGGGCGAGCCGGGGAAAAACGCCGGCAGTGCGGAAGCGGCAAACGCGAACTCGTGACGTGTTTGGATGTTGTTTATTTACAAAATATCCACGGGATGCCGATTGCAAGTGGTCCTTTGCTGGCTGCTCGGTTGCGTTTCGCACACTTTAAAATTGATTTTAAATATGTTCTAGGCTGTATTCGCCGCTGATATTTTGCAGATGATGTATGTGTGTTCACACCAATCTATTTCCGAAGTTATCTCGCCTTCAAAATTTTGTGTCAGTACCCCTTTAATACGCTGCCCCTCTCGAATTAGCCAGAGTTGGCGCAGGCACCAGTACAATGCAGCGTTAAAGCAAAATATTATTGTGTACACAGCCACAATTTCATGCTCAGCCAAATCAGCAATGCTGACCAGATGCCCGTCTGGCTCAAGAAGGGACGGAGGCAGGCGCGTCTACTTGCGACTGGAAACAAGCACAGCCGAACTTACAACCGTCATGTGCTGCCCAGCTGATGGCCACTAGTTACCACTGTTCGTGGTGTTTGAATGAAAGAGGTGCCAATGAAGGATACATTTCCCCCTTAGACCACAGTGCAGGCAAGCAGAAAAGGTTAAATGCGCACCGTGCTCGCACAGCTTTGGCTCATTAGGTGCTGGCAGCAAGTGTGCAACTGAAGGCCTAGAGCAAGTTGCACGACTTAAATGTTGTATTCAGTTGGCCACCTTAGAGTGCTCTCAAGCACTCCGGAACCGGAGAGCAGTTACGCATTCACGTTGCTGAAATTGAGTGCTCCAAGTATGTTCGGTTGATTCTCCCACAGCGTCACCTCCAACCCTGAGCACCCCCAACCGCTCTCACTCTGAAGTGGGGGCACCACCGAGACCTGGCAGCGAGCGGGCCCCGTGGCACCAGCCACAATGTCAGTCACCAGCAGAGTCGGCCGAGTAAGGAAACTTTGCAGCCATAGCACAGACATTGGAGTGTTATTTAGATGGGCACCATCATGCAACATGTCCCCATATCACGCCAAAACAGAGACTGATACTGATAGTACAGCAACCATTCCCGCTGCTACTGCAATGGGAAATTGATGCCTACACGTGGAGCAGCTCAGATGACTACCACGTTTACGCAAAAATTTTAACGAGCTGTTCGCTGCAGCGCTCTTCCCTCGTCAGAACTTAAAGAATACAATTGCAAGGTCACCCGAGCTCGAGGCCACCATTTGGAGAAATCAGCTGGCTGTGTACAGCAGCTGTGTTGGCCATGCCATGGTGCCACAGTCACCTGCTGCTCCTCCTAGATGCAGTACAGCGTTCAGTTGGGCAGCAATGTCTCTCGCTCAGATGTGGATATGGAGGCCAGTCCACATCCACGTAGCCAGCGGATAACCGAATACAACATGGGACACCTTCTGTGGCCATGCCCATGTGAAGAGGGGAAGGGCAAATGCCAAATACAACCTCCTTGTTATCCTGCAGCTCACCAGTGTGGCAATCAACGAGCTGTTTGGGGATTGCACGGGAGCACAGCACATGCGGATGAGCGGAGGCGGTGAGCCGACGATGCCAACTGGCCGTATCCATCACTGAGCACCCATCTCTGAGCACAGTGCCACAGTGGGTCAATGAGACATGGTGTGCCAGCCATTCATTAACTCTTTCGTTACCACACCTACTCAAATTGATCACTGGTGATCTACACTTCATATTGCCGATTTCAACATATTGTAATCATTTCTCGTACACCTAATGTGCCACAGTTGTTAGTCTAGGCATTGCACTTTTAGAATCAGTTTAAATTTTCCCGCTCCAGCGGCACCGAGATTTTTGACGGCATTTTTCGCCAACTTAGACGCGCGCGTTTTCGCAAAAGGGGGTGTGGCGGCTGCACTCGACAAAAAAGCATGCAACTAGTGGTTATGCTGCATTACCGTCAATTTTTTTACTAAAAGGCTCCTAGCAAGTCAAATACCTAATTACATTGTCAGCTTTGTAATTCGACATCGCTGAAAGGTGACAATTACCTGAAAATGACACCAGCTATTCCCTAGTGTCTTTGGTTCGGAGAAAGGGCAGCTTAATTCTGCCAAAGCTCATTTCTAAAGGTCCCCCGTGTGTCTAACAAGTGGACCTGGCACTTTCAGCCAGTTTCCAGCAGTTTTGGTTTCGTTCTTGTGCTGCGAAATTCACATTTGGCGCTACTACGCAGCTACCCAATTTCAAGGCGATTTGCCACAGCACCTGTCGCCCGCTACTGCTCCTCAAAAAATGCTTGCTGCTCATTATATCGCTTCACCCACACCTTACTTCTGCGATAACAGCTTCAGCTGAAAGTCGAAAGATAACACCAAGTCGTCGGATATCAGTCCAGACGAGGAGAGCGCTTCCAATCGGCCTTGAACACCGCCAGCTGTTCACCGGCCAGTTTTGTTTCTATTCCGGAGGTCTAGCATTGCTTCTTAGTAGAACTGTCTATTCTAACAAAGGCTCCAACAGTTTTGATATTGTTTCTTTTCGAAAATGTTACGTGGCACTGCAATAGAGGAGGCTCAGGAGGGACAGAAACCAGAAATCAGGAAGGAAGGTTTCAAAGGCAACACGAGAGGCAGTGCATTGCTCTTCGAAGCACGCGCAGGGTGCCCGAGCACCCGGGCATACACGGCTATCTACAGGCAGTAGGATGAAACGTGTATGCTGCAGCAGAGATCGGGAAACCATAGCTCATATTGTGAGGGACTGCACAGAGAGATGACCGCCGCGGGGTGAGGGGGAGCCTCAACTTCAGGGCCATAGAGGTGACGAAGAGGCGGCTGAAATGGTGGTGGAGTAAAAGTAGGGAAGAGATCAATACGCACGGGGAGTAATCATACCGATGAGAATTTGGAACACCGGGGGGAACAATAAAGAAGGCAGGAAGCAATGGGAGTTTAAAAAATGGGGGTTGGGGGACCTGGGGGGAGGCAAATATATTAGGTTAGCTAAGAACAGGGTAAGCAAGTGGAGTGCAATAGGCAAGTCAGTTGCTGACAACCAACGTCCCGATTCAAAGGGAGAGCCACTAATCTTCACCACCATCATCATCTCACAGTGCTGAACTCTCTTCATAGCACGACAGCTGCTTGGTGAAAGCTTGCTGGCCATCATTCTAGTTCATCGCACCTTATTCCTGCAAGTAGGGCTACTATAGCGAGTCAGAAGATGAAAATAAACTGCAAATGAAAGTCCTGATTGATTGATTGTTGGGGTTTAACGCGCCGACGCAACTCAGGCGATGAGGCGTGCCGTAGTGGAGGGCTCCGGATTAATTTTGACCACCTGGGGATCTTTAACGTGCGCCGAAATCTCGTACACACGGGCGTTTTTGCTTTTCGCCTCCAGAAAAGCGGCCGCTGCAGCCGGGAATCGAACCCACGACCTCGTGCTCAGCAAATGAAAGTTCTGCCAAATAAGTGACGATCAGAACAGCAACAAGCGTCCCCCATTGAGTTTTGTTTTACCAAGTTTGGTTTTCAACTGCAAATGGATTTCTTCGCATCGCTTGCTTTCCTTGAATATTATGCTGGCCGTAATCGACAAGATGTTCTTACATCAAGTAGAGACTAATTAGTGTCTTTAATAATGTCAAACCACCAGATTTCTTCCAGAAATTTGAAACAGAGGTTGGGCTTCACCACAAGATGCAGCACCACACGTGCTAACATTTTCTTTTATATCTGACAAATTGTTTTGTGCAACTCAATTTTTTTTCTAGGGCAGGTTTTTGAAATGTTTAAAATGTATATTTCTAAATTTTTCTACTACTGGTGGTTTGTTACACACAAATTCCTTGTTTTTATTTCTTCAATGCCTGGACAAAAATTTTGAATTTGACAATTTTTTTCACAATCATTATTTAATGAACAAATTATTAAAACTGGTGTCATTGGAAAGGGCGTTGAATCGTCGGCATTTAATGTCACTGCAATATGTGCCTAATTAATATGTTTAGCACAGAAAAAATGTTTTCTTATACCCGTGCTACACGAGCGTTTGGAAGGACATTTGAGTCAAAGGGCCTTTGAAATTTCAAATGTCCTTCGAACTTGAAGGAGTTCCGCCGATCTACACGGCGATTTTCAAAGGCAGTTGAAAGGTTCCGCGTTCGCCCGCCATGTTTCGGTGTCGCCACTGCTGCCATGTTTCGTTCTTGGCGAAAATGTAATTTTAGAGTTAAAATGGGCAAAAAAGCAATTATTAGAGAACAAATTGATAACTATCTACAAGCGCGCACAAAACATGCACAAGGCAGCCAGTTTCTTTTTGTCTTTTTTCGCACCGCCGGTGTTGAGAGTACCAAGTTACCTCGTAATCGTAAAGCGAGTGACAGAGAACGAAAACAAGTGAACAAGTGAAAAATTATGAAGATCTTGCACTTGAAACACAGTTTTACTTGTAAATAATTGTTTTTGTTATTACGG
Source organism: Haemaphysalis longicornis (assembly GCF_048455015.1). NCBI lineage: Eukaryota > Metazoa > Arthropoda > Arachnida > Ixodida > Ixodidae > Haemaphysalis > Haemaphysalis longicornis. The sequence continues at coordinate 379,929,388 of NW_027526203.1, read as the reverse complement.
CTCGCAGAAACTGAGCCCGAGGGTACGACCGTTCGTGTTTCAAAGGCCTTTGAGACTCTCAAAGGTCAGTTGTCATGCTCCTTTGACTCAAATGGCATTTCAGTCAAAGGCCTTTGAAAAACGTCGTGTAGCAGCTCAAAGGTGTCATTTGAGTCAAATGACATTCGACTCGAAGGCCTTTGAAACGCTCGTGTAGCACGGGTATTAGACCCCTAAAAATCGGTCAACTTCTCACGGTAAAGAGTTAAGGGGACCATAGAGACCAACATGAAACTTTACCTTTTCAAAAGGCTGGCAGTCCATACCTCACTACAATTATGTTTGGTGCAAAACAATGCGTCCATTACAGATTAATTTGCATTTGAAGGACAGATCTCCAATTTATTATGCACCAATTTCCTCTGCGACGTACATGGGGAGCGGACAAAATGGGACAGTCAGGGTGCTGACAACATGTCAAGGAACACACTTGGGCAGGAACCAAAAACCAGCCCCCTAGTAAAACCTCCTGGAGTTTTTCACCTCTGCACCAGTGTGAACACACATACCATGTTTATTTCAGACAACAAACATGAAACCATGAAACCCAGGCTCACATCTGGTTTGAATTGGACAACCAGAGCTCAAGTGAACTCTCAGCATGCCGAGACAATGAATGACCCGAGTTCCCCTTCTTCCTTTCAGCTTTCAGTGCGCATGCCAGAGTAGAATGGAAGACACTTCTGTATCTCTTTGTAACACCAGCCACACAAAGACGGTGCATTACCCTTGTGAAGCTTTCGTTTGTTTATAACAGCAGCAGCAAATTCAAACACGCCAACACGTGACGTCGCCCAGTTCAGGAAACGCCTCTAGGTGTTGCTTTGCTTTCCAACGTTTCTCCTAATTATCCAGACCAATCGAGTGCCGTTTGCATTAACATTATTTTCTATTACTTCCTTTTTCTTCTCATTTGTGAGCATTGCCATCAGGGGGAGGTTCTCATATTCAGCGTCAATTTGAACACAGCAATTTAGGGAAATCTTAAATACAAGGCTACATGAAAGCAACTCCAAAAAGATACTTCGAAAAGGACGCTCAACAGCCTTCTTAGAGTGTTTGTGGTAGCTCTAGATACAGTTAAACCTGAATGTAACGAACCTCTACGTAACGAATTTTAGAATTAAACAAAGTTTTTCAATTCCCCATTCCACCACCATAGAAGCCCATGTGTTAGCGACCTCCACGTAATGAAGGCGCTGCGGCGGTTAACCTTGATGTAATGAAATCGCTAAGCAGGTAAGTCATTGTTTTCTGCACTTTTACTGAAAAATCGGCCAGAAAAATGCACTAACTTAAAGGGACCCTGCAACACTTACCATCGACTACTCGGAATGTATTTTGGGGTAAAGTCTATTGACCCAGCAATCTCCTCCCGCAAGAATTAGGAAAATTGATTGATTGATTGCGGGGTTTAATGCGCCGACGCAACGCAGGCGATGAGGCGCGCCGTAGTGGAGGGCTCCGGATTAATTTTGACCACCGGATTAATTTTGACCACGTGCACCGAAATCTCGTACACACGGGCGTTTTTGCTTTTCGCCTCCATCAAAAAAGCGGCCGCCGCGGCCGGGAATCGAACCCGCGACCTCGTGCTCAGCAGCGCAACGCCTTAGCCACTGAGCCACCGCGGTGGGTAAGAATTAGAAAAATCCGTTCACGATCACCAAAACTATGCGCGATGAAATATCGCGTATAAATGTCCCTTCTCAACTCAACCGCGGACAACGCGATGAAAGCGGTGCGCTCTCTCCCGGAGAGGGGGGCGGCGCGCGGCGTTCTGTTCGGCGGCCTTCGATATGTCACAGGCCGGGGAGTTTCGTCCTTTTCCCCGCAACGTGGACAGGTCTATTTCCGGTCTGGTGCCACAAAACAGCAGGCATGGCTGCCTGCTCGCAAGCAAGCGCTCAGGCTGGTAGGGCGTTTTTGGAGCAATAAACGTTTGTTGTCGAGTGGGCTCGTTGAAAGTGAAATATTTAGTTCGTCACTCAAACTCCGCGCGCACTCAAAACAAAAGAAACACCAAAAGCATGCGGACAGGTTCAGATAGAAGACGTTCATACACAGCACAGACGACGGCTGGTCGTCACAGGAAATGCCAGAATTTAGCCGCGAAGTTGACCAGCAACAGCCAATAGGACAGCCAGGACAGCCATGGCCCGATTGACGTCGCAGAGGCCATGCCAAAGGTGCATAATGAGAAGAATTGAAGAGAGAGCGGTTGGTTTTTCCGCGTCTTTCACGGCGATTTGCGCGCGTACCGCTTCACGTGCACGTGTAATATTTGGCTCGGGTGTTCCCGGAAGTCTAATCTAAACGTCGTGCAGGTTTACTTGCACTGCACGAAGAGTGTTGCAGGGTCCCTTTAACGAATACTAGCACTACTTTATGGAGCCAGCAGCTATAAAAACGTCTAGAATTGCCAAAAACAAAATTCTTCATGGTGATGATGATGAAAGGAGTGGCATGCGCCATCTTATGGCTATTACAGCACCAAATTTAGGTTTGCTTTGTAGTGTGGCACCAGGTGGCAAGAGTTACTACACTTCGTGACCCCCCCCCCCCCCCCCCCCCCCTTCCGCTTGTACCGCAGAAGACTACCGTGCGTTTCCACATGTGACCGCAGTGTGTCGGTTTGAGAGTAAAGTTTTGAGGTGCTAGGCCAGCTTGTCAGCGTGTAGTAAAGCGTCTCCACTGCTATCTGCGGTGTCGGTTTACCGGTGACAAGTTCTGCTTCCAGAAAAATGAAAACTTTTCTCTCAAGTTTAGTTCTGAAAATTCGTTTGGAATTAAAAAGTGTCAAAAGGCAAACGTGATACTTAATTTACGTTTGTGAATACGGGGGTAAGTGACCTCGCTTCTTTGGAGCGTCATGTGCCCAAGTTCGTGCGAAAGCAGCGGGCGCAAATCCCGAAATTTTTCACTGCGAAATAACACCTTGAAGGGCGAATTCACCTTCACTGATGCCTAGCGTTCTGGTTTTGTTTCTGCTTCCTTCACGTGAGCCTTAACTCGAAACCTGCATGTAACGAAAACCTGGATGTAATGAAGAATTGTGAACTTTTGTCAACTTCGCTATATACAGGCTTAACTTAACTGTACAAGCACAAGGATTAGTGGAGTTTCCGAACACTTTGACAGGGGCTCAAATCTTGCACGAGCCTGCAGAGTGTATACTAGAAATAAAATAAACTGTCCAAAGAACACCACTTTTGTTTGCAGACGAGCCCAATATTTTTTTTTTCTTTTTTAGAATTACTAGCCTTTGGGAGCAAGTTTTTAAATGTAAACATCGTGAGTGTGAACTGACCAGTATGTTGGAAGTGAACGTCAGCTCTTTTACTTTTACCACAGAAATAAAAATCGGCAAGATGGCTAGAGGCAACTTGCGTGCCATGCTGTGGGCGTGCCCAGGCTCAACACCGCTGTGCTGTGGGTCAACTTGAAATTTCACAAACTTTTTCAGATTCCCACCTCCGCCTCACGGATATAGCCAAAATGCAGATATTAAAAACGAAATTCACAACCTGAATCTTTTTCCACAGACGTTAGACTAGTACTGTGTAAACACGTGCAAGGGCCGCACTTTTTTATTTTCCAGAAATCAGGTGTGGCATTTTGGCAAATTGTTTGGCCCATACACAGACAAAAAGGAATTATTTTCTTCTTAGGACAGTGAAAAATTACCGTTTACTGGTGTAATATGTGGGTGCCTAATTTATTAGTCTGGTTTATATAATGCTGTTTTTCGCATAACGAAGTGCACTAAGTCACGTTCTGTGATAAAGACAAAAAGAAAGAAAGAAAGAACGAAAGAAAGAAAACTGCTCATTTCCCACTGCATGACTCACTTGAAGGTAGAATGCAGGCTTGACAACATCGGCACAATGTGGCATGGCCAATGCAGTGCAGATGGCTGTCAGCACAGAGTAATGACTAGAGAAAATCAGGTGGTTATTGAGGGGACCTGCTCAGCGTTGCACGTGGCATGGCCTGCGCAAATGCCCGTGCACTTAAGCCATACCAGGGTCCCTCAATGCTTTTCTAGTCACAAAACTCCGCCGTAATGCTATGGGAGTAGGTTGCTATGTCACCGAAGCCGCTGTGCAGCCGTGCTGTGAGCACAGAGGGGGTAGACGAGACACCTGTGCGCTTCGGTGACGAAGCTAGACTTCCACGGAATCCGGCGTCGTCGGCAGGCTGTTTTTTGCCATTTCAAGGAATTAGTCGATTGCAACTTTTAGATAACCGACTGACAGCAACTATGAGTGCTGGTCATTGACCCTCGGGCGGCCTCTCTGAAGTATTGTTCCTACGACGCGTGCCAAAATTATGCTCAGCGCCGATGAAATTCCCGCCTTTGTCAATGCAGTTTGTGCATTACCAAAGTCCCTCAAAAGTATTGAGGGGCTCTGGCATCCCAAAAGAAGCTGTCAGTCCCTCATCACACATATTCGTCGTCGTCGTGACACCGTATTGACAAGCCTTATATTCATGTACCCAGGGCATCACCTGAGAAGGCCCTGCGCTCTTGGTGAGCACTTCAAAAAATAAATTAAAAAAATTAAATAAATAGCGTGCTCGGTTCGGTAATGAAGTATGCAATGGTTGTGGAGGCCCTGAGGTTAACTTTTAATCTACGGAGAACGACCTTTGGCTACAATAAAAAACTTGCCAATTAATGAACATACATACCGTATTTACTCAAATCTAGGCCGGCCTCAATTCTAGACCGACCCCCGAAATCCAGAAGGTCAGAAAATAAAAAAAGCTTACCTCGAATGTAAGCCGAACGAAAAAAGGCACTGGACTGAAACTAGAACATGCACTTTATTACGCTTGCGGCGCTTGTAGTAGCATGTTCAATGCTCACTCGCCGTCGTCGTGGGCATCACTGTCCTCTTCCCACATTGCACTGTCCTCACTTCCGTTCAGAGCGTTCGAAATTCTGCATTTACGGAAGGCCCGCACAATTACCTCGGCCGGAACTTCGTCCCATGCCGCAGCAAACCAGCTCGCCAGTTGGCTTGATGCGTCCGGTCGGTGTCAGCTGGTGATCTTGCAGCGTCAGCCAGTCGTTGTAATGCTTCCGCAGCCTGTCCTTGAATGGATTGTTGATGGCCACGTCGAGCAGATGTAGCTGGCTCGTCATACCACCGCGTATGATATCCCTACCGCCCTTCAAAAGCACGGTCTTAACGGCATCTGTCAAGTGGCTGCAGTAGGAGTCCAGAACCAGGAGTGACTCCTTAAAAAATAGAGCACCGGCATGGCGCTGCCAAACAGTTTTGACCCAATCTTCGACGAGAGCACCACTCATCCAACCATTCTCGTAGGCTGGCATGATGATATTCTTAGGGAAAACTTCCCCAGCTAGAAGAGTCTTCCTCTTAAAAATAATGTACGGCGACAGCTTGTTCCCATCGGCCGTGCAACAAAACATCACGGTGGTGCGCTGCTTCTCGTGGCCTGTAGTTTTGACTTTTACTTCTTTTGCGCCCCTGTCATTCATTCTGTAGGCCACAGGCATGCCAAAATACACCAGGGTCTGATCAGCGTTATTGATTTGGCCCAGTCGGTACTCCTTTTCCACCCGCTTCTTGATGACAAAGCGCTAAAATGCGACCAGCTTCTCCTCGACGTCAGGGGGCAGCTTCTGGCACACAGACGTCCGCCATCGCAGGCTGAACTCGAACCGCTTCATAAAGCAAGTGACCCACCCCCTGCTGGCCTTCATCTGAGTCCGTGCAACGCCTCGTATGATTGCGATCTCCCTCGCCTTTGCCTGATTTATCTCCGTCGACACAGGCATTCTACCCTCCCTTTGCTGCCGGATAAAGTCGGCGACTTCCTTTCACAAGAGCAGAGTTCACACCGTTCAAACAAGCAAAATGGTGCCTGCAAACCTGCAAGATGCCTGCAAGATGCAAGCCTATGGCCGCGAAGCCGCGAGATGGCGTTGAGTGACTAGCGGTGGCAGGAAAGCTGCATCCTTGAATCTAAGCCGACCCCCCCCCCCCCCCCCCCCCTTTTTTTTTTAAAAAGTATCGGCCTAGATTTGAGTAAATACGTTAATTTACAAGAAAACAAAGAAGTACAGTGGAATCTCGGTCATACGAATCTCTAGGGGCGGCAAAAATATTCGTATCACCCGAAAATTCGTATCATCAGAAAACTAGAAAAAATGGAAATGTGCTGCGCATGCCACAGGCGTCGGCAATATGGCGTCGGCTCTTGCCGCGAAGAGGTGCAGGTAGCTTCAGCAACCGCTTCTAACCTTTTGTTAAAACGGAGCTCAAGGTGTAAATTAAATTGCTCATGTGGGAAAGGAGCTGGCAGTATGGGAGAAGCACTATAAAATGTCATCTACGCCAAATATCCACCGCGGAGGTGGCCCATCCAGCTGCTGCTAGCGCTCCGAAATTGCCGCAATCACAATGAGGCGCGCGTCTCCCCATTGGCGCAAGTCGTGAGGCTCCTCCCAATGCCGTTAGCGGTAACCGAGGCAGAGGCTGGCGCCTGGGTGCCGGGCTGAATTGGCTGAATCGTCAGCGCGGGCGTCAAAAGAACGCGCGCTCATCGCTGACGCGACGCGCGCACACGAACTCAAGCGTGAACCGCATGCGATTCGGGCGCGTCGGCGTTTGCGCGCGCGTTCTTTTGACGCCCGCGTCCACGATTTCGCCCCCACGTCAGATTTTACCGCTCGTAAAATGACGCGCGACACGCGCGGCAGTGGGAGGAGCCTGCCGACTTGCGCCAACGGGGAGGCACACTCTTCATGGCGCCAGTTTGAAAGCGCTCCGGACAGCCCGCTGGCTCCGCCGGAGATGTTTAGGCTTACCACGGTGGCGGATATTTGATAGGCGCTTTCCCTAGCCGCGCGGACGATGCTTTACAGTGTCGTTTTCGGACACATTATCAGCTCCCTTACTTCATAAGCAACTTCTTTTGTTACTTTTAAGAGCGGTCAGAAGCGGTCGGTCGAGCTACCCGCCCTACTTCGCGGCTGTTGACGCCGCCATGTTGCCGCGGCTTACTGCGCCGCGCGCCGCATGCGAGTGGTATTCGCGGTGGCGTAAGCGCGCCTGTGGCGTGCGCGGCGCGTTTTCATGAGCAGAAAACGCTTCATGTGGTTCACGCTTAATGATTTTGTGCCTCCGTGCGACCAAGGCCACGCGGCCGCACAAACACTCCCGCCTCCCATCCACGCCGCAGTCATCTGCTCGCGGCTCGCGTGTTCGTATCACCCGCACCGGGTGATAAATGCGAACGGATCATCCGAATTTTTTTACATTGCGTACAATGCATTTTGGCCGGGGAATTTTGAAAATTCGTATCACAACGAAATTCGTATCAACCGAATTCGTATCACCGAGATTCCACTGTACTTAGCTATACATACCTACCTCACAAGGGCCTCCCAGCACCTGCCCTCTTTCGATCGACCCCCAAAAACACCAAACCCCAGTTTTATTACACAAACACCCCTCCTCCAAAGGCATGTCCCAAAAAAAAAAAAAAGAGAGGGGGGCCCACTAACACACTCTAGGACTCTGATTGGTCGCAACATTCACCGAATATTTGTGCACAAATTATCACGTGACCAACATTTTCACTCAAACATCAAGGCACAAGTACAACACAGATTAAAACCAACCAACTTGTCTTGTTAGCGCTTGTCCTGTCCTCTTTCTTGTGTACCGTCTTAGGTTTTTTGCGGAAAACATTTTTAAGAATCATGAACCAACTGGCCCCCCAACAAGTTTTGTTAAACTAAAAACAACTCTGGGCGCTGGCCATCGACCCTCGGGCGGTCTCTCTAAAGTATTGTTCACACGACGTGCGCCGAAATTATGCCAAAGGCCGACGAAATGCTGAATATAGTTATGTCTTCGCCTGTCATAGGGTTGCGAAAGTCGATGAACTTCTGGTATAGAGTACATAACTAGAGTGTTAAAAGGCATGATTAATGTTGGACCACCCTCCACTAAGCAAAGCTAACCCCCAGCTCACAGGCAAAAATGAGTAATTACCTCACAACAAAAGCGAACCGAATTAACCAGCAAGGGCAAGCATCCAAGAACCCATTTGTTCAATACATGCCGCTACAAAAAGTTGTGGGCATCAAACCTAGGATCATCAAGAATGGGTGGATAAATTTACCTCTAATAAACTACAACCTTTTATGCGAATATAATTCTATTTGTTTGCACAAGGCCACAAAAATATTTTACTTCTGGTCATTTTTCATTGATTGTGGCACAGCGGCTGACACCGGCAAACAAAATTGTGCAAATCCAAAACAAAGAAATGCAAAAAGGAGGAGGAGAAGGTGCTTAAAGCTAGCGGCCTTACGGCTAAGCCAAAGCAAACTTTCATAGCTACTCATAGTCTTGATGAAACTGAAACCATAACCGCCTTGATGACACTGAAAACAATGTTTCAGCAAGTTTTTGGGCACGGGGCATCATGGCAGTCAGACCTCGCGGCTCAATTCAGGCGCTCCGGTGCCGGACGGCGCTGATAAACGAATTTGGCGCACAATGGCACAAATGGCGCAGCTGCTCCACGCCTGCTACAGAGAGGCAGACACCTGAATATGAGTGACAGCACACTATTCTCTGCGCTGTTAACAACTGCCTCGAGCAGGCAGCAGCTTCAGCAGTGTGCCTTGTGTGCGGGTGGCGCAGGCGCGGAATGCCCCCTCCCTGACAAGGGCGACCCTTGCGGCAGCTTTTGTCCCTGTATCAAACTGCGGCCACAGTTTTGTAACCAGAAAAGCTATGAGGGCCTCTGGCCATACTCCCTCTCATTTTCACCCAAGTCTACTGCTCTCACTTTGAACTGCATCATTTGAAGGTGCACTGCTATCAGGAGTGCACTCCTCCTGTTGTCTTACACCAGACCCATTCTCCTGCTCATGACTGCAGGGAAAAGGTTTGACGCATGGCCTACCCTTCTAGCACGGCCATGTCATGTGGTGTAATGGTAGATAACACACATGGTACTTCGATACCATCATTCCGTTTCTCATACACACGGAAACGAATCAGGAACAGCTACAAAACCACGAAGCAGAAACAAGAACCACAAAAATGAATGTTCACAGTGGCCTGCCTATTGTGACCCTCCCTTTGGAAACAATTCGTTCTGGCCTGAACCTTGCTACTCCCGTGATAAATGTTGGGGCCGTAAGCACTGTGCGTGCCACACTGTGGGCTGCATCACCACCATGGCAGCAGGGCCATGTCAAGCTAGCAGACGGTGCACCATAAAATTGGGTGTGGCTATTAAATGTATGCCTAAACATCAACACGTGTCTTTTTGCTCTTCCCTTCCAATTAAAAAAAAAATGGCTGCAGCAGTTGACATCGAACCCACGTCCTTGGGCCCGGAAGCACAATGCCTTAGCCACTAAAGCACTGCGGCAGGTGGATGTGGCCCATACAAAAATAATTTTTAGAATCGTTTCATTTAGCGGGAGGAGGGGCTGCCCTTACATGCATTCGTACGAAAGATCTCCATTCTTGCTTACAATCTAAAGTAAGACAGACACCTGCCTCATTGTCACTTCAAAATCACCTCACACGAAAAAGAACCAGTTCAGTACGTACACGCTTGCGTCTTGCAGATGTTGATGGTGACATCTGATTTTTCGCTTCTTCACTTTGCTTAGTATGCTGCAACCACCTCTGCACAATGAGATAATGAATAAGAGAAAACAGGAAACGTTGGTTACACATTCTCTCAAAAATATCTACTACACAAAGTTGCATGGCATGCAGAGTGAAACCAAAAAATGATGTGAGGATTCGCAATGCATGCAGAGGGTGAACAGAAAATTACAGAGCATAGAGAAACACAGTGAAGCAATCAGGGTGGAAGCATGAGGCCCAATGTGAAACGTGTCAACAACAGCACAGTGTGAGCAGTTGCTCCTTTTTTTCCGACAACTACCAGCCGTTACATTACTCATGCTCTATGGAGATATCAATATAAATTACAAGCACATTTTAGCGAGAAGCTTCCAATAGCAAACCAAAGCTGTGCGTGGTTGGCAAAGAACTAAACAAATAAACTGCGCGCAAATTAACGGGGACAGAAACACATGACGGGGACAGGAACACGTGTCCCTGTCCCTGTTAATTTGCGCGCAGTTTGTTTTTTGAGATGCATCATTACCGACTCGGCCAACTTTCAACCCTTTTATGGCAAAGAACTGCAACTGAAGTTGGTGTGGATTGCATTTTAACGTGCTGCTGCATTTTCCAACCCAGAGGCCACACCAGCCGCCTCTAGAAGCAGCCGCCTGTGTAAGTAAGTTGAGAGGCGCATCAAACCAGACATGAACAATATCCGCTCTCCACGGTGCCACACCCTCCATGGCACCCTCTTGTGGCACCCTCCATGGTGCCACAAGAGAATGCAGTCTAATAGCCAGATTTCCAGCAGCACACGATTTTCCTTGTACAGTTTGTGCACTGAATCACCCCAATGGATATCTGTATGGGTCTCGCATTACAGCACAGGATCGAGTGAAAGCTCCCCTCAGCATTTCTAGAACAAAAGAATGGCACACGAAGACCTGCAGGGGCTTGTCAACAAGCATCTGTGTTTACATACAGCCTTTGGCCTTCTGCCCCCTGCCCTTCAAATATCACATGCCGCAGCACCAGCTCGTTATCTTTACAACATTCAATGGCCACAGATAAATACGATAACAATGGCTTCAGTGCCTCCAAAACACAAAGACAGCTAACATGCGTGCTGCAGGAAAATGTGGCCCTTGTTGGTGGCATTTGTCCTCGTTTCTGCTTTCCCAATTGGGAGTTGCAGCTGTAACGCAGGCGTATGTGGCAGAACAAATTTTTATGTGCTACCCAGTCGCAATTAGCGGCTCCGTGCATCCCTGTTCGGAGTCAAATCCCCCAGGTTATACTTAAAAAATAAGTAGCCAGGTATATTTACAGCCTTTGTAAATACCATAGAGCAATAGTCAAAATACGGACCACCGGAAATTTTGGAAAAGAATAGAAAATTGTACAGCCAAATATATAATGCGCTAGAGTTTAGTACCAAGACATTATCATCTCATTGCACCAATAAAACAATTACCCCATGCCAAGTACGAATGTGAGTGGTTTCCACGTTGGCCAGTTGTTTTCGTAGTGCCTTTGCCAAGCAAGGGCCAATTACAACCCTGGGCAAGTAATCGCAGCAGCAAGCCTGACAGTTGCACGGAGCTCTTTATACTTTCGTATCAGCTTAAAGCTACCAGCCCCAAAAATGCTTTGCGAATGCGGCTGTGCGGTGGAAACAGCAGTGAAGTGGCCTACTGTACAACGAGCCATTACAGTTACTGATATGACAATGCTTCCTACTTGGGTGTTTGCAAAGGCAATAAACCCGCAAGTAAGGCGAGTGGCACGTACCCTTTCCTTGACGAGCTGGGACCACTTTGGGTCGACGTCAAACATGGGGTTCTTTTCCAACCACTCGGCAAGGTGCTTCAGAGGAGGTGCCTTGCTTCCAGTGATCTGCGACACAAACACAGCAGCGCGTCACAGCCCACCTGCTGACTGGGCCAGCCCAGAGCTGGCATTCACGGCGGAGGAGTGCCTCACCTTCTTCCCGGTCAGCCGATTGATCACGGAGACATTCTCATCTCCGGTGAGGCAGTGTGGATCCAGCTTGCTAGGGTCCAATCGAGGTCTCCTGCCCCTTCGCCTTGACTCGGGCAACTCGAGCAACTCCAGCTGCTGCAGTCGACATGGGCAACAATGCACCGTCAACGAAGGTGGCCTGCCTCTGGTAACTGCCAGTGCTTTGGAGCTTTGGGCTTAACACCGGCGTCAACACAACCCAGCTAGTCACGACTAAGGCACATGAGTTTCAGATGTGACGTACACTGCGGAAGCTGAACCTATTCTGTAAAGCTTTCAAGCGATGCACCTAAAACATGTGCACTAAGGGCGCCAAGTTTTAGTGCTCTTGGCCTCAGTGAAGACTGCTCTCTAAAGTGAAGAGCAGCGGGCTGCTCTCAGTGAAGAGCAGCCCGGCTTCCTTTTGCGCATTTTTAAGAAAGCATTTTTAAGAAAAATAGTAAGGAAGCAGTCAGGGCCTCCTGATCTGAGGAAGGAAAACTGCTGCGTAAAATAAGCAGTGTTAATAAAGGATGAACCTCCAAACCTGACCTCCAAAAATTCATGCCAAAGTAAACTTACAACCTGTTGATTTTTCTCTCTCTCTCTCTCTCTCTCTCTCTCTCTCTCTCTTCCTCTCTCTCTCTCTCTCTCTCTCTCTCTCTCTCTCTCTCTCTCTCTCTCTCTCTCTCTCTCTCTCTCTCCTCTCTCTCTCTCTCTCTCTCTCTCCTCTCTCTCTCTCTCTCTCTCTCTCTCTCTCTCTCTCTCTCTCTCCCCCTGTACCCCCACTAGAAATCCTGCTCCACAAAACCCATTTCAGTTTTCTTGTACTGGAGCCAGACACTTCAATGGTCGTTTAAAGCCAATGGTTGTGAAATTGAATGGCGACCGGGTGCTGACACACAGCTACTTTCTGCAACAATGACTTTGATGGTACTTCAACTTCACAAAATTCAAAGAATTCTGTTGAAATGGCCCACTGATCCACTCAACCGACAGCAACAAAACAGTAAAAACAAAGCTTAAATAACCTCAAAATACTTTAAACTTCACAACAAGGTTAGCACACTTTCATTGCAATTTTCAGCATACAGTCACAGTGTTGGTTGAATCCTGAAGCAGATGTCAGTGTTTTAAAATTAATTTTGATGTCATTCTATCACATAAAAACAATGCAAAATGAAATGTGGCTGCTGCTACAACAACTTTCTTCCAGCAGTGGCAATTTCCTTTTTCAATGCTTTCACTACATTCCCTGTCACTAGGTACGAATGAAGTGAACTGCACAATGGCCCTCAGAGATGGCCATGTGATAAGGTGCATTGCCTGTTGGGCGTGACCATCCTTAAAATTTTGTGGGCTCCATACTAAAATGTTGTGCTTACCTCAGACATCGCCTTCTGCATTGCTAGTGAACACAGCAGTGCGCAGAAGTGACGAAGGCAAAGGCTTGTGCTCTGGTCAAGTTATATAAGCCAGGCTTCTGCCATCATGGCATGCTTTCTTGCAATAAGAAAAAAACAAACTCTCTCTCTCTCTCAAAATGAAAAAAAAGAAAAAAAAAGAAAACAAATAACAAGGCTGGAACCCCGCCTGCAGTGTAGGAAAAATTGTGCAGCTGCAGCAGCCTTGGGGCGACTTGAAATAAGCCGCCTGTATGTGTTTGCATGAATAAGGTGAATGAGATGGTAACTAAGTATTGTGTGACGGGAGGTTGTGCATGTGACTTTGGTTTCTTTTGGCAAAAGTGTAAAACTGCTTACAATGTATCTTCAAGGCTCCTGTGACATAAGTTATAAGCAATACAGTACGAGCGAACTGCAGGCACACCACGCGACTCAAGCATTTTACATTTCTGCCCCCCCTCGAGAGAGAAAAAATAGAGAACTGAGAAATACACACCCGTGGAAACTTCACTGCTGCACCCAAAAAACCCCGGCAGTGACACTGCTTCAGTGGCTGCGTCTTTCACATCACCCACAACAAAACCCCCCCTCCCCCAAACATTACTTCTCAGCACAGCGACTCCCTCTAGGGTCTCACTCCACTCACATGGCTCGACAGAGAGGGCATGGGCGAGAAGGCCATGGCCGCTGCAGCGGCTGTCAGGCTTGGGTGGCTGGCCATCAGCTCGGGATGGTCATCCAGCCAACGCTTGAGGTCCTGGTGCATGGCCGCCGACGCCTGCTCTGCCGCCTGCTGCTGCTGCTGCTGCTGCTGCTGCTGCTGCTGAAGGGCCGAAGAGCCGCCGCGAGAATCCACAGCCTTGTTCGCGCCAGGGAGGCTGGTAGCCACGCTGCTCAGGCTGGGGATGTCTGCCAGGGGGATGAGGGGGAACGGGGAACAGCCGTTGCGGTCACCTTCCCTGCCTATTTGGCATTTTGTAGCGGCCTTTCAGGGCCAAGGAAACGTTTATAAACAGCCCCGCACATTTGGACATGTTGGGGTCGACTCTGCCCCCTCCGGTTCAAAACATTCAAAACAAAGATGCACAACTTTCTGAAAGATCGCCATCTGAACACAGGAGAAGATGTGCTCCAAAGCCTTCACCTGTAAAAAATCTCTTCAGGAAAGAACAGTGACACAGGAGCCAGAGTTAGTTTAGGCAGAAGCAATTAATATCGCACTACATTCCTGTTCGACAGCCAAGTAACTTGCACTTAAAGAAAAGATTTCAAATTATTTGCTGCCTTACAGTAATTGGCAATAAATATAAAAAGGCAGCAAATAACAAAAAAGGGCAAATGGTGCAGTCAGTAGATTGGTTGTGCTAAACTGCACGGTTCAATAGGAACCAGAACTGGGAGCCCCACTACTTAGACCTAGCAAAACTCGACAGCATGCACTGCCTGTGCAATGGTGCAGCCAGAAGTTAAGGGGGGACGCGGCTTTCAAAATCAACTTTTTTATTTTTTTGTGGATTTTGAAGAAAATTGGCACAGCAACTGGAAATGGTTCTGTGATAACACCATAAAAATTTCAAGGTAATATTTTGATAACTTTTTTATTTATTAAATTTTCTTTCGGTTCCGCTTGTACCGAGCTTGAGCGACTTATAAAACACGATAGAAAACTTGTTCGGAGTGCTTTGCATTCCCAAATGAATGGGTGAGGTCGTGACAGTTTTAGAATTTTTTTTTTACAACGCAATGTTTTTTAGTTCTAATTTTTTTAGAGGTTAATGTGCAAAAGGCATGTCGACTGTGAACGACTATTTAAGTAAAAAATCAAAAAACAAATCTGGAAAACCAAGAGTGTCACGACCTGAACTGTTCATCAAGGAATGTAACGCAAGAAACGGAATCAAAATAGACCCAGTGGTCACGAAGAAATCCCTGGAACAAGTGACGCAGGTGGCAAAAAAAAAACTGTTTTGAGAAAACGGCTTCCGAAGTTGCAACATAGGTTTCACTTATCAAAAGTCGTCATGGTTGTAGCCTTTCATGTCCTTTTGAACATGGGGCTTCTGGAAGGCCTTGCCTTAAAATTTGAGTGCCTTTTACAGACTTTCTCTTTCCACAAAACATCATTTTCAGCTCCTCTGTGAAAAGTACATAGCCCAGTTAGCAGACCAAACAGAGGGGGAGATGGCTTTCAATGGGATTTCAATGCAAAGTAGGTTAGCTGGTTGGCTGTATCGCACTGGACAACTTCCCTTTGCAGTGTTGTCCCCATGGCAACAAGTGAAGCATTTTTTTATTTAAATTTAAAAATTTCTGGCTTCTTTTATGTTTTATTACTTTGCCTGGCGCAGCAACTTAGTACTCATACGTGCAGGTGTTCATTGCCAAAGTTTGCATACGACAAGGATGCAAATGAGCTACTTTGAAGCTTGGTATAATATTGTGCATAACTCCAACTTGGAAGGAAGGGGTTTTTTTTTCACTACTTTTGACCTTCAAGGCATCCAATATTTCTCGCAGCACAGTCAGTATGCCCTAAGCCATAGATTATATGAATTGGTATCAATAATTTGCCTAAAAAATCACTGTTAAATGCTGCGACACTAAAGTAAATTTTTAACGCAGAGAACATATTTTTATTCCTATATTCCCAACTCGAACCTGTTTGCATGATTATTAGAAGTGCACGGGAAACGTTGGGCAATAAAGGCGATAAGGCTCGCGCGCATCGCAGCACACTCTTACCGCGACATATCGTACTTTGATTATCCCTGATATGGCTTGTCAGGTCGCTTTTAAGATTAAATCTAACGTCGCAGGCATTAATTACAACAACTGGCGTTAAATAGTAACCGGTTGCGCAGACATGTGATGCTCCAATGCGCGTCGGCTATGCCGTGCGCGCCGCAGCGTTTGACGCGTCGACCGCTTCTTTCCCAAGGCTAGCGAGCCCACAATCAAAACACAGCAATAACTAAGTGTGTAAACATCGCAAATCCGACCTAAAGTTCACTTCACGAACCGCTATCGCAAGCGCGCACACCGCGTCACCCTCCGGGGTCTGGCGACGGTAGAGTCACGCGCACCACGAAGCGTTCGATGATCTCCGCCTTTCGAGCCACACAACTTCCCGTAATCTGGCTCGTGATCTCAGGCCTTCCCATCGCGATAACGTCCGTGTTGAATACCACAGACTGAACAGAAACTCGGCCGAGCGAAGCAGCGAAAATGAAGTCAAACCGCCCACACTACGCAAGCTCAGGCGGCCGCCATCTTGCATTGCGCCGCAACACCCAATCAGGAGGGTCGTCTTTCCGCGCCCCGACCGGAGGACGAATAGCGCTTCAGCATCTATTTATAGCTTCGTTTGTGCGTCGTTTCTTTTCTGCCGTTCGTGCGTTTGTAAATGAACGAAGATACAAGAGACGAGCGGAACCGGGAAGACGAACGCTCGGCCGATCTAACGATATCAAAATGGCCGCGCCCGGTGGCACCGTTGCGGAGATACAGCGCTCCGAAAATTGCCGTTGTTTCGCCCTTTTGCGCGGATAGTTTGTCACCGCGCCTGGCAAAATGATTTTTGTATGCCACTTTGCGACGCTTTTCAGCGGAAAAACTTTGCAGACGCACAGAATAGGAAACATTGAAGCCGAATATGTGAACGATTTCCTCAAAGATGCCCGCTCTCCAGTCTCTGCGGTCAAAACACTTCGGCTAGCGTCCCAGGGTGCCACCTACCACCCCGATTACCCTGTGACAAAGTGCCCTCACCCCGAACTTGTCGACTGCTGCTGGGAACGTCTGCCCCGTGCGGCAGAACGCTTGAAGACAGCATCGAAGACAGGGACAGGGGCACGGCAGGGCTCTTGTGGGACTTGGGGGGCTCCTCGTGGCGACTCTGCAGGAAAGGAAAGGCCTCTCAGCACCTACCTTTAATAGAATAATTTGCGCAAAATGTTTGCTATTCCATTCAATATGTACGCCACTTCACTCATACTAAAAAATAGCTTTTTCTCAATATCCAAAAATTAGAAATATTACTACAAATAGAAGTTCGTTCCGCAGCACTGCATGCCAGAGCTAGACACTACTGCGATACAATATTACGATAGCGTCTTACATCTGAGCATCTGTATATCCAAATTGAAATGCACTTGTCACTGTTGTTGCTGCTTGCTCTTTCTCAAAATAAGTGTGATAGTCATCATTCATCAGGACAGTAATGCTTTAATAAGAATAGTAGATGAATACCAATGATAACGGTACAGCCTAATCTACTTAATAGTGAAGAGCACCCCCACACCCCCCAAAAGTCATACAGTAGAATCTCGATGATACGATTCTGGGTGATACGAATTTCGGGATGATACGAATTTCTGAAAAGTCCCGGCAAAATTGCATTGTTTGCAATGGGAAAAATTTCGGCTGTTACGAACGGACCTGCGCGGCCCGGCGGATGATACGAACGAGCCGGCGAGGCGCCCGACTGCCGAACAAGCAAGTGACGGCTCTCTCTCCCCATTTGTCACTCTTTTTTCTCCAGAAACGGCCGGGCTGTTGTTTTCTGCTCGCAAAAACGCGCCCCGCACGCCCCATGCGCGCCGCGAAACCTCTCGCACGCTGCGCGCGCCGCGGCCGGCGGCGGCAATATGGCGGCGGCTTCGGCCGCGAAGTGGCACGGCCGCTTGAGCGACTGCTTCTAGCCGCTCTTTAAAATGCCGCTCAAGGCAGAAACGAAGTTTCTTGTGCAGTAAAGGAGCTCATAACGTTGGCGAAAACGGTACTATAAAACACCATCCGCGCCGCTAGTGAAAGCGCCCATAAAATATCTGCCGGAGTGCTAAGCCTAAACATCTCGGGCGGAGCCAGAGGGCTGTCTCGAGCGTTTCGCAAGTCGTCAGCGTCTTTTTCGGACCGAGGTAGGAGATACCGCGGGCGCGAAATCGTCATTGTGGCCGTGAAAATACAGCGCGCGCAAAGCCGAGGTGAGCGAATCGCGTGCAAAAACGCACCATGCGGTTCACGCTTGACTGTTGCGGCGTGTGGCGAGCTTGGACACCGGGAGTGAGGAGACAAGCGCGAAGCTAGGCGCAGCGTTACGCGCGCCAGAAAGGACTGCTTTGTGACGTGGGGATTTGAAAAAAGCAGAAAAAAACACGGATTTGTTCACGCGAAAGTAAGAAAAGAAATAAACGAAAACTTTTTTCAGCGCTCAATTTTTTGGTCTGTGTTGGTTCATACGAATTTCGGATGATACGAATATTTTTCGCGGTCCCGCGAGATTCGTATCATCGAGATTCTACTGTAGTTATAATTAATGGTTTCACCCAGCCTTTAAAAATTGAAAACACAACTGCATAGCCACGCAGACTAAGCAGCGAGCGCACACCAACTCGACGCAGTGTGTAGTAAAGACCAATACAGTGGAATCTCGTTGATACGATTTGGCATAATACAGTTTTTCTTGCCATTCCTGGCCAACGTCCCTTAAAAATGATGCATTTTTCTTGCGTTTAATACCACACATTTTTGCCAAAAATTGAATAATATGACCACAAAAGTGGATCTTGATCGACATTTCTAGAAATGTTACGTTTATTCTTTCCAATACTAGCTCAAACCGCGTACCAACAATCCACGATTTGTACGTTGCAGAGTCGCTGAGGCCGCAGCAGCACCGGTTTTGTGGGGAAAACATCCCTGCTAGGTTTAGGCGTGGTTGCTCCGTCCAATGATGATGATACGATCAGGCGATGCACCCCGTCATGTAGCGAAACTTATGATATTCACCTTGGAAGACGTCCTTCTTCCATGGTTCAAGCAAGTTAGAGCAGCAGGAAAGAACGTTAACGGATCAGTCTGTGGGGATCGCGACTTTCACGCGAACCCCTTTTTGGCTAGCTTCCCATCGCGGCAGGCGTTGCAAAACGCGCCTCGCTTACGCGACGGGAGCCATACGGGAGGGCGCTAGCGACAGGAGGGTTTGTTGTCGCCCGGGTGGAGGCGTTGACCTGTTTCCCCTCTGCTTTACCCGAGAACCAGTTCTTCCTGGACTAGCGCCACGGTTCGGCGAGGTCTGGTGGGTTGTCGCATGACGAGAGGACGCTCTCTTGTCTTGGGGATGCGGTAGCGAGCGGACGTTTCGGCGCGCCGGTCCGGACCTGGGGAACGTGCCACAATGGGACGCGTCCGGGCGAGCTGGGAGACTGCACCCGCGCTCGCACGCGCAGCGCTCCGCTGCTCCGGTATGCCATCGGTGAGTTGAACCATCTCGATCTCTAGCGTTGTTTAATGCCTTGCTCACAGTGTTACCGTTATGGCCTACCATCATTCTGTATGCAGTATATTTGATTTGCACTTTGCAATAAATGCTGCCATTGGTGTTTTGCCCTCTCCGCCTCCTGCCTTTGTCTGTCTCCGCAAACAACGGACCCGTCCGCAGCCGGCGCTCGCAAGGAATGTTTGCTGAGCGCAATGGCTGCGGGATGGGAAATCACTAGTGTATGAAATGTAGAATCCCACAAGTCTTTAATGAAAAAGTTGACAAATCCGCGCCCTTTTTAGACATTGAAGACTTCCAAGCATCCAGCAGCTGCCTTCACCTATTAAAGGGACCCTGCAGCACTAAACATTGGCTACTGGGATTTTTTTTGTTTTTGTAAAGTCTACTGTCCCAGCAATCTCCTCCTGCAAGAATTATGAAAATCCATTCACTATCACCGAAACTACGCACGAGAAATTGGGCATAATTGCAAGAGCGGAAGCTTGGGCGAGTTGATAATACATTACATTGGCGGGATGCGCGGGCTTAATTGTTCCCTCTCAACCAGGCCGCGGACAATGCAACGAAAGCTGCGCGCTCTCTCCCGGAGAGGTGGGCAGCTCACGGCATTCTCATCAGCGACCTTCGATATATCACAGGCCGGGGAGCTATCTCCTTTTCTTCGCAACGTGAAGGGGTCTGTTTCCGGTCTGGAGCCGCAAAAAGGCAGGCATGGCTGCCTGCTTGCAAGCATGCACTCAGGCTGGTAGGGCATTTTTGAAGCAACAAGAGTTTGTTGTCGAGTGGTCTTGCTGAAAAATGAGTATTGAGTTCATCACCCAAACTCCGCGCGCATCCAAAATGCATAAAAACGCCAAACCTGTGCGTACAGGTTCAGGGATGGAAGAAGTTGGTTCACAGTGCCGACGACGGCGGGTCGTCACAAGAAATGCGAGAATTAAGCCGTGAAGTTGACCAGCGACAGCCAATAGGACAGCCATGGCCGCAATGACGTCGTTTAGGCCATGTCAGGGGTGCATAATGAGGAAAATT
The DNA here is from genome assembly GCF_048455015.1 of Haemaphysalis longicornis. Taxonomy (NCBI): domain Eukaryota; kingdom Metazoa; phylum Arthropoda; class Arachnida; order Ixodida; family Ixodidae; genus Haemaphysalis; species Haemaphysalis longicornis. The sequence continues at coordinate 379,908,986 of NW_027526203.1, read as the reverse complement.
GAAGACAGCACAGTTGGTTTTCCCGCGTCTCACAGCGATTTGCATGCTCACCGCTTCACGTGCACGCGTAATATTTGGCTCAGGTATTTCTGTCAGTGTAATCTAAACGCCGCGCCGGTCCACATGCACTGCTCAAAGGGTCATACAAAACAGTATCCGGCAAAACGAAAAATAACGGCAGCTTCTTTTTTTACGTTTCAGAAAAATTTACTCCTGGACCTTGAAAAGAAGAAAGTGCCGTGCAAACTGACCAGCTACCTCAATGTTGCTCAATAAAAGTGAGTTGCTCAGGGAGTGCACATATTTTCCTAATTTTTTAACCTCTTTGGATAATACGAGTTTCACATATTACGTTTTATTTTCAGGTTCCCGGGAGAAACGTGTCAATGAGATTTCCCTGTACCTTCTAAAAAGGTAAAAGCCTCCCCGTCACCCCCTAGACTGTTTTTGCCCACCTAAAATAATTGACAGGTTTCATTTTATACTGCAGTGAGCTTCTTTGCCTCTTAGTTACTAACAGGAGCCACTGCCTGTAATGACACAGGGCTGGGATTTTCTTTTTCTCTTTTTAGTACACACGGCTGTGGAAGGACATGCTCCCCTCCCCGTTCCTCTTATATCCCGAGCCAGCTGGCAGTGGGAGATAATAGGGGCAATGGCGGGATCTCTTCCGCCAGCAAACAAGAAAGGCAGCATTCATTAACATTTTCTGACAGCTGGAAAGATAAAAATCTGGGGCAGCACAGTGGGAGTGATTTTTTTCATGTTCAAAACAATGCATCACACACACGATGCACACCTGTGACACCAGAGCGCATCTCTTTCATGACTCCCAACATTACAGTTAAAGTCTGCTAATGCTGCAAGGCTCAATTGTTACAACCAATGATGACTAAAATCAGCATTTTAATAAGGGGTTTACTTTACAAATATACTATAGGTTGATAGTGCCGCAACCGTTCCTTCTTATATCCATAAAAGTGGATAATATAGCATGGAATAGTAATTGTAATATGAATAGCAATATACCTTGACTAATACTCTGTCCTTGTAGTTCAGAGATGAAAGTTGCCTCCAAACCACCCAGGAAATTAAAACTTAACTTATTTATACTCTCTCTTGCATTTGTTTATGCCACAGCTACTTTTTTTATGATGCTGTTAGCTCGGCCTAATTTTGTTACTGTCTGTACCAGTTGCTAAAGCTCAATTAAGAAAGTGTAAATTTCCATTTTCATATCGGCGATTCCAAAGTATTCGCTTAAATTCAAATTGAAGCAAACATTTTTGGGAAAATTGCAACAAAATCAGCACTTGCTTCGAAAGCAAAAATCTCTGAAAAAAAAAAGTGCCACATTACTGTGCTAGCACAACAGCCTCTTTGTTTTAATAGTGCTCCCAACTGGTAGTATCTTAATTGCAAGCAGTCACCCCACAGGAGTGACTGCTCGTGAGCATAAAGCATTTGCAGGCCTTTCTGGCTGTGACTAGAGCTGCACTTTTACCCCCGCTGCATGCGGTATTTTTGACTGCACAGCGAAACTGCTGCCCAGGATGAGAGGTGAAAATGACACTTGGCAATGCCCCCCCTCCCCCCCTCAAAGTTTCCTATTAAACACTTGAACACGATTTCAGAGCCCGGTGATAGCCAGAAGACTTCTTTGGTAAAGGGACACTGAAGTGATTTGTAAACATTGTGGTATTACTAGCGCAAATTGTGGCCTGGAGACTCAAGGTCATGTTTCTGTGTTTACGCGACTTTATTCAGTAGAAAAATCAATTCGATAACACTGTCCTCCTCTCTGCATCCTCCTTGCCTATTTCCTATGACGTTTCGTATAACGTCAAAACAACCTGGCTTGGCTTGACTGCGCTACTGCGCCGCTTGCCGACCTTCCGAAAGAATCAGTCGGCCTAGCTATTAGTTGGCCGGCCGCTGGCGGGTCATCGAATGTCGTTCGCTCAATTGAAAATAAGCCACAGCACAGTTGTACCTGGGAGCATGTGCCTTTAGTTTGTTAGTTTGTAGACTGTATCAAGCTCTAAGTCCAAGTCGCTCCACACAAGCGCACATGCGATGCCTCGCTGACTGGTACGCTAGTAGAAAAGTTCAAGGCCAATTGAAGGTGGGAGAAGAGTCAACAAAGTTAATATAGATACTACGGAATTAAAATCAACCGAAACTTTTAGCGTACAGTGTAAAACCGGGGTATGGGAAGCACATTTTGCACTGGTTGGACTAGTACAGCGGTCAGCAGCACGACCACACATCTGCGAACGCTTTTCCGGCTAAGGAATGCAGTCGCTAGACATGAGATATTGTGGGAATTTGGGGGACGCTTACTGCACGAGCGCTATACAAGAAATAGTCGTATAAGCTGTTTGAAATGCTAAAACTAAATTAAAAGGTAAACTGGCTATACACTATATACTTTATATTTCCGCCCCTGGCATCACTGGCGTAGGGCCGAGTGGTCTGGAGTACTAAGCACATTGTATTGCAATTCGTAAGTTTGACAGTGATAGGCATGTAGACAGGCATGTAGACTGTCAACGACTGCTTGAATAAGAAATTCACAAAAAGCAAAGCTGGAAAACCGAGAATTTCACGCCTGAACTGTCCATCAAGGAACACAGTGAAAAGAACGGAATCAAAGTAGACCCAGCGATCATGAAGATACCACTAAAACAAGCGGCGCAGGTGGCAAAAAAAAAAAAAAAACCTGTTAGGAGAAAACAGCTTTCAAAGTTGCAACATAGATTTCATTTATCAGAAGTCACCAGGGTTGTAGTCTTTCATGCCCTGATGAACACAAGGCTTCTGGAACACCTTGCCTTGAAATTGGCGTGCTCTTTGCCGCCATTTTCTTTCCACAAAACATCATTTTCAGCTCCTCTGTGAAGAGTACACAGACCAGTTTGTGGACCAAATGGGAGGGCAGATGTCTTTCAATGCAAAGTAGGCTAGCTGGTTGCCTAGAGGTTTCATGAGCGCAAAAGTGCACATACATACTACAGACGCTTTGCTCTTTCTACACACCTGCAGCACCTCAGCACGGTGTTCGCGTGAGGGCGAAAAATCGCCTAAAGACCGTTTCTAAAGCTTAGCACCGCCGCTTGGAAAAGGCCTAGCGCATGCGGTGTTGTGCCAGAGCACCCAGCCCAAATTCGCTGCATGGGGCAACGTGCCAACAGCGGGGCCGATTCATGCTTCGTCCAAACCAGACCGAACCGCCCGCGGCCGACAGGCCCAAACTTGCACCGCCGCAGAGTTGCCTCTCCTTGTGCGTCGCGGCGGCTCGGCCGAGAGGCGGCTTCGCGGAGACGGCGACGGCGTCGCCCTCCCTTTCCCCATTGGGGCGGCTCGGCGGACACAACCACTTCGCTTCCATTCGTCGAATTTCAAAGTTCGGCCAGCGAGAGTCCTGATTGGAGCGATTCAAACTTCTCAGGGCCACAACGGACTTCCAGGGGTATTAAAACACGCCAAAGGCACTTTTCGGAGGCACTGAGTGGAGAGGTGCTGTCGCCTTTGTGCGAGCCATGCAACGCTGTTGTTACCCTTGTACATACTGTACATAAATGTTGCTTCAACTTTTCATCGGCTCGAGAACTTCATCGCTCTGCTACGCACCGCGTCGATAGCGGACAGAGCAAGGCAGAGTCGCTACACCGGTGACTGCGCTCGGGTGGCCAGTCGCAACAGCGCTCAAGTGTATGAAGACGCACGATAAGCTGAGCAAATAAAGCAGTAACATAACTAGAAGCAATTATTAACCAGTATAAAAATCAGTCGTGGCCATCAGAATTAGCTAGGCTCTTCTAAACCCTTTCGTGATGAGGCAGGTTTACCCGAAACCGTTCGCCAAACAAATCGGATCACTGCCCAACGTTCCCCCAAGGCAGCTTCCACATTTTTTATGATTTTAGTCTGGTCCTTGAAACTGCTGATACGAAATAATCTGATGAACAACTGTGAAATCGAAAGTTAGACCAGTTGGACTGTGCACGGCCACCGGCAGATTACACACAATGGATGGGAACCAACCCCCTACTTGAGGCATTGCTTACCTTTTTCATTGAACGGAACGGGAAAAAGACAGAACTTCACTGAACCTGAGTTCTTTATTACATAAAAAAAACTGTGACGACGGCAGACACAACTCCGGGGGCACCACTTTGCGTATTCGATAGCACTGTTAATCTCACCGGAGTCGCGTTTATCTGCAGCGGCCTTGTTCTTGGCAGTCGATTGGATTGTATGCTTAGACAGGCCTGTATTTCTGGTGATGTCGGCCAGATTTTCATGTTCGACAGCATTAATCATGCTTAGTTTATCCGACAGTGAAATCAGGTACCGTGCCACTGATGCCACTGGTCGCACAAAAATAAATAAGGCCGCTGGCTTGGTGGCTTGGCTACGCTAACGACCCAGCTGCCAACAATTTTGCCAGACATAACCATTTTGTTGCCAAACTAAACAAAGAAAAAGCATGTTGGGTGCCAGCCCCGTGGAAGTTCGCTATATAAACATTCAGTCGAAACAATTTTCGCCTAAAATTTAGTCTGTTGTAGCCGATAGTCTGCTCTAGCCGGGTACGTTATGTGCGGAGTGGACTCCATTTAAAATGCATGGGGACTAAACAAACCAACAGAAATGGTCTGTTGTAACCAGAAGTCCGTTGTTGCCAGATCCGCTGTAACGAGAGAGACTGTATTGGCCGTTTTTCCGAAGTTGAAAGCCGCATCGCCACTTAAGTGGGGAAGGGAGTGAACTCTTTTGTTTTTTGGTGTAGAGTGATGAAATTTGGCAAGCACTTTGGAAAACACTCCAAATGGTGAAATTTGAAATTTCATTATGATACCTTCAGTAGTTCTTGTATTACAAAGGTTTACATGTTGCCCGCTCGTGGAAAGCCTAGCAAGGTATTGACACAAGCTACGAAGTTCTGAATACTTTTCAAATGTAGTCAAAAGAACCCCACAGGGCAAGACAGTCTTAAAATTTTTTTTTTTACAGAAAAGAATAATTTCACTTGTACCCTGTAGGACACACTTGACCAGCTGTAAATTCCACCTTAAAAAATAACTAGGCCCTAAAATGAAAATCCGAGACTGTCTTGCCCTGCAGAACTCTTCAAGGATCGAAATAGAACAGACAGGGTCGAAATCCGCCCAGTGGTTGCCATGCTATCCTTTCCACGAACAACGAAGAACTCGTAAAATGCACTTTTGAGAAAACGGCTCTTAAAGTTTACGCTCTTGAAGTTTACAATGACTTCATGATTTTCAAACTGCACCAGCAGCATAGCCCTTGCTGTCCTTGCTTGGGGACAACCTCACATACCTTTGCCCTTCGGTTTGGTGCATCTGGGATGCCTTCCTAGCTCATTGGAGGTTTTTATGTGCAGGCCTTCAGATGGCAGAAGCCCCAGTTTTATGCAGAGTGTACCAAAATGTTTACTATGGGCTACTAGGGTACCTGTACTTTACTTGATGTATGCATAATGCATAGCTGTCTCCAAAATGAGGAGTAAAACATTTTCTTTATATATTAATGTGCCAGCAGACTTCCAGCTTATTTCTGGGTGTCATAACCTTGGTGAAGCTACAGCTTAGTACACGAGGCTGTTCGGGGTCAAAAGGTCATATCACGGCATCACAAGCATAAGATGACCTATTTGAAGGAAGAATTGTTTTACACAATAACAACATTAATTATTATTAGCATACCATGCTCTTCTCCTACAGGCAAAACAAGCATTGCAAAATAGACAACATAATTGCAAACATTACAAATATAGACAAAAATAATGTGATATTAAAAAAATTTTTGAACGCTGCAACCTTACGGCATCTTCTCTAATTAATTAAACACTGAAAATATAATTTTTATAATTTTGTAATCCCAGACTTCGTTGTACGAACTAGTTTAGAGCCATGGCAAAAGTTTCTCAAATAAGCTGGGTGACGGTTCATTGCACCCCCCCCCCCCCCCCTCCCACAATCCCCGACGCGCATGTTCACCACGATCACAATTTAGGTAACCTTGCTATGTTTCGCCACGTTGCTTTTACCATTAAATTTTACTTCGCGAACATCAATTATTATTACTCGTGTGTGATAGCAGCCGATCCCGCTATCGGCCGCTGCCCGAACAAGTCGCGCCAATGCAACTTCTGCTGAGTTGGTCATTCCATTTACGGTGCTCGCAAGCTCACTGTGAAACACAGCAATAACTCTGCATTTTATAACATGGCAATGAGTCCAAAAGTTCACTTCACGAACACCAATTGTACATGAACGCAGCATTTCCCACTCAACGACGCACCACGGCGATGTCGCGGGCACGTGTTCGATGAGCATTTCGAGCCGCGCACTTCCCTATCTGGCGCACGATTTCAGGCATTATCGCCGCGATAACGATAGCGTCACTGTACAGAATCGCAGCACATGAAACCACTGAACGGGAACCAAGCCGACCGCGACACCGAGGAAAACATTAGCGAAACGGAGTGCGTGCGAACTGCACATCAGCCGAACCGCCTGACGGCCTTCTTGTTGTTGCCATGTCAGCACCCAATTGAGAGAGCCGTTTTAGCGAACGCGGCCGGAGAGCCAATCGCATGTTACGCATAGAATATAAAACATGCAATCCGAAAATGTGACTCCCGAAAAAACGATTTTTTGGACACTTTTTGCCATCTGGTCCCTGCGTACCCCTTTAGCAGCACATGCTGCACGCACGTTTTAATGCAGATGATCAGAAAACCAGCCCTGAATAGCTTCAACGATTTAAAAAAAGCATGTTTATGAATACAAGCACAACCTCTGACTAGCTTTGTAATCACATACTAGATCATTGTGACACTGTGGCTGCCTAGCCACAAACCACAGCCCACAAGGTTTTTTCCCCTTTTTTCCACCCGCGGCTGTTCTTAGCAGAGCCCTAGGAATGAGTCATGCTTGCAAATCGTATTTTTGACCACACCATTCCGGGGCAACCAGCCGCGGAGGGCACGCACCTTTCTCGCTAGCAGCCGTTCCAGCTCCTTCTCATCCACGTGCAGCTTTCCGCCCGACATGGGCAGGGCCATGGGCGGCGGGGGCGGCAGGGCCGGGGCCGAGGTGGTGGACGAGGCGTCGGAGTCCTCTCGCTCGTCCGCGCTCGAGCCCGGCTGCCGGTGCTCCTCGCGCAGCTGCTGCTGCTTGCGCGCCTGCAGGTTCAGGGCCAGGGCGTCGATGCGGCTGCCGCCCGAGCGCCGGCCACGGCCCCGGCCACCTGCCACAGCGCCATTGAGCAGGGCTGACCGCACCGAGGGCACCATGGTGGCCGCCGCACACAGATTGGACGTGGTGGGGGCCGCCCCGCCCCCCGAGCTCAGGTCCATGGGCGGCTCCTCGGAAGAAGGGCCCGCCTTGGGGGGCGGCGGTGGCGTGGGGGCCGCCTTCACCCGCAGGTCCAGCATGCCCAGGGCGCTGCCGCCACCGGGCGAGCCCCGCACCGAGGACGTTGAGCCCTGGTGGGCCGGGGGTGGTGGGGGAGCCTTGCTCGGGGGCTCCTCCCGGTGGGCGGACGGGGGCACAGACGAGGTGGCCGCGGTCGGGGGTGTGCTCGGGGCCATCGTGCTCACTGGAGCGGTGACAGTGGCCAGCGTGCCCGACAGGCTGCTGCTGCTGCTGCTGTTGGGTGGTGGAGGGGGTGCCAAAAACTGCTGGAGTTGCTTCAGTTGCTGCTGTTGCAAGTTGTGGGACAGGAGTGCTCGTAGCTTGGCTGCATTACAAAAGCACCAGCACAGTGGTAAGCCTCACACATGACATCACCCTCCTTTTTGACACTGACCTCTCTCTGCCTCAATTTCGAACCTTCGTCTCCTTCTTCTCCGCCTTGTGCCTCTGAGCAAGTCATCATTCTAGAAAAAGGACAAAGATACAAAAGCCACATTACATACTGAGACTACGCACAAATAAAACAATTGGCAATATGGCTACGCATTGCTGGAAACATTTTGCAGCATGCGGAAGAGAAAGGCACCTATTAGTGGCCATGACAAGCAGGACCTTGGCATACCTGCCAACCTAGCAGCATGAAAATTCGGGAGACCACATTTGGGGAAAGGGGCAAGGGTGTTTATTTTGAGTTGCTTTGTTCTTAGTGGAGAGAGCCAAACTCCTGTACTTGTGAAGGGGACCTTTTCCCTTGCTTCCTTTTGGTACGGTAAGGAGCGCGTCTCGGGGCCAGCCTTTGCACACTATATAAAGAACATACCAGCAGCGTCCAGATGTGCAGTGCGCACGGTACTATGGTGCTTAGAATATACTTAGCGGTACTCTACGGTATGGCTATAAGGAACTACATGGTGGCGAGTGCTCTTCTAAAGCACCGCAACTGTTACAGCAGGAAAGACTTACGTCCGCACGTGAATAAAAAAAGATTGACCTCTCGGCTGTGGTGGCCACTTTTCGGGAGATTTGAGATAGCATTCGTACAATCGGAAGATGTGGCAAAAATTCGGGAGAGTTGGCAGGTGTGCCTTGGCCCTCCCTACGTTCGGGACAGAGACGCGCATTCCAAATCTTGGGCAAGTGATGACACTTCAAGCCCCGAGTCTGCAGCTTGTCACGTACCGGTACTGATGGGATGGGACTGTGGCGGCCGGCAGGCACGGACACAACAGGAGGCATTTCCATCGCTGACGAGACCGTTGTTGCAGCCACCATGCCAGTTGCAGTGGCTGCCACGCTGGGAGTCACAAGTGCCGGGGAAAGCCTGGCTGTGATGTCAGGGAGCAGGACCGTAGCAGGAGGAGGGGGAGGAGGTGGTGGTGGCGGTGGGGGAGGGGGCGGCGGCGGGTGCTGTTCCCGTATTATGACAGGGGTGGATATGTGCTCGGGAGTTGCATGGGGCGTCGGTTCAGAGCCAGAAGCCACTGACGAGGCCACTGGTGAGGAAGGAGACTCCGTTGGGGTTGCTGGTAACAGGGTGAACGCTTGGCGAGGCACTGGCCACTCCTTTTTCTCCACCGCATGCACAATGTACTCCAATCGGATCTGGAGCACCTTGTCCTGAAACAAATGCAAATGCGACATTGTATTAGGCCAACAGGGTGCACTGCAACAGCGTGGGTAACTCAACGCTCTACCCCTATTCAACGAGCCTGGTTTCTCGCACACGGTCAATGAAATTAATTCGCAAACAGTAAAAGTGTGAAATGTCCAAAATTGCAATATGGTGGCATCTTGCTCGCGAGTTCTGCACCACAGTTGTAGTTATCCCCGCACACTATCTCTCAGGGCCGGACCTATTGAATGAAATCATGCTACCTTTGCACGTTATCCCACACAGATGCAATCCCAAATAAACTGTGCTAATGTTTTATTAAAACAATTCAACCTTTATGTTTAAGGATGCACAGTTGGGCGAGTTGGTGATATAAGATTGTGGTCAAACACTGCAGCCTAACAAAGACCCAAGGAGAAGGAATCAAACGGGACAAGTGCCCGTGCTGTACGAGTCCTAAGTTTAGTGTCTTTGTTAAGCTGTCCAGTTTCACTTTACGTTGAACACCTCTAACAAATGTCTAACCTGAGGAACACTGCAGCAGAAGACTGCATTAATCATCTGATGAAGCTACCTTTATCGTGACTCCTAATCGCCAGTAATAAAATCCAGACATTTCAATCTACAGTCATTACACAAATATCCTGCCTTACTAACTATTCCTTGGCATTTAGGTGTAAATCTAAATATCCACAGGTGTAAATCTAAATATCTAAATGACTCCATGGCCTGTAATCCCTTCCGTCTTGCAATCTGAATTCGGGCTGCTTTTTAGCACTCTGCATCACAGCCTTTAGACTTCTGACAGGAGACTCAAATGACACGCAAAACTCTGGCACAGCTTTATAAAACTGCCATAATGCAATCTCGCTATTGATAATGTGGCAGCTTGTTGCACTCAGCCAGGAACTTCAGAAACCGGAGCTTGAGCTGTTGAGAACATCCGAGAATGATGATATTGTGGAATGCTTCCACCGATTCAAGGTGAATACTGAAGAACATAACCGGCTATTTGAACCCGAATGTTTTAGAACACTGAGAAACGAGACCTGCACTATTCATGTACCCAACAGCAGTTGAGTACAACTTCTACAGCTGCTTGCAGTGCACACTTTAGAAATGCTCTCGAGCATTTTGTTGAGGCTGATCCCTTTTCTGCCTGTGCCAGCAGAGCTGTGCCTTAATTTTCCCATCATTTCAGAGGAATTCGTTTGCTGTAAATGCTTAAAAAAATGCAAGTGAAGCCTCCCACTAAAATTCCCCAAATTCCTGCAAACTATTTCACTCATGCGGCCATGCCCAGCTTTCATAAACCAGAGTCCCCTGAGTAGGGGCTGCCACAAAGTCCCAACTTGATGTGTTGTAGACTTTAGAGTGACAAGGTATTTGAGACTCCCGTGACAGGTACTTAAACATGACAGTGAACACAGTATGTTTTCAAAAAAGTTCAGTGTTAAGAGAGAGTTTTAGCTAACCGTTTCCGATAGTCCGCTCCGGTAACGGCGGCCCGCTCAGTGCAACCGGAGCCAATGCCGTTCGCGGCCAAGCGCGCCATGCGTGTGCAAAGGGCTTGCTATCGGAGCGGAGCAGACCATGAAAGACGGTCAGTTAAAGCTCGCTAATACAGACGAAATTAGTGGCCAGGAAGTGCATTCACGTACGGTGGCTGCAACTTTTATGGTAAGCAAATCGCGTGTTTATTTTCATCCACACAATGCCAAGCTCTTCAAAATGAAGCAGTGCTCCATCTTGCTTTACCTTAGGCCAACGCACTGGATTGCGAGTAGAGTGGGTCATAAAATGAACAGATGGTGGCTCTATTCCTCCCTCTCCGTCCAAATTGAAGCTCTCTTGACTTAGCACCTCATCTTGCTGTGAATTCGTTTCCTGCAAAATAACAAAACCACAAAAAAATTTTTTAGGCAAATGCGAATATAAATTCTTGATTTCAAGGTGGACAGCGGTTTCTAGCCGCATGCCACCAGTGCTATTCGTACACTACCGCTCATTAAAGCAGCAACAGGGTTCCAACATTTGTGCGAGACCAGTGAGGAACCCTGAGCAGCTGTGGGATAAGCATGCACCAGTGCACAGAGGAAACATAAAGGCCCTTCGACTCGAATGCCGAGTGAGTGAAACCGTTAGTGCAAACTGGTAATCTAAACACAACTGACCTATTAGTCCCATCCCACCAGTAAAAATTGCACACTACTCCTCTGTAGCATGCAGCAGAGGGTCTAATGTCTGCGCGAAACCAACGAAAGAAACCCACATAATTGGGAACTGAAAAGCGTTGCATGGGTGTATGGAAGAAAACATGACATTTCGACTTGAGCAGTGAACAAACGAAGAAGACTGCTTAAATAACTGTTCTAGTACCGTATTTTCCGGTCTATAAGTCGCACCTTTGTATAAGTCGCACCCCCCTCAAAATGACAGTTTTTCCGAAAAAAACGTATATAAGTCACACCGGTGTATAAGACGCACCGGTATACAAGACGCACTTGTTAATTAGGTAAACTCATAGTGAATCAGATCGTTAGAAAGTGCGGCGAAAGTACATGGTTGCTGCAGCCGCCGCCTGTGAACGCACCCCTCAGTAAGGAGGGCTAGACGTGCATATACCGTCCAAAGTCTAGCCAGAACTAACTTCTCAAAAATGGTTTATTGATACACACAGATGGTTTAGACAAAACCATCGAAGCCTTCTTCCGCAGACTCGCCAACAAATAATTCAGCAACTTCAAGTGGGAAATCCGCCAGCGCATTGCCATCGCCCTCCGACTCACTGATGTCTTCTTCGCCAACATCGTCACCACTCGCTGACCGGGTTACTCTGGCCTTTATCAACCCGGCTACAACTGTTTTTGTAGAAATGGAGTCCCAAGAGTCGGAGACCCACTTGGCCACCTCTCCAAACGTCGCGCGGCTCTTGCGTGCTGTCGTAAATCCGCGCAATAAAGGTGTCATGGCGAACAGAAGTGACGCGAACGGAAGCAGCCCGAAATTCGAAACTTATCAGCAAGCTGTCATTTTAAAAATTAGCAGCACGTTTACCTCCTTCAGAGTAACTTTGTAATAATTTACAAGCTGCATGTTGTTTTTGCAACCCAGTTTGATGTTACTTTGAATTTATTCTGCAATGTAGTTACTGCGCATGGCAGAAAGTGATGCGCAGTTGTTGCAGGCCATTATGATTGTTTTTGACTAGAAAAGTTGCAAATTCTCTGGTTTAACGTCCTGAAGCAACATATGGGCTATGAGAAACGCCGTAGCGGTGGGCTTCGTATTCATTTAGACCATAGAGCTGAGTCTCAACGTGCGCTGGCCAGGCGTGGCCGCCGCGAACCGGATTTATTCCATACATAAGTCGCACCGGTGGATAAGACGCACCAACGAAAATGTCAGAAAAAAACCGCAACTTATACACCGGAAAATACGGTACTAATGGGGAAGATGGTATTTGCTGCAATGAACACGGAAAAACACAGCACCAACTCAACCTTCATATATTTTTTTTAATTCTCACCCAGAAAATAATTACTGCTTAAGATCCCCCCCCCCCCCCCCCCCCCCCCCACACACAGTGCAATAAGAATCCGGTTGCCAGTGTGTCATCATAGCCATGGTAAGCTAATTGATGGGGAAGATGGTGTGAGAGATAGAACCTTTGAATGTGCTCTTCTCGCTAAAAAATGCATGTAAATTGGTTGAACAAACTCAAAACTAGGCGTATGTGTTGTAGGCTTTAGTGTGACAACGTTATTAAACAAAGTTCACGACCTCGTCAAAGGGACCCTGCAGCACTTACATCGACTACTCGTAATGTATTTTGGGCTAAAGTCTATTGTCCCAGAAATCTCCTCCCGCAAGAATTATGAAAATCAATTCGCTGTCACCGAAACTACGCATGATGAGAAATCGCTCGTACTTGTTCCCTTTCTCGTTCCCTCTAAACTCAACCGCGGACAACGCGACGAAAGCTGCGCGCTCTCTCCCGGAGAGGGAGGCGGCTCGTGGTGTTCTCTTCGGCGGCCTTCGAAGCATGCGCTCAGGCTGGTAGGACGTTTTTGAACCAATAAACGCTTGTTGTCGTGTGGTCTGGTTGAAAGGGAAGTATTGAGTTTGTCAGTCAAACTCCATACGCACTCAAAACACAAATTGCTAAAACTGTTTGTACAGGTTCAGGCATAGAAGATGTTGGTGCACAGCACCGACGACGGCAAATCGTCACAGGAAATGTGAGAGCGACAGCCAATAGGACAGCCACCGCAGATATGATTAATTTTGGCAGTGCCAGTGGTGCATAATGGGGAAAATCGAAGAGAGGGAGGTTGGTTTTTTCGTGTCTTTCAATTTGCGTGCTCACCGCTTCATGTGGGCATGTAATATTTGGCTAAGTTTTTCAGTGTAATCTAAACGCCGCACAGGTTTATTTGCACTGCTTAAAGAGTGTTGCAGGGTCCCTTTAACCCTTTTGTTACCACACCTACTCAAATTGATCACCGGTGTTTGATGCTTTATACAGTAGAATCTTGATACGAATCTCGTAGGACCGCGAAAAAAATTCCTATCATCCGAAATTCTTATGAACCAACACAGACCAAAAAATTGAGCAATAAAAAAAGTTTTGGTTTATTTCTTTTCTTGCTTTCGAATGAAGAAATCCGTGACTTTTTCTGCTTTTTTTTTTTAACCTCCATGTCGCCGAGCAGTCCTTTCTGGAATGCATAAAACTTCGCACTCGTCTCCTCACTCATGGTGCCCAAGCTCACTACACACCGCAACAGTCAAGGCGTGAACCGCATGCCACGTTCTTGCACGAGAATCGTACGCGTTGGTGTTGCACTCGCGATTTTTTCACGCCCGCGTCAATGATTCTGCGCCCGCGGCAGCCTCTGCCTCGATCAGAAAATGACACGTGACGTGCGCGGCAGTGGGAGGAGCCTGACAACTTATGCTAATGAGGAGGCGCGCGCCTCATGGCGGCAGTTTCGAAACGCTCGAGACAGCCGGCTGGCTCCGTTGGAGATGTTTAAGGCTTTCCGGTCCCCGGAAGATATTTCATGGGTGCTTTCACTAGCAGCGCGGATGATGCTTTATAATACCGCTTTCACCCCCATTATCAGCTCCTTTACTGCACAAGCAACTTCGTGTGCGCCTTGAGCGGCACTTTATCCCTCAAGCACCCCGCACCGCTTCATGGTCGAAGCTGCCACCAAGTTGCTGCCACAGGCCGCGCCGCGCACAGCGTGCGGGTGGTTCCGCGGTGGTGTCAGTGCGCCTGTGGCGTGCGAGGCACAATTTCACCTTTTTGCGAGCAGAAAACAACAGCTTGGCCGTTCCTGGAGAATGAGTGACCAAGAGGGGACAGAGCACCTGTACGTCGCCGTCGCTTGCTCGCTCGGCAGTCAGGCGCCTCGGCGGCTCGTTTGTATCAATCACCAGGCCACGCAGGTCCGTTTGCAACAGCCGAAATTTTGCCCATTGCAAACAATGTGGCGATTTCGCCAGGACTTCTCAGAAATTCGTGTCATCCCGAAATTTGTGTCACCCAGAATCGTATCATCGAGATTCCACTGTATTGCCTATTTCAACATGTTGTAGTCGTTTCTTACACACCTAATGCCCCCTTCCCCCAGTGGTTAGTCAAGGCACTGCACTTTTAAAATCAGTTTAAATTTTCCCGCTCCAGTGACACCGAGATTTTTGACAGCGTTTTTTGCCAGTTTATGTGCGTGTGTTTTCGCGAAAGGGGCCGTTGCTGCACTTGACTGACAAAAAAGCATGCCACAGTAGTTATGCTGCATTACCGTCAATTTTTTCTACCAAAAGGCTCCTAGCAAGTCAAATACCAAATTACATGTAATTTGGTAATTTGTAAGCTTTGTAATTCGACATCGCTGAAAGGTGACAATTACCTGAAAATGACACCAGCTATTCACTAGTGATCTTTGGTTCGGAGAAACGGCAGCTTAATTCTGCCAAAGCTTATTTCTAAAGGTCCCCTGTGCGTCTAACAAGTGGACATGGCACATTCAGCCAGTTTCCAGCAGTTTCGGTTTCGTTCTGGCGTTGCGAAATTCATATTTGGCGCTACTACACAGTTACCAAATTTCAAGCCAATTCGTTGCCCACTACTGTTCTTTGAAAAATGAACACTGCTCGTGATTCCACTTTACCCACCCCTTACTTCTGCGATAACAGCTTGAGCTGAAAGTCTAAAGATAACCCCAAGTCAGATATCAGTTCAGACAAAGAGAGCACTTCCAATCGGCCTTGAACACTGCCACCTGTTCACCGGCCAGTTTCATTTCCGTACGAGGGCATTTCCAGAGGTCTAGCGTTGCTTCTTAGTAGAACTGTCTATTCTGACAATGTCTCCAACAGGCTTGATATTGATTCTTTTCGATAATGTTAGGCAACGGTGCAATGTAGGAGGCTCGTAGTGCTGAACTCTCTTCATGGCGCGACAGCTACTTCGTAAAAGCTTGCTGAGCATGATTCTAGCGCATCGCACCCTATTCCTGCAAGCAGGGCTACCATAGTGAGTCAGACAATGATAATAAACTGCAAATGAAAGTTCTGACGATCAGAACGTCAACAAGCATCCACCAGCAAGTTTGGTTTTCAACTCCAAGTTGATTTCTTCACATCACTTGCTTGCCTTGAATCCTGTGCTGGCCGTAATCATTGACGAGGTGTTTTACCATCACGTGGGGACTAATTGGC
Source organism: Haemaphysalis longicornis (assembly GCF_048455015.1). Classification (NCBI taxonomy): domain Eukaryota; kingdom Metazoa; phylum Arthropoda; class Arachnida; order Ixodida; family Ixodidae; genus Haemaphysalis; species Haemaphysalis longicornis. The sequence continues at coordinate 379,893,194 of NW_027526203.1, read as the reverse complement.
GTCTTTAATCTCAAACCAGCAAATTTCTTCCAGAGAATCATCCAAAATTGCTAAATATCAAATAGAGGTTGGGCTTCACCCCAGGGTGCGGGCACCATGATTGCTATCATTTTCTTTGACATCTGACAAATTGTTCCGAGCAAATAAATTTTTTCTAGGGCGGGTTTTTGAAATGTTTACCTACAACATATATATTCTAAATTTTTTGTACTACTGGTGATTTCTTATACACAACTTCCTTTTTTTATTATTTTCTTCAGACGTCTAGACAAAAATTTTGAATTTGATCAGTTTTTCGCAATTATTTACAAAAAAATAATTAAAACTGGCGTCATTGAAAAGGGCATTGAATCATCTGCATTTTATGCCACTGCAGTATGTGCCTAACCAATATGTTTAGCACAGAAAAAATGTTTTCTTAGGCCCCTTAAAAAATTTCCCACGGTAACGAAAGAGTCAAGTACCACAAGCATCGCACCCCACTGCATGAAGGGGGGAGGGGGCAAAACGTAACCGAGCATCAAGCGCCCAGTCAGTGCTTCATGTTGCCTGCATTAGCCAGAAACAGCTGAAGCAGGGAAACTTGCCGAACGTTCTCGCATGCATCCTTGTCGGACAAAGCCACACTTTAAAGTCTGCGGGGAAAACATTTGCGGCGCTTTGCAATGCTCACCTGAGATTCTTCCGCCAACTGTGGAGTGAGAACCCGATAAGGGGGAAATCCACTGAGTGGCGTCTTTGTGCCACTCGACACTGTCTCGGCAGGGTCTTGCTCAGTGTCCGTCTTCTCAACATCCGTCTTAGAGTTGTCATCGTCCACAGCAGGAGGGGCAATGACTGCGCCTGCCGACAACTCGGCTGGCGAGCACGGCAGTGGCAACGCAGGGGTCACCGACGTAGTCACACCAGCGTCGGAAGAGGCCGGCTCTCCAAGCTGGCTCTCCGTGGCAGCTCCTGGTAAGCCAGGCAAGCACTCTGGGGTCTCTGCACTGTTGACTGCTTCCCCGCCGATGTCATCCACCATGTGTGCTTCTTTACCTGCCATTTCTGCATGGTGGGCACAGACGGAAATCACAGCAATGAGCAATAAGTGACTGTATGTCAGCTTACATCTGAGGATTCCAGGGAGGCACCACACAGAAGAAGAAAAAACGTAAAAATATGGTGATGGTTCATTTGTTATGGGAAACATGGTGTGCCACTTGAACCCTCTCAAGACCTAGGCTGAACGGTAGCTCAGTAGCTGCTAGTATCTGGTACCAGTGCAGACAGAAGCAAACAAGGAGGCCATTCTACCACGCCTTGCTAGTGTACAGTGCACAGAGGAAAGAGATTTTGGTGCAATGACCGCCAGCACCAGCTGTGCAAGCCCATTTATAACCTTGCAAAGCTCACTACAAACCAAGCAATACATCGGTATTGTTGTTACCCAGAAGGTTGTGCAGCAGAGCAATTGCACAAACCGGGCAGCACTTCGATGTGGATAAAAAAAAAAAAAAAAAAAAAAAACAATTGTAAACAGTTTGGGGGCAGCGACAAGAAACCAAGCGACGTTGATTACGACATGCTAGCCACGACTATGTTGCAACTAGCAGACAAGAAATTCAGTTTCCATTTTGTAGCTGCCGTCATTGTCTAATTTTCTTGCCCAACTTGCTTAAGCTCTTTCTCTCTCTCTCTCTTCCTAGTAGCATGTACTATTGGGATAAAATGAAATGTGAACACCACAAAGTGTATTGTAGGCTTGAGCTTCTACAATGTACTAGCACGCATTGCATTTCTGCGACAACCACTTATTTATGTTGAGCTCGAGTAATGACAGTTCATACCGAGCCTCATATTAACGAGGCACCGAGCAGCCACATGCTAGGTTTTCGACTCTCATTTTACCTGGTTAGCACTCATTATTCTAAGCACAGAAAACAGTTTGATATTGCTTACAAATACTAAAGCTATTAAATCAGTGCAAACGTTTTTTTTGCAGGGGGGGGGGGGGGGAGAGGGGGCATTCCCGTTTTGAAGCACAAGACAATAAATACAAGAAAATGTAACACGGATTTAATTTTTTTTTTTTCCGAGTTTGTATTACTACTACAGCAAAACCTCATTACAACACATATGCTTTCAACAAATATCCAGATACAACATACCGATTTGCGATGCTCAGTTGGTCTTCCTAACTGTGCCATTGATTAAACTTTCTTTACTGCGGATTCTATTACAACATACATTCGGATATAACAGACCAGTTTAAAAGGTTAGCAAGTCCAACTTTACATACATTCGGATATAACAGACCAGTTTAAAAGGTTAGCAAGTCCATCTTTGCACCTCTACACTGGACTTTTCAAGTGCAGACCTTTCATTTCATTTCATACATTTGCAGTGGTGGTGTTTCTAATTTACAATAGTGATAAACTTGAAACAATTAAAAATAATTGTGAATTAGTAGAAGTGAAACTTTTTGCCCCCATTAGCAATACGCATAAGTGTGCTGTCCTGGCAGTCAAGTGATAGGATATAATACTTCAGAATGTTATAGTGCAACAAATCAGACGTTTATATACAAAAGTTACCATCACTGAAACAAAAAACTGTATGCCCCACACAATACAGATGGCTCAATCTCCAAGCTTAGCAACAAGACCCTTACTTCCACTTCATTTATATCCGTGTGGAGACAATGGAAATGAAACTGTAGGTTGAAGAAGAGACCTTTACTTGCCCTTTGCTTATATTCATGTAGACACAGTGGATATGCAAGTGTAGGTAGAAGTGAAAGAGAGTAATGATAACAGTATGGGTGAATTAAAACATTGAGGGAGTGCCATACAACAGGGGCCCAGCAAATGTAACAAGACTGATGTGCATGATTTTGTGACGTGCTTCATAGTGTCGCAAGAGGATGAAACAACTAAAAAACCCAAGTAATCCTGGAGGTTTGTTGGCCTTAACTCTTTCCTTATGGCACCATAGGCCATCGGACACGGAATTCCGATGATTTCAAACGTCCCGCGGAAGCTAAAAACGACACACTGCTGACAACCAACGCCATCTGGCATATTTATGGACAACTCCTTTTCCGATTTTATATTATATTTTGTTGACATTTCGCGTGCGGAAAGGGCGCCAACAATGAAATTTGAACCCGTGATAGCAACGAGTTGTGTGAAAATGGCATCCCCTTCATGGCGCGCTCTGCAAAAGCGGACAGCTGTGGCAGTGACTTCGGCAGATGCTGCTGCTGTTTTTGTTACCCGCCGATTTTTGTTACCCCAGCAGCAGTGACAACCAACGATGTGGATTCATTAAATTTTAGTTCTGATGAAGACGCACCCATTCAAATGCCTCAGACTGCGACAGGTGCTGCCAGGTAGGTTTGTTTATGACTTCGCGCTGAATTTATAAACAAAATGTGTTTCCTATTTGAGGACTGCGGTTTTACTTTCATGTGTAAGGTCTGGACAACGCACGACGGGGATATTTTGCGAAATGCACCACGCCGTATCGCGTTATCACCTTCAAGATAGCCTGGTGCTCGTGTCAGAATAGCGCTGCGAAGCGATGCGCAATGCTTTTTAAGAGCGCTGATTTTTTTTTTTTTCTCGTTTTTCACCACTGAAGTGTTAAGAATTTTCTGTGACAACACAAAAAAGTATGCTTGAATGCATATTTTTGAGACCGGCGTATTCACGAGTGGCATCGCAGAGTGGCAGAGCCACCAGTTCTGCTACGTTGACGGGCCCACAAAGATACAACAAAACTTTGTGTACAGCGTTGATATATATGTAATTTGAATCATAGCCAAGGAACGTAGGAACAATTTGTATATCTTAAAATTCCTAAAATAATTTTTAGGCTTCGTACAATTGCCTATAGGGTGTATTCACAGGGCCTTGGACCGCGCGGCGGCGCTACCTGCGCGGCGGCGGCGACGCCATATTTGAGGTTGCACTCCGCCGCGCTAAGCGCGTTTCCCGACGCGAAACGTTTGCGGCGTGGTGCTGGCAAGAACGTTCGTGTGGACGGTGTTTTTCTCTGCGTGATTCGTGTGTTTGAGAATGCCTGGTCGTAACGAGTAGCCAGCATTGTTTTCGCTGCGAAATTCCGGGTGCGCTTTTCCCGTCTACAACCGCAGACCCGAAGCAGGCCGAACAACAAAAGCAAGGATGCCGTTTTTTTTTTTTTTTTTTTTTTTTTTTTTTTTTTTTTTTTTTTTTCCCCCGAAGCGAAGGCCAGGGCAGTGCTTGAAGTCGGTATGATTTCGCGCGACGAACGCAACTGTCCGATGGTTTGACAAGCGCGGCCAGCGGCGTGCATAACCCGGTCCGTTTTGGCGATTTCGAGCTATCTCGGTGTTATGCCCGTGCACCGGTTTCATTATGACCGTGGCGTGAGTTGAGAAAATTTCTTCACCCAAGGCTGCGAGTATATTTGATGTGGTGGTGGCGTGTGAGAGAGGAGCTGGTTTTACCGTGCCACCCAGGCATGTTGCGCGCTTCTTGATGAGTATGAGACCGTGGGGTTCTCTGGCGACAGTGTTCTGTGCGTTGAACGCACGAAGGTCGTACATTTGAGCTCCTAATGAAGCGGAACAATTACGCACAGGGTCTGGGTGGAAACCATCGCGAGGTAAGTACGTGATAAAATTAGGTATGGTGGTGACGACAAAGGTCCCACCGATGATTTTCAAGTATTTTCCTTTCGGTAAAGACGAAGCGGAAATTATAAGCAGAACAATATTATGGAACACGTACGTTTTGGCTACTTCGAAAGCAGCGGAGAGACCAGTGACAAAGGCTGCTCTGTTTGTGCCTGCATACGTTAACGTTTTAGTCTCTGCGCTGTTTTTGAAGTAGTCAAACTGTGTACCCAGCGTCAAGCTTTAGTGTCTGATCACGTAACACGCTTGGTAATTAGAGAACAGTCGAAGGCGACGAAGAAGAATTGGATCTACCAGTGCGGCGAACTGGGCAAGTTGGTGAATGTTCATGGTAAAAAACAGCGCATCCAAGACGAAGACAGAGAAGCGCCGTGTTTGTGTTTTCCCTTCTCTGTCTTCGTCTTAGATGCGCTGTTTTTCACCATGAAGAATTGGATCAATTTGGATGCCCGCAATTACCTGGGAAGTGATATTGCATGTACGCGTGCGTTCACCTCAACACTCGAAGTAACCCATGTTGAGGCTGGGAGGCCAGTATGGTTCGTTTCACCCATAAAGTACGCCGGCTACCTTAATTTGTGAACATTTTAAGCGTGCGAATGTTTCAAACATGTGACGAGGTGCGAGGTGAAAGCTCCGACGCCCATCGTCCCGGGGCCCACCTGGATGAAACGGGTTCCAACAGATTCGATACTGATTAGCCATATTATTGATAACTTCTTTGGGAATTCGTCATTGAAGACAGACAGCCTTCAAGCACTGCCCTAACCGTTGCTTCGAAATATTGAAAGGGAAAAAAAAATACACGGCGCGCTTTTTTATTTTGTCGTGCGGCCTGCTTCGGGACCGTGGTTGTAGGAGACCAGCGCAGTCCGGATTTTCGAAGCGAGAACAATGATAGCTACTCGGTAGGACAAGGCATTCGCAAACCCACGAATCACGCAGAAAAAACACTGTCCACACGAACGTTCTCGCCAGCAGCACGCTGCAAACCACGTTTCGCGTTGGGAAACGTGGCTCCCGCGACATACGTTGTAAGCGGTCTACATTGTAGTAGACTTAATCCACGATTCCATAAATGTCTGTAGTACCAGTATTTGGATTGTTTATACCTCTTTTATAGCATACTGAAATCATTATCACTATCATGGTCTGTTGTAATGAGGTTATACTGTATTTGCATATTGTCTGTGGTAACACTAAGCCAACAAGTGACCAACCTTTGTCAGGAACATCTTCTTCAAGAGGGGCGATACCGTCTTCCTCGCTTTTCTTTGGTTCTTGTAAATCGCTTTCTTCAACTTTCTCATCCCCGACCTTGCTGTCCTCGTGATCTCCATCTCCCTCCTGCGGTTGGTGCTTCCCTCCAGGAGCTGTGGCACTGTCCTGGTCAGTCTCATCCGTTTCCATCTTCTCTTCTTCTGCTCCGCTCTCCTGGGGTGGCCGCTCCTTCTCTGGAGATCCCTGGAGCGGCTTCTCGTCTTCTAGGCCACCCCTTCCTGTGAGCAAGGACTGAAGTGGCTTGGACTCTTCTGAGCACACATCTTCATCTGCTGAGCGGGCAGGATCCTCGCTGTCTGCCTTACTCCTAGCCATGACTTCCTCACTCGGAGTGGATTTTTCCTTCTCGCCAGCGTTCTCACACAAAGGCTTCTCACTCTCACTAGAATTGTCAACTTTCGCCTCGCCTGAGTGGAAAAGAACGCAGATGTCGTCCTTGGGGAAAGTCTGAGTCACAGGTTCCTGACACTGCAATGCCTGGTTGTCGACAATGGGTTTTGCTGTCCCAGGAACACCAGTATCAACTGGAGGGAAGACAAGAAAACGAGGAACTGATGAATTCACTTGCCACTGAGTCATGCTTGTGATGCACAAGCATAAGGCATGGTTGCTTGCCTTCAACAAATCCTATTCCCCAAAACAGACCCCTGTGTAAGGCATGCAGCAGACACAAGCAGAACAATCCTGAAACTACAGTATATTAAAAAAGCTAAGCTACTGATCCCACCACTATCGCAAACCGAGTTTCTTTGTAGTAAACTGAAAACAGCATGATGAGCTCTTCTCACATAAACCACCCAGAATAGCACGTGACAGGCTCTAGAGCACTTGCCACGGACATGTCGACAAAGTTGTGATGAAATTCGTCAAACAAAAATGAGAGTGTATTTCCTGCCTTCGGATATACAGTGTAGACCGCTTATAACGTATGTCGCGGGAGCCGCAAAAATCCGCACTATAAGCGGTACCGCACTATAACCAAAACACGCGCGAATTCAACCACATCGCCACCTATCTCTCAAGTCAACCTATATTTATCATCACTCAAACGCACAGCGCTTAAAAACGAAGGCACGGTCCATATTTCGTATTATTTTTAACATCAGCCGCTGCTGCAGGGCAAAAGCGCGGTCTCAAAACGGCGAGCGCGGCTTTAACTTCCGTTGTGTTTGTTTTGAAAGACCATGGCTGCGTTTTTAGCGTCTATGAACAGATGCAGCAAGACGTGATAAGAACGCCAGCGTTTTTTTTTTTTTTTTTTTTTTTTAAACCCCACCTTGTGTTCACGATGCCGAAGGCGGTTGCTTATCAGCGCAACGTACTGGTGGTGGAAATCTTCGGCTTCGCGCGGCTCGAATGTTCGGAAAGGGAAAGAGCGGTGGCTTATCTGCAACAACGTTCTAAAGCGTGAACTGAGTGGTAGATTTGGTATCGCGAAAACGTGCAGTGCACGCCAGTGCGGATACAACTGGCGTGGTGTGGGCGGCGCGGTATGAGGCGGCAACATGGCGTCGGCACTGGCCGTGAAGCGGTGCAGGCAGTTCCAGTAAGTTCCAGCGACCGCTTCTAACCGCTCGCTGAAATGCCGCACGGGGCGCAAGCGAAGATGCTCATGCAAGAAAAGAGCTAATAATGTGGGCGAAAAGTGGAATATAAACTGCCATCCACGCTGCTTGTGAAAGCGCTCATTAAAAAATACCGCGGTGGTAAGCCTAAACATCTCTGGCGCGGCTAGCCGGCTCGGAGCGCTTCGAATCTCCCGCCAGTAGGTACGCGTCTCCCCATTGGTGTAAGTCGTCAGGCTCCTCCCACTGCCACGCGAAGAAGCCACCGCGACCGCAAAATCGTCATTACGAGCACGAAAAAAAAAAAAAAAAAAGCGCAACGCTCATGTGCACGATTCGTGCGCGAAAGCGGGCCATGCGGTTCACGATTAATAAAATCAACTTGCCGCGCGCGGATCTTGTCTGTCGCTATCTTCGGAGGTGCATCAAGACTGGTCAGTTGTGGTTATCAGTCAGGTACGCGCGAACCAAAGGGTGCCTATTTTTTTTTTCTTTGGGTGTCTACGTTAGAGGAGGGCAAGGGGTGCACGCTGCGTCAGATGGCCGATTTCACCCTTTCTTTTTTCTTTTGCTACCCTAAAACGATGCCTCAGCTGCGCCGGTCGATCAGCAGACCCGCCGAAAAACCGCACTATAAACGGTATTGTGCTTCGGCCAACCGCATCTTAAGCGGTATGCTTATGCATTGAGTTCTATGGGAGGCAAACCGGTGGTCGCAAAAACCCGCGTTATATCCGGTCCCGCACTATAAGCGGTTACGTTATAAATGGTCTACACTGTAGTACAATAAACTAGCAGTGAAAAAGCGCTCAGCACCAGGGTACAAACAACACTGACCCTATGACAACAATGCAGGCAGCTGAATACAGGCAGTGAACACACGAAACCCTAGTAATGATGGCATACTACGTCCACTTGATACAAAGTGCATAACACTAAATTACAATGCACTGCCAGCGTTCTGACTGTATTTTGTAAGCTGGCACAGGTCAATTTCTGTGTTACATTGCTAACATGAATGATGCTTCTTTGTGCTCCAATTTATGAGTGATTAGTCCTGTTAATGCAAATACAAGGCATGCACAACACATTGCACCATCCTCTCAGGGTGACTACAGTCCCTCTGTAGTGTATGCAGTCTAAATGCATGAAAATGCTTGAAAATGCCCTTGAAAATGAAAATGCCCTTTGTTCTGCCGCAGAGGAAGGCAATCAATATAAGAGTGGATGAATGCACACGAAAGGTAAAAGTTTTGAATGCCACTTTATTTATTTTGACGCACATTTCAACGCATCAAAAAAGAATTGAAAGGAAAGGGCCAAGGGCACACACTGCGACGCTTTTACTCACCATGGAAAAGGATAAGCATTGGTTGGGCAGACCAAAAACCTTATGGTAGGCAGGTACACCAAAAAAGTTCTATCAAGGTGGACATTCCTCCCACCTATTCCCAAAATGAGTCCTTGAATAAGCACTGAAGGTACAATGAAGGCTGAATAATTTTTTGTTTTAACTGCAAGTACGTGTTTCAAGCTCTCTTGGCTTTTGTTCCATGGCCAGTGATGCCTTGTTTGCCGCCAAATAATTGAAGCTGGCATTTCTCCGTCTATTTCTTTTCCATTCTGCTATGACATTAAAAATCCTGTTACAAAGTGCCCTCAGCAAGCTGGGGTCTGATTCTCAACTTTACTCGCTTGTCGCTATTCCACAAGCAGGGGTGAGACAGCCCAAACATTGATTGATTGTAGGGTTTAACGCGCCGATGCAACACAGGCGATGAGGCGCGCCGTAGTGGAGGGCTCCGGATTAATTTTGACCACCTGGGGATCTTTAACGTGCGCCGAAATCTCGTACACACGAGCGTTTTTGCTTTTCGCCTCCATCAGAAAAGCCGCCGCCGCGGCCGGGAATCGAACCCGCGACCTCGTGCTCAGCAGCGCAACGCCTTAGCCACTGAGCCACCGCGGCGGGAAGACAGCCCAAACAGATTTGGGAGCAGTTTTCGGAGCAGCAAAATTTTGATTTTGGAGCAGAAGAATCTTGATTTGGAGCAGTTAGGGACATTTAATACATCGTCTTGTGAGCTTAAAAAATCATTATTTCAGCAATTTGCAGGGTCAAGTGCACATTTTAATCAGTTTTGAATACACAGAACACTCAAACAGCCTTACCTGAAAGAGTTTTTTAAAGTATCACAAAGTATTAACTGCACTACCTTTTTCCTAACTGGTGATATTGTGTTGCGCCTGCACGCAATACTGACAACAAAACTGCCGTTAACATTAGAGAGTTTCAGCAGTCCATCTGTTCTCTTGGTTACTTTGTTACCGGGTTGACCGAACCGGTCTGCGCCTACGCGCGCGGAAGGGCGAGGAGGCGCGGACAAGGCGAAGGCAGGTCCGCGGAACTAATCCCCCTACGGCTACGAATGCCCAAGTGCCCAGACGAGTCCCGGTGAACACGGTAACTACGTACACGACGGAACAGACGGACCGCTAAAACTCTTATCAAATTTAAGGGCTCCGCAATTGTGGCATTTTTGTTTGCTGTTTTATTGCTAATTATTATTTTTGTATTCCCAGGCTGTGTTGTACGAACGATTGTAGTAACGGCAACAGTTGAGCAGCTTTGAGCTAACGGTCGCATAGCCCAACCAGCCTACCCGTTTCAGTCCCCGGGGCGCAGGTTCACCCTATGGTCATTTGAGTAGCGTTAATGTTTAGCCACCTAGATTTTGGCATTAAATTTCACTTTGCATACATCAAGTGTTATAGTCGCGTTCTATGGCAACTGTGTAGTCCTGCAGCTATTGGGCGCTGCCTGAACAGGTCGCGGCGCCGCAGCACAGCCCGCAACTTTCGTGTCGACCATTCCATCCCCGAGGCTCGCGATCGCGCTTCGAAGCACAGCAACACCTCAACATTTTACAACAGCACAACAAGCCAAAAAATTCACTTCACGAACCCGATTATAGACGCGCACCGCGTTTCGCACTCAAGGACAAACTGCGCCGAAGTCGTAGGCCCCACATTTCAATGAACTTTTTTTCGAGCCGCCCAACTTCCCGTAATCTGGCACCAATCTCAAACCATATCCTTGCGTTAATGTCACTGTTCAGAGCCACAACAGATAGTATGAATAGACTGGAACCCAGCTGATAGCGTAAAATAAACCAGGGAAAATATCGGCGATACGCACTGAGCGCGTTGGTAGCAGCCAGATCAGGCGGCGGCCATGTTTGTTTCCGCAGCTATGCCTAATCGAGAAGGCCGTTTCAGCGAACCCGGACGGAAAGCGAATCGAGTTTTAGAAGCTATCGCTTGCTTCGTTTCAGTCTTTCTATTTGTGCCATTTCTGTGTTTGCGATTGACCGACGATAAAAGCGGTGACAGGGATGCGGGAGGGTTCTGTCCCCGCCGAAACTGACATGAGCATCAAAATCCGTGCCGCTGAGGCTCTTCTGAAGCAGTTTGGCGCAATTTTCGCCATTTTCGTGCTTTTGGAGCAGCTTGGCGCAGGAAAATGGAATTGTATCAGAAAGGCGCAATATGCGCAGCTGTCTCACCCCTGCACAAGGGCTTGTTCTCATTGGGTTTCGCTTTCGTCGTGAAGACAGGAAGCCAATCAGACATGGCCTTTTTGATGTCACCTTGGTATGGCAGTACCCAGACCAAGTGGCCATCAAGTCCCACCCCTCTACACCACCCACAACAAAACTTTCCCAAAAACTTTCCCATGAGGCCTGGGAGGTGTCACCTCCCATGCACAATTAGCCATCAATGAAGTTTTCTTGTCACAAATTGTAGTGCTGGAAAATGAATGGGGCAGCGATACCTCTTTTCAAGCTTGTGGCATTTCCTGCATTTATAAGCAACTACTGCTGCTGCCAATGATATATTTGTATTCCGGACACCTTAATCTACCAAAAGAGTTTTACCATATCTTTACAATGTTTGCGTTAATGTTTACCTTGTTACCGGCATCGGTAGTTTCTGTATACCTCTGAAAGCAGTAAGACATGTTTTAGCACACCATTTGTGGCTTACGTATTCTGGCTTAACTAACGGGCGTCGTGGTGCACTTTTAGCGCATCTGATGACTTAAGTCTCAAAACAAATCACACATAATTTTGTTGCTCACAGCTATCTGCTTTCGTTTGAAGTAGCTTGAATGTTTCACTTTTTGTATTAAGCCTTCACAATAACATTACTGTAGCCATCACCTGTAGAGCTTTAAAAAGAAAAGATGTCGGTGGCGCCATTTACTGAGTACAGTTGGAATCAAGGTAAACTAGAATTTACGCCCGCACTAAATATTTAGAAACTAAATGAGTACAATATGTTGCAATAACTACTCAATAACCTACACTACCTTGCCCAGCACAATTTTGGAGGTGTAAAAGCCCTTTGCGAGCTCAGAAACTTATCTGACCTACTTGGGGTGGGCGAGGCTTAGCACGAGTAGGGGCGGCCAAAACGTAATAAACAACATCAACTAAGATTACTTTTATTGGCTGCACCAAGCATCAAGCGCCGAGTGCACTGCGTTTGCTGTAATCAAAACGCGAGGGCACACTTGTCTGCTCAGGAAGCTCGGTGCCGACGGTAAAGCCTGCACAAACAAGTCGACTCGTGCAAGCACGGCAGACAGTAACATAAGCACAGTAACGTTATGCTAAAACTCTCTAATATAGGCTAACTTGGTTTTAGCTTTATCGTTCCTTTAATGAACTCCAAGAGGCATGTCATACTGAGCTCATTTTTTCAGCCTGCATCAGGCAATACTCTGAAGCAGTTGGTGCAGATGGCAGAGCTTTTGGGAAGAGAAGGCAGATGCAGTCGCCTGAACGAAACAACAGCCCCAGAGGTTTTTGCTCTTCATCACGATGAGCGTAGGTTTCCTGTCAACAGGTGTGTCTGCACCACTGCGCGGTCGCTGATGTGAATAACCAGCTCGAAGTCAATTTGCACGCACCTGACATGATCGGAAAGGGAGGCCCATGGTGGCTGACAACCATCACTGGTGGCTTTGCTGCGGCAGACTGTGCTCGAACAACTTCACGGAAGGAGAGCTCTCCGTCATTGAGCAGATGATAATCCATCCTGCTTAGGCCATACCTGCAAGCAGAGAGAAAAAAAAGGAGGCAAAAAAACTCCGTAGTGTTTTTTTTCTTCCAAGAAAGTAATAATCATGCTCGTTAGTACTGCCCTTACCATGTCAAGGCCTTAAAAACATGGTAGGGATATGAGAGGAGAGACAAAACTGTGTTGTTTCCCCTACCACATCCCTGTCTATTAGAGCCACCATGTTTTATAAGCTCCAGAACTGACTCAGGCAACATTCTGCATTACAGGGCTCCATGGCCAAACACGCAAAAATATGCGTACCAACAATCTGCCTAATTAATTCAGTTTCATAAAGTATCTCATATACTCATTACCTCCCAGCACAAGGTACTGTAAAACCCCTTCATTTTGTGGGCCTAAATTTATGCAAACTCAGCATGTGGCACTTGTTTTCGGCCCATAGATTTCCCAAATCCTGGAGATCAAAGTCTGTGTTTGAAGAAAAATCAGCAGCCATGGCAGCCTCTGATACTTGAACACCACCTGAGGCCCACTGCCGAGAACAGTTTAACCAAAGTGTGCACTTGGTACACTGCAAGAGCAATCACCTCACTTTGACTGTTAACAATCGCTTCTCCTATAGCTTCGAGAAAAATCAAAAATACAGGGCTGACTTTAGGACAGAGTTCACTTTCACACTGGAATGAATGAAAACTTGTACCCCTACAAGGTTATTTATTGAACCATGCTTATTATATGAGCAAGCTGGAAGCCACTTTGTCACTAGATAGCAGAGAATAAACCACATGGCAGGCAACTCTAAACACACTTTGCTTATAAGAGCATCAATCGTAAAACCCTTTCTTTTGGCAACCAATGAAGAGTATTTGGCTATCCACTGTTCCCAAATGGATGTCTCATCTCAGTCTCTTTATAGGCACAGAACCCTGGCATGATGCAATATCTAGTTACTGGTTTCAGCATATGCAGATTACCCGCAGCCTATATACACTAAATGAATCTAGATGTTAAATTTCATGCTATGGAGTTACTGCTTTGGGCTTAACCAATGAAGACTGGGTTCAAGTCTCAATTAATGTTCTAACATTTTTTTCAGCGCACCAGGAGAATTTCTGATACTTTTCTTCAGGTATTTATTGCGAATACTGCAAGCCAGATTTTCGGGCCCAAGCAGGAGGGGAAACTGGCGATACACAAAACATTGTAACACAAGGAACACATTTTTGCAAGTAAAAAAGAAAATAAAAATAAACAAGATACAATGTAGACTAGCCAAGGCATAGCACACCGTACAAGGCATATACTCAGTGACAAATGTTCTCCTGAAGCGCTTAGGAAAAATTCCTGGCTTAAATAACTATTTCCAGGAGCGCAATCCATTCAGAAATGGTACGTGGAAAAAACTATGCTTGAACTGATTTGTTTTGGTGCAAATACACTGAAGGGAGTGCATATGCATATGCCGCGTCCTTCTTGTGCTTAAACTTGTATTAAAGCTGAGGGAGTTATTTTCACTTTAGAAGCAACGATGTTGTGGAGAAAGGATAAACAAGCCAAGCATCTTTGAACGGTTAGGGATTGAATACCACTGTCTGACGTGAGCTTCGACAGAGAATCGTAACGCCCATATTTACTAAAAATAAAATGAACTGCTTTGCTCTGGGCGAGCTCTAGCATGTAGATGTCTTTTTTCAAGTGCGGATCCCGTATCAAAGAGGCATATTCAAGTTTGGCGCTAACAAAAGTATTATAAGCTAAAAGCTTAACGCGACTCAGAGCACACTTTAGTTTAAGTCTCAAAAAACACAACTTAGTAAATGCAGCTGACATGGTACATGGGATGTGATACATGGGACGACCAAGTTAAATTAGTATTCAGAGTGAGGCCTAGATATTTATACTCAGCGACTTCTGCAATTGAAGTGTTCTGCAACAAATACTGGGAAGAAAAAAATGTTTTTTTGTGTGTTATTCTTAAAAATGCACATTTCCTGGTATTCAACATTGCTCCCCTCTCCTCGCACCACCTCTCTATTGCAACTTGGGATTCTTGCAACACAGCACAGTTTTCAAGTGAGCGAATTTCCCTAAAAACAATACAATCGTCGGCAAAGAGCCTGACAGAAACCAATTCGGGAATTACAAGCAGCAAATCGTTTATATAAAAAAAGAACAACAGTGGTCCCAGTTTAGCTAGTGATTGACACTCGTACAGATTCTCTTTGGATGATTAGGTTGTTTTACACATTTTAGGTTGCCAGCCAACTGGGTGCAGTTCCCTACTGCAACAATAAAGACTCCCGGGGACCTGCGCCTATGAGGAGATATAAAGACACCGCCCACCAGGCACGTACTTTGCTGCGCCAATGAGCAGATCCTTGTCATGCCGTCCACAAATCCACCAGTCTGGTAGATCCATGGAGGGCTGGCACAACTTGAGCCTCTCCTCCAGTTCAGGATGTGGCAGTATCTCCTCCCTGATCTTGCTGAGCAGCTCAATGCGCTGCAAGCAGCGCGTGGCTCGCTCTTCCGAGATGGGCTCAACCACGTACTGGAGGTTCTCTGCACACCAAACAAAGAGCACCCACCCAGTCAGGCAATTTGCAGAAAGGCACAAGCGAAAAATGGAACAGCAGTACAAGCACTCTTACCTCGGTGTAAATTAAACATCATTACAACTATGGCACAGAGGAAGTTCTGACATAATTTGGCTATAGTATTTACACTGTGACATGCACAAAAGAATCTACAGCAGAAATTCAGAATAATACAAATTTTAAAAACCTTACGGCTAGAGTTCAATGCACGCAATGTGCTCCATTCTGGATGTTACAGATGTAAACTTCCTACTGCCGTTAAGAAATTAAATCGCACAGATGCCTCCCATGGCCAGTGCTCACCTATGAACTCGTAGTTCTAGAAGACACCATTAAGGAAAACAAATGACGAGACAATTTACTCATTCAAGATGTTATAGCGTGCTAAACATCTAAACTTCTTCAATAAACTTTTTTTCTTGTATTGGTAAGTGGCATGCTTTATTTTATTGTTCTTGCCTGAGCAGAGTTTTCCATTTATAGCAGACTCCTAACAAATTCGTTACATACGAGTTTGGCTACATCTAACCCTTAGTGTTCCGTTGCCGTGTTGCATTGTTGGGCCCTGCCCAACAATGCAACACGGCCATCGTGATCTGTTGTGGGGCGTAGCCCGATATAGGTGTTCAAGGTTAAATTTCGCGGTTTTTCTCACTGTGATGCGCCCGCATTCTTTGTATACATGATGCGCCATCTCTTGAGGAATAAGTGAACGTTGTCTGCTGAAGTTTTCTTCTTTTTGCACTAGGGCGCACCACAATGTTCAGCATGAGCTTAATGGATTCCAGTGCGTTTTCACGTGTGCGCTGTGCGCTCAGAAACATGGCAACTTTCTCATCGCATGCATTCTGCGGTGGTGCACTTAACGAAAGAGATGAAGACTTCAGTGAGGAAGGGAACTGCGTGCCTCCATCAATTAGTGATGACAGTGATTTGACAGAAGACCACGGCGGTAGTGGATATAGCACCGGGTGGATCATTACTCTGTGAGCTATGCATTTTGTCAAAAGACAACGAAATGGTGGCAAAAGCATTTTTCCTGGCATCTAGAGGTTTCCTATCTCATAATCCTTTCCCATAAAAATGGCTATCAGACAAGTTATAATACATATTTTCTGAAAGCAGGGGGTGAGACAGCTGAAACAGATTGAATAGCAGTTCTTGGAGCAGCAAACGCTCAATTTCGGAGCACAAGAACCTTGATTCGGAGCAGTTCACGGCATTTATTATGTCATCTTAGGAGCCAAAAAAATCAAATTTCTGGCAACTCGAGGGGGACAAGTGCCATTTTTAATTGTTTTTGTAGAAACATAACATTGAAACAGCCTTTAAAGAAGGCTTTTTTCTGATGCTCTATGCATATACACCGAGAAGTGCTGTTGAAAATATCAAACTGAAAAACTCAGCAACCATAAGGCCTTTGAATGCTGAAATTAGATTTTTGTAATCCCAGACCGGGCTGTACGCGTAAGTGCAGAGCCACAGCAAAAGCTGCGCAAAGTGAGGTGATGGTCGTTGCACCTCACCAGCCCTCCCACTTCAATTCCCAAAGCGCACGTTTGCCATGATCGCAATTTGAGTAACGTTGGTATGTTTAGCCACCTCGCTTTTGGCATTAAATTCTACTTCGGATAAATAAATCACTGGCGTGCAATAATAACCAGTTCCGCTATCGGATGCTGCTTGAACATTTCGCGGCGACGTAGCCTGTGCCGCAACTTCTGCCGTGTAGATTGTCCCACTCCCGCCGCTCGCGAGCTCACTGTCAAAGGCAGCAATAACTCAGCATTTAAATAACATCGCAATGAGTCCAAAATTTCACTTCAAGCACGCACCGCACCTCATACTCTGGGCTAAACCACGGCGAAATCACGGCCATCATGTTGTTTTTGATGAACTCATTCTTTCAAGCAGCGCAACTTACGCAACAGATCAAACGACTGAATGAAAACTCAGCCACCAGCATAGCCTAAACCACGGTAGAGATCAGTGAAGCTCACCGTGCGCTTGAACTACAAGCAGCCGTTTCGCCCAGCGGCCATGTTTTCCTATCTAACCATACCAAGATGGCGGTGCTCACTGATACGACGCCCGAAAATTGCCGTTTCATCAACTTGCACAAAAAGGTTGTCGCCTCAGCACGCATAAGTATTTTTCTGCAGCATTCTGCAATGGTTTTTGATGGGAAAACATTAGAAACGCATGGTATATAACATGTGCAACCCAACTTTCGAAATAATTATCTCTGGGAATTTGTTTTATTCACATTTTTTTTAATTGATTGATTGATGAATCAATGAAACCTCTATAAACAGCATCACCTTGGTCATGCTGGAAAATTATGTTGTCAGTAAGCATTTTTCCCCACTGAAATTGATGTGAGCGTCAAAATCCTTGGTTTTCAGACTGTTTTGGAGCAGTGTGGCGCAATTTTTGCAATTTTCAAGCTTTTGGAGCAGCATGGCGCAGGAAAACGGATTTCTATCAAAACTGTGCAGTATACGAAGCTGTATCACCTCTGTGAATGACTTCACACAATGTTTTTCATGCTAGGATATAAAACTAAAGCCATAACAAGTTTCACTGTGTCCATCAATTCCAAAGTACGTTAAATTGAAATGTAGAAACAATTCTAATGTGGTAGTGAACACATTTGGTCATGACTACTAGAGCTTTGCAGTTGCTTCTCCGGTCTTAAAACATTGACATACTGTCCTTGACGCCACACTGAGAGCCAGAAGTATGCATGGTTTATTCAACCCTGAAAACAAATGCAGTTGGCATTTCCAATCAGAAAACTTCAACCAAAAGGGTAGCCTTACAAAACACCTCTGCTCCACTGGCTTGCCGGGAGGTAACTCCTTACCCCTTCCTCTGGCGTTACCTGCTTTCCAACTGACGCCAATGCAGCTGGGCATTTAAGAAGGTTAAGTATGAAAAATCACGGAAACCACTCATGTCACGTTCAAAATACAGAGTAACGCCCAGCCGGCTGCGGTGATGAGGCACAGGGGCAACCGCGTTGTTGTTTTTAAGTTGTACCCGAGTTAGATATGCACTTCATTTGTGTAGGCTTGTTTTGGTTTCCTTTTAATGACAAGAATTTCAGGTGACCAAAATTTTTCCTTAGTCGAGAAACTCCCATCATCTACCGTAACAGTCCTTCTATACATAATACAAACCTGCACAGCTAACAGTGACTGACGGTAAATATTCCAGTTTTAACACCGTTGGCTATAATACTAGGCAAGAAGCTAGAAGGCTGTGAACAGTCTTTGAAAGACAAAAGTTGCGAGGTCTTCACAATGTTACTATGAGATGTCACAAATCGCTCGGAATGATGCAACAGTAGAATAGAATGAAGTTCACTCACCATCTTCTTCACCCAGCTTGCGTCCACAAACCCGTCGGCACATGGCACGGAAAGCACGAAAATATTCCGTCAAGGTATCGTCCCGTTTGCGCTCCAGACGACCCACTGTACGGAAGCCCTCCCAGATGAAGCGCTGCTCCTGCCGACGATAGTCCACACCGTAGCAAGACACAGCTCGGTAGAACTCTGCTTCTTCTCGCCGTGACCACCTGCACGAGAGAACACACCAGAAAAAAACTTTCCTTCAACATGCAAGTGGGATAGTGAGACCAAGCCTAAAGACAGTAATTTCTTACTCAGGGAGCAAGGAGTTAAGCACAGAAAACAATGCGAACCGGACGTAACAAACTACAAAAGAAAAAAGGCATGTGGCCTATCCTGATGTTTATGGAATGCATATTAAGTAAAATCACCTGTCCCTGTGCCATCAGTCTACAAGCAACTAACAAGCTGCCACAAGGCTACAGCCCAAGATGGTACTTGAACTCATCACTGTCACATTCATTATCCCCCCAGAAAATGTATTTGTGCATCCTCCCAGAAGTGTTAGCCTACTGCACACAAATTAAAAACTACTACAACATCTAACCCTTTTGCTACACAAGTGAATAAATTTACTTGTTAATTTACAGCAAATAGGCTGAAGCACAAAGGCTAGTTATGAAGGACGGCCCATCAATGTACACAATGGGAACGATTGGCGGAGCTTAGGAAACAAGTAGCCGAAAATTCCAGCAGTGTACGCTGGCACCTTGAATACTCTAAATAAAATAAGCACACATTAAAACAAGATCTTTGGTGCTGCCTTTTAGATCAACTATTACTTTACCTTTGAGTGACTAGCCTTTATTGCTACATTTCCAAAATATAAATTTATGGGTTCTTATTATGTTGCTGTAAACAAAAACACTGCATTGTGACCCCGATTCCCACTTTACGGTGTTCATTTTGGGAAATATATGAACTTTTGCTGGTGTTTGCACGGCGATTTGTTTCCTGCAAATGCAACAAAGAATGCTGTTATCAGTATTGTTTTGCTCTACAAAAAGCAGCACCTAGGTTGTTTTTTTTTAGCTTCTGGAATTTTTAACACCCCCTTCTTTCCCCATGTAAAAAAAAAGCATTCAAAGGAATAAGAAGGATATACTGGCTTAAAGCGTGTAAAAACTATTTGCTGCAGGGGATTGTTTCTCTTATTTCAAATAAAATACTCTGCGTTCTATGATACCTGCCACTTATCTCCACGAGCCTCCCAAGCACCATTGTTAAGTGTGAGCATGTCCACAGCACGATATCTTTTTGACCCCCACGCAACTGTCACACACAAAAAGAAACAACAATTTTAAACTACAAGTACAGGTACAACCAAAATTAGGGGAAGCAGTACATTTTCAAGCAGGTGCAACTAGAACGAGGGCTACAATAAATTTGGGGGAAAAAATGCACTGCAACTGTAATGTAGCTCACAATCGCACCGCCACATTCCTAGGTAGGCGGTTGCATGCAACTCTATGCCTTTCAGCTGAAACATATTTCTGCCTACAGCAACGAAATTATTAGCATAGTTCAGACGAAATGCGTCCATTTTTTACATGCATGCTCTTCAAAAGTAACGGGCTTTCAGAATTGCAGTTTTCCTTGCCCATTCCCCTAGTTGATTTTCTGGTGCTGTCTATGACACATTCGCAAGTCTTGCTGATAATCACAAGTCATGCCGCCAAAATGCCGATATCAACCACAAAACCGATGAAAATTCATGTTTTTGTGGACAAATAAAAGCACAAATATGAGTTGGGCAAATTCATTTCAGCGTCCCTTTAACAGGAAGAAGAAATGCAAAATGGAAAGATAAAGCTTCAGAAGAAACTTTGCCAGCGCACACCTGACTTTGTATGGTCAGGGATGTCAACAGAGGAAGGGCTGACTGGGACTGACACTAACCAATGCTGACAGCTAAACGATGCAAAATGAGCCGGAAACAGTTCACCAAATAATAGGAAGTTTCAAGCACATGCCACCACGAGGTGGGCACCAAACACTTCAACAATGTGCACACTTCATGGATTTCACTGCTACCAAGACGTATGCTTTTTCTCATAAAAACTATTTCATCAACCAGCAATGTGTGTCTGTAATTTGACTGGCAGTTGCCACAAGTGCAAGAGATAATTGACAAAATGGCCGGACAAGCTTGCTGAAGCAGTTTGCAACGGCCATTACAGTTTAAACGGAAGTTATACAGGAAGATACCACATACCAACTGGACGACAGAGGCCTCAAAGAACAGCAAGTTGGTTGATCACTGGGAGCCCACAAAAGCAACTTTGCAAAGGAGGAGGAGCCAACAACGTAAGGAGTGGCAAGGTAAGAGACTTGCTGAATAAAGCACCAATAAAAGAGACAGAAGGTACCCTGAACTCCAAATACGTCAAGGAAAGATCCTAAACTATCTCTGGGAAGGGCGCTACTCCAT